>NW_026652277.1:23436035-23772897 GCF_009828535.3 Hylobates moloch | reverse complement strand
TATGTGAAATTATATCTACATAAATAATATATATCACAAAGTTTATAAGTAAAATTTTTAAAGTTTGAAATATTTCAAAGTGAATTAATCTTATTTCACTGAAGAACATTTTGACCTAAAACTCTGTGCTCTCTTTAAAGAAAATTATACACACCATGTGCACATAAATGTTTATTTACATAGAGGGTCCTATGCTATAACCATACCTAACAGTGATAGTTGCTCCATTATTTCTTAACTTTAATATTGAATTATTTATCCCAAAAAATCTATCTACTTTGAGGTTATTATTATATTAAGTGTTTATCCAGCAAGTAAAGTACCACTTCTAAGGGCAATATCAAGTCATTATGGCTCTATCTCAGTGTGAGTGCTTATGTGAGAAGGTATATATGTGGGTGTTTACATGTGCATAAATATGCCTTTACTAATAACAGTTATATATGTGTGCCAATACACTGTTTTAAGTGCTTCATTAGGTCATGTATTAAGTTAAACCAACTATTTTTATTTTACATTGAAAAACTGAAGGAAAAAAGTTAACTTGTTCAAAGTCATACAGCTCATAAGTGGTAGGCCACAACTTAAACTCAGGTACCTACCCCTGGAGCCCATACCCTTCACCCTGTGTGTGTTTCATATGCTACTGTACAACCAGACTGCTAAAAGCTGATATTTTCAGTAGGCTCAAAATTTGATCATCAAATGCATATAAAATTATCATTAAATCTGAATGATTAAATATATACATTTACTTAACAGAAATTTATTGTGCATTTTCTATAGATCAATATTGTATAAAGACGCAATAACGAGTAAATTCAGGGAGTGATAACAGCTTCCACAGATGCAAAACATTGTTGGACTAAGTTAATTATTCATGAAATGCTACGTGTTATTCACCTTTATTCAGGCAGAATTGAGAGGAATATATTAGAAAACATAGCACAAAGTAGGCAATAGAAATTCTTCAGCTAATTTCAGTGAGAAAAAATTCTAAGATAAAATTAAACTCTGAGATGATATTATACCATTTAAATACACAAATGATCATGTTAAAAACAATGAAATATGGATTATAGTAAAATAAATAAGCTGTTATACCATGTGTACTCTTAAAGACATAAACTGTCTGGAGTACAATGGAGTTTTTCATATCATATTAACCATCTACTTCATAAAGCATCAAAAATTCTAATATATTAAGACTTTTATTATCATTCTCTTTATAATGTAACCACCACATAAAATATAGATAACGGAAAATGATAATACTTTGCAAGTCTAGCATGATTTCTTTGGGACAGACTACATTCTTAGTTTAACATGACAGTTCTATTGTGTAGTGAGCAAAATACTTTCTGCACATACATGCACACATATGCATGCAAAGGCACACGCTTTTTGAATTTCTTGGAGAATGTATATTTACTTCCACCCCCTGCCCCCAAGTCAGGCTATATGATCTGAAAAAGGCTGGACTGGAACACAAACATGAAATATGGGAATTTCTAAAGTGTTAGGTTAGAAGGAGCTTAGTATATAATTAAAAACATATGAATTGAAAGTTAAATACCGCCCCAAAATATAATATTTTATTCAGGAATAATTCCTTTATAAGGTACACACAGCTTGAGTTTTGTAAATTTTAGGAAAATACTGTGAAATGAAATTAATGATTAGAACACACGCACACAGAAGGAAGCAAAGAAAGATTTGGGGCAAAAGGCAAAGTGACATCCTCCACTTCTTTTCAAGGGCATCTGAAAAAGTACAAATGGCAGCCTCAAGCCCCTGCGTGCAGTTGTCTAATGGTATTTGCTGGTGGTTTCTCTCACATTTTTTTCTCACTGAGTAATACAGAATTACAGCACACATAACACTTTAGTCCTCCAAATTCCTAAGGGAATTATATCTCCTTTATGTTCATGAAACCCCAAAAGAGAGTTATGAGGCTTTGAAACTAACAATTTTATGCAAAAGAAATGGCCTTAGTATGGAAGGCCATTAATACAATGTTCCACTATTTCACCATCCTCTGTTGAAGATACTGATGGCGTTATTTGGGCCAAAGTCATGGTCCATAGATCTTTGTAAAGAATACAGGATAGAATCCTGAGAAAGTTTTAAAACATAACTAGCTTCTACAATTTGTATCAAAGTCTTTATTAGTGGAAGAATATTGATATCTAAGCAATGTGTGGTTATACACAACCACCATGAACTACTTTCTATGATAGTCGGAAGAAAGCCAAGCCTTGGACCCCACAAATAAATTGTTACAAAATAAAATAACATAACATAAGTATGGCCCTGGGTTAGTAGTGTTTATTTTCGCCAAAGATTAAATGTCAATATAAATAAACTACTATAATGAAGGAAACAAAGGTATCCACACTCCAAACCACGTGGAAGCAAGTTATTGAAACTGCTAAGTGTTCAGTAAAATCTCAGGGCTTAGGAACCTCAGAGATGTCATTTAAATGTCACTATTTATCACACATGATATTACTGACTAGGTCATTATATTTTGTTTGTTTTGTTATTTTTTTGTTCTTAATTATTATTCTATTTTTAATTGACAGAGAAAATTATATGTATTCTGAGTCTCAAGTCAAGGCTAAATGAAATAAAAATTATATGCATTTTTCATGTACAACATGATGTTCAGAAGTATATATACATTGTAGAATGACCAAATCTAGCTAAATAACATATGCATTACCTGACATGGTTATCATGTTGTGGCAAGAACACTTAACATCCAATCTTAGCATTTTCCAAGAATACCGTATATTGTTATTAACTGTAGTCACCATGTTGTACCATAGATTTCTTAAACTTATTCCTCCTAGCTGGAATTTTGTATCCTTTGAACAACATCATCCCACACTCCCACCCCAAACCCTGCCATCTGCTGATAACTGCCATTCTACACTCTGCTTCTGTAAGATCAACATTTTTAGATTCCACATATGCATGAGGACACGAGGTATCTATCTTTCTGTACCTGGATTATTTTACTTAGCATAATGTCTTCCAGGTTCATCCATGTTGTTGCAAATGACAGGATTTCCTTCGTTTTTTAAGGCTGAATAGTATTCCCTTGTGTAAACATACCACATTTTCTTTATCCATTCATCCACAATGGGCTAGGGCATTTCCAATTATAAAAAGCTAATAGTTTTCTCTTTCCCTCAACTTCCTTTTTCTAAAGCACTCACATGTACCATTCACAACTCAATAATATTTGTTGAACTTCCACCGTGTGCAAGAAAATAAATTAGGTAAGTCAGGTGCGGTGACTCACGCCTGTAATCCCAGCACTTTGGGAGGCTGAGGAGGGTGCATCACCTGAGGTCAGGGGTTTGAGACTAGCCTGGCCAACATGATGAAACCCCATCTCTACTAAAAATACAAAAATTAGCTGGGTGTGGTGGTAGGTTCCTGTAATCCCAGCTACTCGAGAGGCTGAGGCAGGAGAATTGCTTGAACACGGGAGGCGGAGGTTGCAGTGAGCTGAGATCGTGCCATTGCACTCCAGCTTGGGCAGTGAAAGTGAAACTCCATCTCAAAAAAAAAAAAAGAAAAGAAATTAGGTGTTGTGGGGGATACTAACAGTGAAAGAAAGCATAGATCAGAAATTTTTGAAGATCAGAAAATCTATTAAGAAAGAGAGAAAAGAGGCAGAGGGGAGGTCGCTTCCAAGATGGCCAAATAGGAACAGCTCTGGTCTGCAGCTCCCAGCAAGATTGACACAGAAGACAGATGATTTCTGCATTTCCAACTGAGGTACCTGGTTCATCTCACTGGAACTGGTTGGGCAGTGGGTGCAGCCCACGGAGGGCTAGCTGAAGCAGGGAGGGGTGTTGCCTCACCCGGGAAGCTCAAGGGGTCCAGGGATTTCCCTTTCCTAGCCAAGGGAAGCAGTGACAGACTGCACCTGGAGAAACGGTACATTCCTGACCAAATACTGTACTTTTCCCACAGTCTTAACAACCGGCAGAACAGAAGATACTCTCCCGTGCCTGGTGCAGTGGGTCCCATGCCCATGGAGCCTTGCTCACTGCTAGCGCAGAAGTCTGAGATTGACCTGTGAGGCTGCAGCTTGATGGGGGAGAGGCGTCCACCATTGCTGAGGCTTGAGTAGCTCACAGTGTAAACAAAGTGGCCGGGAAGCACCAAATGGGCAGAGCCCACCGCAGTCAGCAAGGCCTACTGCCTCTATGGATTCTACCTCTGTGGGCAGGGCATAGTAGAACAAAAGGCAGCAGACAGCTTCTACAGACTTAAATGTCCCTGTCTGACAGCTCTGAAGAGAGCAGTGGTTCTCTCAGAATGACGTTTGAGCTCCGAGAAGGGACAGACTGCTGCCTCAAGCGGGTCCCTGACCGCCATGTAGCCTGACTGGGAAATACCTCCCAGTAGGGGCCGACAGACACTGCACACAGGCGGGTGCCCCTCTGGGACGAAGCTTCCAGAGGAAGGATCAGGCAGCAATATTTGCTGTTCTTCAGCCTCCGCTAGTGATACCCAGGCAAACAGGGTCTGGAGTGGACCTCCAGCAAACTCCAACAGACCTGCAGCTGAGGGGCCTGACTGTTAGAAGGAAAACTAACGAACAGAAAGGAATAGCATCAACATCAACAAAAACGACATCCACACCAAAACCTCATCTCTAGGTCACCAACATCAAAGACCAAAGGTAGATAAAACCACAAATATGGGAAGAAACCAGAGCAGAAAAGCTGAAAATTCCAAAAAACAGAGTGCCTCTTCTCCTCCAAAGGATCACAGCTCATCGCCAGCAAGGGAACAAAACTGGATGGAGAATGAGTTTGACGAGTTAACAGAAGGAGGCTTCAGAAGGTTCGTAATAACAAACTTCTCCGAGCTAAAGAAGCATATTTTAACCCGTTACAAGGAAGCTAAAAACCTTGACAAAAGGTTAAACAAATGGCTAACTAGAATAACTAGTGTAGAGAAGAGCTTAAATGTCCTGATGGAGCTGAAAACCATGGCACAAGAACTTCGTGACGCATGCACAAGCTTCAATAGTCGATTCAATCAAGTGGAAGAAAGGATATCAGTGATTGAAGATCAAATTAATGAAATAAAGTGAGAAGACAAGATTAGAGAAAAAAGAGCGAAAAGAAATGAACAAAGCCTCCAAGAAATATGGGACTATGTGAAAAGACCAAATATGCATTTGATTGGTGTACCAGAAAGTGACGGGGAGAATGGAACCAAGTTAGAAAATACTCTTCAGGATGTTATCCAGGAGAACTTCCCCAACCTAGCAAGGGAGGCCAACATTCAAATTCAGGAAATAATAGAACACCACAAAGATACTCCTCGAGAAGAGCAACCCCAAGACACATAATTGTCAGATTCACCAAGGTTGAAATGAACGAAAAAATGTTAAGGGCAGCCAGAGAGAAAGGTTGGGTTACCCACAAAGGGAAGCCCATCAGACTAACAGTGGATCTCTCAGCAGAAACCCTATAAGCCAGAAGGGGAGGGGGGGCAATATTCAACATTCTTAAAGAAAAGAATTTTCAACCCAGAATCTCAAGTCCAGCCAAAATAAGCTTCGTAAGTGAAGGAGAAATAAAATCCTTTACAAACAAGGAAATGCTGAGAGATTTTGTCACCACCAGACCTGCCTTACAAGAGCTCCTGAAGGAAGCACTAAATATGGAAAGGAACAACCAGTACCAGCCACTGCAAAAACATGACAAATTGTAAAGGCCGTCGATGCTAGGAAGAAGCCGCATCAACTAATGGGCAAAATAACCAGCTAACATCATAATGACAGGATCAAATTCACACATAACAATATTAACCTTAAATGCAAATGGGCTAAATGCCCTAAATAAAAGACACAGACTGGCAAATTGGATAGAGTCAGGACCCATCAGTGTGCTGTATTCAGGAGACCCATTTCACATGCAAAGACACATAGGCTCAAAATAAAGGGATGGAGGAAGATCTACCAAGCAAATGGAAAGCAAAAAAAAAGAGGAGGGGTTGCAATCCTGGTCTCTGATACGACAGACTTTAAACCAACAAAGATCAAAAGAGACAAAGAAGGCCATTACATAATGGTAAAGGGATTAATACAACATGAAGCGCTAACTATCCTAAACATATATGCCCCCAATACAGGAGCACCCAGATTCATAAAGCACATCCTTAGAGACCTACAAAGAGACTTAGACTCCCACACAATAATAATGGGAGACTTTAACACCCCACTGTCAATATTAGACAGATCAACAAGACAGAAGGTTAACAAGGATATCCAGGAATTGAACTCAGCTCTGGATCAAGTAGACCTAATAGACATCTACAGAACTCTTCACACCAAATCAACAGAATATACATTCTTCTCAGCACCACATCGTACTTATTCCAAAATGAACCACATAATTGGTACTAAAACACTCCTCAGCAAATGTAAAAGAACAGAAATCACAACAAACTGTCTTTCAGACCACAGTGCAATCAAATTAGAACTCAGGATTAAGAAACTCACTCAAAACCACAGAACTACATGGAAACTGAACAACCTGCTCCTGAGTGACTACTGGGTACACAACAAAATGAAGGCAGAAATAAAGATGTTCTTTGAAACCAACGAGAACAAAGACACAACATACCAGAATCTCTGGGACACATTCAAAGCAGTGTGTAGAGGGAAATTTATAGCACTAAATGCCCACAAGAGAAAGCAGGAAAGATCTAAAATTGACACCCTAACATCACAATTAAAAGAACTAGAGAAGCAAGAGCAAACACATACAAAAGCTAGCAGAAGGCAAGAAATAACTAAGATCAGAGCAGAACTGAAGGAGATAGAGACACAAAAAAACCCTTCAAAAAATCAATGAATCCAGGAGCTGTTTTTTTGAAAAGATCAACAAAATAGATAGACCACTAGCAAGACTCATAAAGAAGAAAAGAGAGAAGAATCAAATAGATGCAATAAAAAATGATAAAGGGGATATCACCACCGATCCAACAGAAATACAAACTACCATCAGAGAATGCTATAAATACCTCTACGCAAATAAACTAGAAAATCTAGAAGAAATGGATAAATTCCTGGACACATACACCCTCCCAAAACTAAACCAGGAAGAAGTTGAATCTCTGAATAGACCAATAACAGGTTCTGAAATTGAGACAATAATTAATAGCCTACCAACCAAAAAAAGTCCAAGACCAGACGGATTCACAGCCGAATTCTACCAGAGGTACAAAGAAGAGCTGGTGCCATTCCTTCTGAAATTATTTCAATCAATAGAAAAAGAGGGAATCCTCCCTAACTCATTTTATGAGGCTAACATCATCCTGATACCAAAGCCTGGTAGAGACACAACAAAAAAAGAGAATTTTAGGCCAATATACCTGATAAACATCGATGCAAAAATCTTCAATAAAATACTGGCAAACAGAATTTAGCAGCACCTCAAAAAGCTAATCCACTATGATCAAGTTGGCTTCATCCCTGGGATGCAAGGCTTGTTCAACATACACAAATCAATAAACATAATCCATCAAGTAAACAGAACCAACGACAAAAACCACATGATTATCTCAATAGATGCAGAAAAGGCTTTAGACAAAATTCAACAGCCCTTCATGCTAAAAATTCTCAATAAACTAGGTATTGATGGAACGTATCTCAAAATAGTAAGAGATATTTATGACAAACCCACAGCCAATATCATACTGAGTGGGCAAAAACTGGAAGCATTCCCTTTGAAAACTGGCACAAGACAAGAATGCCGTCTCTCACCACTCCCAATCAACATAGTGTTGGAAGTACTGTCCAGGGCAATCAGGCAAGAGAAAGAAATAAAGGGTATTGAATTAGGAAAAGAGGAAGTCAAATTGTCTCTGTTTGTAGATGACATGATTGTATATTTAGAAAACCCCATCGTCTCAGCCCCAAATCTCCTTATGCTGCTAAGCAACTTCAGCAAAGTCTCAGGATACAAAATCAATGTGCCAAAATCACAAGCATTCCTATACACCAATAATAAACAAACAGAGAGCCAAATCATGAGTGAACTCCCATTCACAATTGCTACAAAGAGAATAAAATACCTAGGAATCCATCTTACAAGGGATGTGAAGGACCTCTTCAAGGAGAACTACAAACCACTGTTCAATGAAATAAAAGATGACACAAACAAATGGAAAAACATTCCATGCTCATGGATAGGAAGAATCAATATCATGAAAATGGCCATCCTGCCCAAGGTAATTTATAGATTCAATGCTATCACCATCAGGCTACCAATGACTTTCTTCACAGAATTGGAAAAAACTACTTTAAACTTCATATGGAACAAAAAAAGGCCTGCATAGCCAAGACAATCCTAAGCAAAAAGAACAAAGCTGGAGGCATCATGCTACCTGACTTCAAACTATACTACAAGGCTACAGTAACCAAAACAGCATAGTACTGGTACCAAAACAGATATATAGACCAATGGAACAGAACAGAGGCCTCAGAAATAACACCACACATCTACAACCATCTGATCTTTGACAAGCCTGACAAAAACAAGCAATGGGGAAAGGATTCCCTATTTAATAAATGATGCTGGGAAAACTGGCTAGCCATATGTTGAAAGCTGAAACTGGATCCCTTCTTTACACCATATACAAAAATTAACTTAAGATGGATTAAAGACTTAAATGTAAGACCTAACATCATAAAAATGCTAGAAGAAAACCTGGGCAATACCATTCAGGACATAGGCATGGGCAAAAAGTTCATGACTAAAACACCAAAAGCAATGGCAACAAAAGGCAAAATAGACAAATGGGATCTAATTAAACTAAAGAGCTTCTGCACAGCAAAAGAAACTATCATCAGAGTGAACAGGTAGCCTAAAGAATGGGAGGAAATCTTTGCAATCTATCCATCTGACAAAGGGCTAATATCCAGAATCTACAAAAAACTTACACAAATTTACAAGAAAAAAACAACCCCATCAAAAAGTGGGCAAAGGATATGAACAGACACTGCTCAAAAGAAGACATTTATGTAGCCAACAGACATATGAAAAAATGGTCGTCATCACTGGTCATTAAAGAAATACAAATCAAAACCACAATGAGATACCATCTCACACCAGTTATAATGGCAATAATTAAAAAGTCAGGAAACAACAGATTCTGGAGAGGATGTGGAGAAATAGGAATGCTTTTACACTGTTGGTTGGACTGTAAACTAGTTCAACCACTGTGGAAGACAGTGTGGCAACTCCTCAAGGATCTAGAACTAGAAATACCATTTGATCCAGCGATCCCATTGCTGAGTATATACCCAAAGGATTATAAATCATGCTATTATAAAGACATATGCACACGTATGTTTATTAGGCACTATTCACAGTAGCAAAGACTTGGACCCAACCCAAATGTCCATCAATGATAGACTGGATTAAGAAAATGTGGCACATATACACAATGAAATACTATGCCACCATAAAAAAGGATGAGTTCATGTCCTTTGCAGGCACATGGATGAAGCTGGAAACCATCATTCTCAGCAAACTATCACAAGGACAGAAAACCAAACACTGCGTGTTCCCACTCATAGGTGGGAGATGAACAACGAGAACACATGGACACAGGGTAGAGAATATCATACACTGGGCCTGTCATAGGGTGGGGGCCTGGGGGAGGGATAGCATTAGGAGAAATACCTAATGTAAATGACAAGTTGAAGAGTATATCAAACCAGTATGGCACATATATACCTATGTAACAAACCTGCACATTGTGCACATGTACCCTAGAACTTAAAATATAATAATAAAAACAAGCTCTGCAAAAAATAGAAAGGAAAAAAGTGTTCATGAATAATTAAAATACAATTTAAAGAGGAAACTGGAGGAAGGAAATTAATATTCACTGAGTGATTGCTATGGACTAGGCACCACATTAGATGTCTTACATATATTATTTTAATCCTCACACTGTTGAGATAAGACATAATTATCTCTGCTGTACAGATGAGGAAAACGAGACTGGCGTGATTGAGTAACTTGCCAAAGATAGACAGTTTGTAAGTGGTAAAGCTGGGATTTGAATTATGTAATCTGTCTGATCAAAGTCCATGCCCCTCTATTTTAATTGTAAAGTGTTATATAAAAAGTTATATAAAAAGTGCCAGGCTTGGCGGCTCACGCCTGTAATCCCAGCACTTTGGGAGGCTGAGGCAGGAGGATTACCTGAGGTCAGGAGTTTGAGACCAGCCTGGCCAACATGGTGAAACCCCATCTCTACTAAAAATACAAAAATTAGCTGGGCATGGTGGCACAAGCCTGTAATCCCAGCTACTCAGGAGGCTGAGGCAGGAGAATCAATTTAACCCAGGAGGCAAAGGTTGCAGTGAGCCGATATTGTGCCACTGCACTCCAGCCTGGGCAACAGAGTGAGACTCTGTCAAAAAAAAACAAAAAAAACTATACACATAAAACTTTGTCAGGATTCAGAAAGAGGGAGAAATTACATTTAGTTAAGGGAGAGTAAAGACTTCTTAATAGAAGAAGCAGCATTCAAATACGAAGGGGTATCCTATTTGGATTGTGGAAACTGAGTGTGTCTAAGGGTTAGGAGGAAAGGCTACTTTAAGAAAAGGCAAAAAGAAAAAGAAAGATTTGAAGAGAAAATAAGTAAATGGTTTGATTTGGTTTGGTGAAACATAGTCTAGAAAGGGCATTAATGAAAAATTAATGGGAGATTAGGCTAGAAAACAGGCCAGATAAGAGGATTTGAATGTCAAGCAAGAATCTAGATTCTATTGTATTCTAAATGAAAACCATTAAGACTCAAGGTTTTGAGATCAGAAGAGTGACATAATCAGAACTATGATATATAATTGTATTAGGATGCTACTAGTTGATAGTACACTCAATCCTAAATGCCTGCACTACAGATACAGAGAAAAAGCTAACTACTCACTTTCCTGACCTGCCTCTCTGCAGCAATGAGTGGCCAGACAACAGGCATATCTTCACAGTGTGCAGAATGGCAATGGGGAAACCACAGCTAAAAGAAACAGGCATCTGAGATCCTGTCAGGTAGGCAGTGAGCTAGAGGGTTTTAACTGTTCAGTCTGCCATTGGCAAAGCTGCACACTTGAATACCTGTCAGTAATGAGGAAAAGGAAAGGAGAACTGGGATGAAGAGTATAAGGTAGAAAGGGAATGCAGAGGTGAGGATCCAGGAAATGACTTAGTTCCAGAACAAGGGTTTTTGAATCTGAGCAGAAACTCAATTATCAGAGAACTAAGGCATGACTCTAGGACCATTCTTAGAATAACAGTATTGATCCTGAGTCACCTGTATGCTGGAAAAGGGCCTATTTAAATGCCCCATGCTTAAGGTCTCCACTGAACCTGGAGATTACCCAGATGTGCAGGTGGAGATTAGCCAGAGCAGGATTTGCAGGTGGGGTTAAAGTCATCCTTGGAAGGGATGGGTCTGCAACATTTGAGAACTCTGACACTTTATAGACTATTATTGATAATATTAAAAGTACTACCACAAGAGATGTGACATTTTTCCAAAGAAGATATACCTAGGGTCAACAGGGATATGAAAAGGTGCTCCACATCACTAATCATCAAGGAAATGAAAAACCATAGTGAGATATCACCTCACACCTGTCAGAATGGCTATTGTAAGAAAGACAAAAGATAACAAATGTTGGTAAGGATGTAGAGAAAAGGGAATCCTCGTACACTGTTGGTAGGGATGTCAGTTAGTACAACCATCATGGAGAATTGTATAGAGGTTTCTCAGAAAATTAAAATAGAACTACTACCATAGGACCTAGCAATCCCACAGCTGGGTATATATCTGAAGGAAGTGAAATCAGTATGTTGAAGAGATATCTGCATGCACGTGTTCATTGCAGCATTTCTCACAATAGTCAAGATATGGAATCAACCTAAACGTCTATTAGCTGATGAACAGGTAAAGAAATTGCAGTATACACACACAATGGAATATTATTTAGCCACAAAAAAGACTATCCTGCCATTTGCAACAACATGGATAAACCTGGATGACATTGTGCTAAGTGAAATAAACCAGACAGAGAAATATAAATATTTTATAATCTCATTTATATGTGAAATCTAAAGAGGTCAAACTCATAGAAGCACAGAACAAAGGCTGGAGGGTGGCAGAAATGGGGAGATGTTGGTAAAAGGGTACACATTTTCAGTTACAAGATGAACAAGTTCTGAGGATTGAATATACAACACGGGTGGTGAAAAATATGTTAATTTGATTGTTATAATATTGCACAATGTATATGTATGTGAAATCATTACATTGTACATCTTGAGTATATTCAGTCTTTATTTGTCTACTAAGTAGTTTTAAATAAAAATATAAATACAATTTTTTTTTGTTTTACTTTAAGTTCTGGGATACATATGCAGAACACGTAGGTTTGTTACATACGTATCCATCTGCCATGGTGGTTTGCTGCACCTATCAACCCATCATCTAGGTTTTAAGCCCCGCATGCATCAAGTATTTGTCCTAATGCTCTCGCTCCCCTTGCCCCTGACCCCTGACAGTTTGTGGTGTGTGATGTTCCCCTCCCTGTGTCCATGTGTTCTCATTGCTCAACTCCCACTTATGAGTGAGGACATGTGGTGTTTGCTTTTCTGTTCCTGTGTTAGTTTGCTAAGAATGATAGCTCCAAAAGCAATTGCAACAAAATCCAAAATTGACAAATCAGACCTAATTAAAGAGCTTCTGCACAGCAAAAGAAACTATCATCAGAGTAAACAGGCAACCTACAGAATGGGAGAAAATTTTTGCAATCTATCCATCTGACAAAGGTTTAATATCCAGAATCTACAAAGAACTTAAACAAATTTATACAATTTTTAAAATTAAAAAAACCAGAACAATCACAAGAACAGAGACTGGGTCTGCTTATCCACCACAATTACACTGCCTTATTGTGCCTTGCACATTGTACCTTATATATAGGGGCTAAATAATACTCGTTGAGTAGTTAATTGAATTATGTTAATATGAATTAATGAACAAATGTCAGGGTAACTTTCATTTCAATAAATTTAGCCTTACCCTCAAATAATTCTCATTACTTCTAGTTTGAAATATAAAAGGCCGGGAGTGGTGGCTTACGCCTGTAATCCCAGCACTTTGGGAGGCCAAGGCGGGTGGATCACCTGAGGTCAGGAGTTCGAGACCAACCTGACCAACATGGTGAAACCCAGTCTCTACTAAAAAATACAAAAAGTAGCTGGGCGTGGTGGCAGGCGCCTATAACCCCAGCTACTCCAGAGGCTGACACATGAGAATAGCTTGAACTCGGGAGGCAGGGTTGCAGTGAGCCGAGATCGCGCCATTACACTCCAGCCTGAGCAACAGAGCGAGACTCCATCTCAAAAACAAAAACAAAAAAACGAAATATAAACGCTCATCTGCCTTTTCTTTCATTTCCCTTTCTTCTTTCTGCCTTTATCCTCTGTTGTTACTTGTTATTTTTCCAAGTTGCTGTAACATTATTTACTTTATTCCCTTCCTTTTCCTCTCCGAGAGTTTTATTTCCCTTGATTCAGGAGATTCACAGCAACATCCTCTCTCTTCATTTCCCTGGCCCTTTTTCCATCTTAACCACAGCTGCGAGAATTGCTTTTTAAATTTTTTTTCATTCTAATACCCTTTCACCATCTCATTTCCCTTGTCAAGAACCATTTTCTCACCCATTTAGGTAAATGCAAAGACTCACCTCTCTTCCCTAAGGTCTCCTTTCTTATTTAATTTCATACTATGACTGTAAAAGAGTTTGCTGCCATTTAGCTTTCTAGTCCCAGCGATTCTTAACAATCTACGCTGTCTTCAGCTTTAGGAAGATGATCAGAACCACTCACTGAATAATAGACAGTTTCCCTTTTTACCATCAGTCTGCAAAATAAAACCTTATTAATCTGGAAGGCTTTATAAAATAACATGTGATATAGAAGTAGAATTGAGGTTTTTTTTTTTTTTTTTACTCTCTAAGGAGAAGTTTTGCACCGTATAATATAAACACTATGAATAAGATGATGTGGGAACACATAGAGTTTGGATATTTGCCACCGTCCAAATCTCTTGTTGAAATGTAATCCCCAGAGTTGGAGGTAGAGCCTGGTGGGAGGTGACTGGATCATGGGGGTGGATTTCTCATGAATGATTTAGCATCCTCTTGGTGCTGTCCTCAAGATAGTAAATTCTCACAAGATCTGGGTGTTGAAAAGTGTGTGGCACCTTCTCTCTGTCTCTCTCTCCTGCTTTTGCCATGTGACGTGCCTGCTCTCCCTTTGCCTTCCACTATGATTGTAAGCTTCCAAAGACTTCCCTAGAAGCTGAGCAGATGCCAGCACTATGCTTCCTGTAAAGCCTGCAGTACCGTGAGCCAGTTATATCTCTTTTGTTTATAAATTACCAGTTTCATGTATTTCTTTATAATGACGCAAGAACAGCTTAACAAAGAGAATGTTCAGCCTATGCGAGACAATTCTCACTGATATAAACACTTGCACGGGAATAACAAGTTGTTAATTACAATTCTGTCCAAGTCTTTTAATAAACTTTGAAGGATGCCCAATCCCTATATTAGTCCATTGTTGCACTGCTGTAAAGAAATACCTGAGACTAAGTAATTTACAAAGAAAAGAGGCTTAATTGGCTCACAATTCTGTAGGCTGCACAGGAAGCATAGCAACTTCTGCTTCTGGGGGAGGCCTCAGGAAGCTTCCTTGCCAATCATGGCATAAGGCAAAGGGGGAGCCAGCACTTCACAAGGTCATAGCAGCAGCAAGAGAGAGATGGCAGGGAGTTGCTACACACATTTTGAAACAACTAGATCTTATGAGAACTCTGTCAGAAGAACAGCACCAAGGGTCTGGTGCTAAACCATTCATGAAAGATTCACCCCTATGATCCAATCACCTCCCATCAGGCCATACCTCCAACACTGGGAATTACAATTCACATGAGATTGAGTGGGAACACAGGTCTAAACCATATCAATCCCCCAACTTAAACATTTACAACCCTTTTTTGGGGGAAGTATTTTGTTGGGAAAACTAATTGTATCTTCCTGTAGGAATCACAATATGAATAAGGTTATTTTCCCAGCCTAATCCACAAAAGCCTATTCCTAAAGTACCTAAAAGATATCCCCATAATACGATAGCAAAAGACCATTATTAATAATAGTGTCTTAATGAAAAATCCATTGAAAGTCAGAAATGTGGATTAGAAGAGTCTGAATGACATGGTCATGACTCAGGCAGGGAAATGTGCGTTTAAGGGTTGGCTAAGGGAGAATTTGTTTGTAGAAACCTTGCACAGATGACAAGCTCTCTTCCTTAACTAGTTGCAAAAGAAGATGAGGAGTGAAAGAAGAAGTTTTGCAATGTCCATACCCTTCCATTTTCCCATAGCTAACAGCATGTGCTAGGGAGACCCAGAGCTGGAGAGGAACAGAATTATCAGGCCAATCAGTTATACTGAATTGTACATAAATAACAAAAAACAAATTTTGACATTTTAGGTCAAAATCTCATAAAATCAAAGAAATCAAAAGGGTTGACATTTTAAGAAGAAAAGTAGGTATTTTGAGTCAACAAAAAGAAGAGGAAAAAAGAAAAAGAAGACAATCAAAATTTCAAGTTCCTGTTACTAGACATATACTGTATGTGAAAAGGATCATTTTCAGTGAGCCAAGTAAACAGAACATGGAAATTTTAAGAAAAATTTGATCAAATAAAAGAAAACTTTCAACAACTTAAAAACCCATAACAAGTTTCTAATTTTTTTTTTTTGGCGGGGGCGGGGGTCTCACTCTGATGCCCAGGCTGGAGTTCAGTGGAGCTATTTTGGCTCATTGCAACCTCCATCTCAGGTTCAAGTGGTTCTCCTGCCTCAGCCTCCCTAGTAGCTAGGATTACAGGTGTGTGCCACCACACCCAGCTAATTTTTTTTTTTTTTTTTGTATTTTTAGGAGAGACGGGTTTTACCATTTTGGCCAGGCTGGTCTCAAACACCTGACCTCAAGTGATCCACCCGCCTTGGCCTCCCAAAGTGTTGGGATTACAGGTGTCAGCCACTGCGTTCAGCCTCTAATTTGGGTTTTAAATGCATATTGCTTATTAATACACTGTATGTACCTTATAGATCTATGTTAAACAGATTTAATGTACAGTTCATGTAAATTTACTCAAAGAAAAAGTAGGCTCACAGTAAGGTGTTAATGTAAGATACAATTTTATAAAATACAAAAACTGTTGCACATATTGATAATCAAATCTACTACATGTATCATTTCTAAGTGCTCATATTTTTGATAGATAAAATTTGTTTTGTGGTTGAAAGCCTATTTAAAGAATAGAAAACCAAACACCGCATGCTCTCATTTATAAGTGGCAACTGATTGATGAGAACACATGGACTCATCGTGGGGAGCAACACACATTGGGCAACTGTGGGGGCTTGGGAGAAGAAAGAGCATCAGGAAGAATAGCTAATGGATTCTGGGCTTAATACCTGGGTGATCAGATGATCTGTGCTGTAAACCACCATGACACACGTTTACCTGTGTAACAAACCTGCACATCCTGCATATATAACCCTGAACTTAAAATAAAAGTTAAAAATAAATAAAAACCATTTTGCTGAAGAGTAATTTTTAAAAAGTCAGTTTAAGGTCCACTTTTTTTGTAAAAGAAAATTTCCCAAGAGCAGAGCAGGGGTTAGGAAAGTAATACATTACAATTGGTAATTGGGAAACAAAACATACAGATGGATAGGAGCCTATATAAAATTCATCTATAATTTTAAAAATAGCAGAGAAAAGCTAATGACCATCAAGCACCAAATGCAAAACTTCATTAAGAGCTATTTAATTTCAAATCTATCAACGGAAGTATCATAGATATGAGCACTTAGAAATGATACATGTAGTAGATTTTGGAAAAATATTATGATAATGATGTAAGCGTAAGAGGTAGGCCAGGCTTTTCCTTGGGGACAAAACAACTCTTCGCTTCTTTTTTCTGCTGTGGAAAGATCACGTGAGGGTATGTCTTGGCTTCACGTTTTCCCTAATACCTATCCTTCCTCAATTTATTCACTTCCTTTTGCTGTGATATGAGGAAGACATTTTAAACTAAATGATTGTGAGATTTCACATCCACTAAAGGCAAACTGGTAGCCAAAACAAAGGAAACCAGAGCAGGTTTCTAACAGGACCATTTGAAAATGCTGGTCCCAACCTCCTTTCAAATTTTCAACATTTTCCAGCATAGGCAGTTAGGTAGAATATGTTTCTGCAGAGACATAGTAAATATAGGACCTGATGTGAAGGTGTTCTGAAGTGCCATGATATATGTTCATTCTTAGCCACCATCATCCACGGTTCTCCTGGTCCTGTCCATTCTTGGTTTCCAGTGCTGGTTTATGATCTTTCTTCTGTTTATTAACTGCAGCTGTATACTCAAGATTTACTATGACTGTTTTTCTTTTTATAGTTTCTCTCTTTAGTATCTTATTAACTACTATGCATTTAATGCTGCCTTTATATTTAATTTCCCAAGTCTTTCTATACATATCTGAATTTTCTACTCTGTCTTGACTATAAGACACGTGCACTTGGATGTTGTGGCAGATGTAGGTGCCTGCCCACCACTACCTGCTCCAAGACAGTGCTAGAATACAGGTCCCATATGTCCCTATGGCTTCCTAAATTCCTTTCACAGCAGGCCAGGAGTGCTGAAAAGCCAACACCCAGCTGCGACCCTCAATAGTAAGGGCAGGGAAATTAGTGGATAAATCCATCAACTTCCTTGTCCGTCTCTGGGATGATTCTGGGATACACTCTACACAGTTTCTCCAGATTCCTCAGCAGGGTTGAGCCCCATTTGTCCACAGCAGTAACCTGCTAATTGAGGCATCCATTTTTTGGTTTTGTTGCCTTCCCTATGTCATTTCTCCACTCTCTCACAATGCTTTCTAGGATAATCTTTCAAATAAATTATTTATGCTGAAATTCTTAAGAACTGCTTTGGGATGCAGGAAAGAAGGTCCAGCTAAGACAGAAGTCCTATTAAAAATTAAAATATGTTAAAGATTACGATCTCTCAAAACCAACTCATCAACTTCTTTTATCATCTGCTGTCTCACCACCTTCTCTCAAGGGCTGAGCACTACAAGGTATGAAGGTTTTAGAGATAGACTTCAGTTTAGCTCCCATTTCATGGTGTCACTTGTGAGTAATTTATGTCTTCTGTTTCTGTATGTTTAAACACACACACACACACACACGTAGAATAATAATACTTTCCAAGGCTGTTGTAAGCATCAAATAAAAGAAAGCATGCAAGCTGAGTACGGTGGCTCATGCCTGTAATCCCAGCACTTTGGGAAGCCAAGGCGGGCAGATCACCTACGGTCAGGAGTGGAGTTCAAGACCAGCCTGGCCAACATGGTGAAACCTCATCTCCACTAAAAATACAAAAATTAGCCAGGCATGGTGGCAGTTGCCTGTAATCCCAGCTACTTGGGTGGCTGAGGCAGGAGAATCACCTGAACCCGGGAGGCGGAAGTTGCAATGAGCCGAGATTGCACCATTGCACTCCAGCCTGGGCAACAGAGCAAGACTCTGTCTCAGAAAAAAACAAACAAACAAAAAAACGAAACCATGCAAAGCATCTTTTACTTTGTTTTCATTCCATTGTAATATGGCCATTTCAAATTTAGTAAACAAGCTATAACTTTCTTCTGTGGGTTTTATTCCATTAACAATTACCTTGAACCAACATGGAATACAAGAGTGAAAATCACAAATAATGAGAATATAGGTATTTTCAGATATCACTATAAGTTAATTAAAAGTCAAACTTTCTCATAAGCTTGGTGTGGAAAGAAGTTGTTTACTGAAGTATGTGGAATTTTTTGTTTCATTAGACATCTATATACAGAGATCATAAAAACCATAAATAATATTCTTGTGATCTGGTATGAGGTGGAGCACACAATAGATAATTCATGATATTGACTACAAAGCTATCATGAAAATGGCTTATTTGTGAAACAATCTGAAGCAGAAATAGCATTCAGTACATCAAGGGGAAAGAGATGGAAGATGAGTTCAGTAAATAATTATATTATTTATAGGCACTAGAGTATTAAAAGTAAAACATTAATAACTGCATTTTCTTCTCTATAGAATCCTAGGGATTATAATTAGTATTGATATTGTTGTTTGTTGAGTTTTTCATACTGACTCTTCACTTCTGAAAACTCACGTATTCTTTTATATTTCCATCTTCATACCACATTCCTCCCCTTCCTAAAATTTGCTCATTTTCTTCAATATGATTTAGGGCTCAATAAGATTTTCTGTTGACTGCATTCGTGCTTAATTATAAATCATGTCTTTGGCAGTTGTTTCTAAATTAAAAATTCAATATCTGTCTATAATGAATCAAAAGTAGCTAGCAGGATCACAGTCTAAATAATCAGAGTCGGCAGGGATTCACAACAATATTATTGGTACATGATTAATCAGAACATAATGCAAACCAGTTCATACTCAACTTTTATGTCATGCTGTCTTACATTAAAGTCCTGTGGCACTGTTTCAGATCAGTTAAGAGTTTTGCTTTATATGATAGTACATTGTTAAATCTGCCATCTGGCCCAACAGCTGATGTGGCTCACACAATCCTGAAGAGGCCCCAAGGGTTTACTCCTGGGAAATATTTGGTCTACTGTGTGGTGTCGTGATTATCAGTTCATAGCTTTTTTATAGCTTTTGAAAGAATTGCAGAAAGACCTCCACACTGGGAAAATCCTAAATTGAAAATAATTTGCTAGAAAAGAGTTATCTTACCTGAGGACCAGGCTGACCCTGAAATTAAAAAGAAAAAGAAAACAATTACAAAATTGTATCCTAAGTGAATATTTTCACTACCAAAACTGAAACTAGTTCTGGAAATATTTACAAATATTTCTGAAGATAATATCCTAACTACTGACAGATTTCACTTGTGGCTTTAAAAAATCATATCACATCCTACTAGTTTTACTTTATGCTATTTATCTAAAATCCTGATATTATAGTCTATTTAACTCCAAAATGACTCCAGGGTTTTAGCATGCTCTAAAATTTAATTGGAAAAAGAGAAGGCAAAAGGAATACCACACCTAGTATTATTGTGATGAAGGGGTTACTTAAAAGAAGAGTCTTCCAGCATAGGCTATGAGCCCAAACTATGAGCTATTCAAAGCGCAGACTGTGAGGTACATATTCAAACATGACAGAGTTACATTTTAAAAAAACAAAGGCAGATACTTTAGTGTTAGAGCTCATCAAGTCTTTCAATTTCTCATTATTTCAATGATATTTTAAGTTAATTTAAAAAATAAACCTTTATCTTTTACTTTGCATAACTGAGCCTAAGGACATTTTAAAAGGATATGAGAGGTCTTTGGATCATGTATCCTAACTCTTCACACAGTCAATGGAGTATTTGACCTCTGTCCAGTCTAATTTATTTTGAATGTCATTTTCTTATTTAAGCTGATCAAAAATTTCAAAGCGGTATAACTGTAAATGCTTCTAGCTAAAGATCAATCACCTGTGAATAAAAGTACGGATTACATATCACCTTCTTAAAATCTCCAATTGGATTTTGTATCATATGAGATTAAAGAAAATGTTCACACTGAAGTTAAGAAATCTTAAAAAGTAAATAAATAATGTGCAGTCTCATTGTCTCAGCTGTGTGGCACCAAGTATCACACAGGAAAGTGTAGAGCTAATATAACTCCCAGAGAAGTCCCGGGAACTGTCTCTCTTAGCCTCTCTCCAGGCTTGCAATTTCCTTAGGTACTTGTTCTCTAACTCACTGAAGATAGAACAGATGATTTCCAAGAACTTTGCCTGAAAATGTAGTTGGCAGGTCAAACTAGGAAGGGGAGCCAAACCAAGTCACTGCAGATGTTACTCACCCCACTCTTGTACTCTCTAGTGGTGGAGAGAGAGAGAAGGAGAATAACATTTATTAATTCCTTACCAAGTGCCATGCACTTTTGGATATGCTATTCCATTTATTTCTTATAACTGCCCTGAATTTTTCAGATGGAGAAACTGAGGCTCAGAGAAATAAGCTAAAGGTCACAACTTATACAAATTTATAGAAAAGCCAGAATTTAAACCCAAATCTGATTTCAAGGTTTACGCATTTTCTACCAGGTCATTCTGCCTTTTGGCCTAGAAGTTTAAGCTGACAGTTGTATACAGACTTGTTCTGATCAACTATGGTACAAGAGCATTCTTCAAGTGGGTAACACTCTCAACTTCCCAACCACTCCAGGGCTGCCACAGCATGAATCTTTGCTTCCAGAAGCACACCTGGGACCAGTAGGCATTCCTACCTGCAACTGATACATATACAGAAGCCAGTTCAGCAAAGCTTCTTGAGAGTAATAGCTCTAAAATCAGCACTAAACATAGAGAAGATTTCTGTGGAGACACTATGAAGATTTTTTGTTCATTCATTTGTTATAGGGTCTCACTCTGTTGCCCAGGCTGGAGTGTAGTGGCACAATCATGGCTCACTGCAGTCTCAACCTCCCAGGCTCGTGGTCCTTTGACTTCAGCCTCCCAAGTACCTGGGACTACAGGCACATGCCACTATGCCCAGCTAACTTTGTAAAAAAAATTTTTTTTGACGTTTTGCTATGTTGCCTAGGCTGGCTACAAAGGTTTTCTCCCAAGAACCACTTATATGTAACTATGGATCTTTCCAGATCCATGTACTGGGTGAAATTGAGAGGTGACAATGTGCTAGCAGCCCTCACTCGACCTCAGCACCTCCTTGGCCTTGGCGTCTGCTCTGGCCACGCTTGAGAAGCCCTTCAGCCCACTGCTGCACTGTGGGAGCCCCTCTCCGGGCTGGCTGAAGCCAGAGCCAGCTCCCTCTGCTTGTGGAGAGGTGTGGAGGGAGAGGTGCGGGCAGGAACTGGGGCTGCGCATGGCACTCACAGGCCAGTGTGAGTTCCCGGTGGGTGCGGGCTCGGCGGGCCCCACACTTGGAGCGGCCAGCCGGCGCTGCCAGCCCGGGGCAGTGAGGGCTTAGCACCCGGACCAGCAGCTGTGGAGGGAGCACCAGGTCCCCCAGCACTGCCGGCCCGCCTGCGCCATGCTCGAATTCTTGCCGGGCCTCAGCTGCCTCCCCGCGGGGCAGGGCTCAGGACCTGCAGCCTGCCATGCCTGAGCCCCCCCTGCAGTGGGCTCCCATGTGGCCCGAGCATCCCTGACGGGCCCGCT
The DNA here is from genome assembly GCF_009828535.3 of Hylobates moloch. Classification (NCBI taxonomy): domain Eukaryota; kingdom Metazoa; phylum Chordata; class Mammalia; order Primates; family Hylobatidae; genus Hylobates; species Hylobates moloch. The sequence goes on along the minus strand of NW_026652277.1, from coordinate 23,750,501 downwards.
CTGCGGCGCCCAGTCCCATTGACTGCCCAAGGGCTGAGGAGTGCAGGCGTGTGGGGCGGGACTGGCAGGTAGCTCTGCCCACAGCCCTGGCGTGGGATCCACTAGGCAAAGCCAGCTGGGCTCCTGAGTCAGGTGGGGACTTGGAGAACTTTTATGTCTATCCAGAGGATTATATATGCACCAATCAGCACTCTGTGTCTAGCTCGGGGTTCGTGGATGCACCAATCAGCACTCTGTATCTAGCTAATCTGGTAGGGACTTGGAGAACTTTTACGTCTAGCTAAAGGATTGTAAATGCACCAATTAGCACTCTGTGTCTAGCTCAAGGTTTGTAAATGCACCAACCAGTGCTCTGTGTCTAGCTCAAGGTTTGTAAATGCACCAATCAGCACTCTGTGTCTAGCTCAAGGTTTATAAATGCACCAATCAGTGCTCTGTGTCTAGATAATCTAGTGGGACTTGGAGAACTTTAACCTCTAGCTAGAGGATTGTAAATACACCAATCAGCACTCTGTTTCTAGCTCAGGGATTGTAAACACACCAATCAGCACCCTATCAAAAACAGACCAATCTGCTCTCTGTAAAACAGACCAATCAGCTCTGTGTAAAATGGACCAGTCAGCTCTCTGTAAAATGGGCCAATCAGCAGGATGCAGGTGGGACCAGATAAGAGAATAAAAGCAGTCTGCCTGAGCCAGCAGCAGCAACCCGCTCAGGTATCCTTCCTCACCATGGAAGCTTTGTTCTTTCGCTCTTTGCAATAAACCTTGCTACTATTCACTTTTTGGGTCCACATTGCCTTTATGAGCTGTAACACTCACCACGAAGGTCTGCAGCTTCACTCCTGAGGCCAGCGAGACCAAAAACCCACCAGGAGGAATGAACAACTCTGGACGGGAGGAACGAACAACTCCAGACGCGCTGCCTTAAGAGCTGTAACACTCATCGCGAAGGTCTGCAGCTTCACTCCCGAAGCCAGCAAGACCACGAACCCACCAGAAGGAAGAAACGCCGAGCACTTCCGAACATCAGAAGGAACAAACTGTGGACACACCATCTTTAAGAACTGTAACACTCACCGCGAGGATCTGCGGCTTCATTCTTGAAGTCAGTGAGACCAAGAACCCACCAATTTCGGACACAAAATTACAAACATGTGGTCACTCTTGTGCACTCTTCCCCCACCCCACCAACCCCTCTCAGCTTTAAGCTTCTGATCTTTCTGATGTTTTGAACTAATGCAAACTCAGAAATGTGAACATGTGGCTGGGTGTGGTGGCTCATGCCTGTAATTCCAGCACTTTGGGAGGCTGAGGTGGGCGGTTCACTTGAGGTCAGGGGTTTGAGACTAGCCCGGCAAACATGGTGAAACTCTGTCTCTACTAAAAATACAAAAATTAGCTGGGCGTGGTGGCACACACCTGTAATTCCACCTACTCGGGAGGCTGAGGTGAGAGAATCACTTGAGCCCGGGGGGCAGAGGTTGCAGTGAGCTGAGATTGTGCCACTGTACTCTAGCCTGGGTTATAGAGTGACACTCTGTCTCAAAAAAAAAAAGTGTAAACATGAATATTTCATAGAGTCCCAGAATATATTACATCTCTTATATGTGTTATGTGAAAGTTAAAATGCAGGATTCTCTAAAATCAGGAAGAATTTCTTCAAACATAAATTTGTTTAGCATAGTTGTGATATTTTCAGACTCTTCTGGTTGTTCTACAAGTGACAGACTTTTCCTGTCCATCTTTAATACATCGCATTCCTGCCATTATACTAACCAAATGATATGGCACGATGTGTGCATATACTTATATGCTATTATATAAAATATATATTGCATTATGGATTTTATGTTAGTGATAGAACAAACAGCCATAAATGACTGTTTACTACTAAAAACTGACATCTATATAGGCATTGGAGAATTTATAGCACTAAAGAACTCAGATTACTCTAATGTGTAACATGAATTTCAGGGATGTATGGTGTGTGTGTTGGGGGAGGGAACATGAAAAGGAGGGAAAAGAGGAAGTGGTTGATAGAGAAGCTTCCCAGAGAAACAAAGCATACAGTGTAACAAATTTGGTAACTCTGATCTAAAACTTGGAATACACAACACAGGCCTTACCACTCTTCTATGAGATTCCAGGACTGCCTACACCACGTCCTGTCACTCACTAGGATGTAACAGTCGACACCTAAAATATCTGCAAAAAGACAGTCCAGCAGTGCCCAGTCTTGCAGTCGTCATAATAGAGCCATCTGGCCAAACCAGGGCCATGACCAGAGGAGAGGTTTCTGGTGATATGGTAATGGTATCTACTCTGAGCAGGAGCCGTGGAATAGAGGGAGAGCAGGAGAGTGTCTCAGAAACTTCCTAGTGACTGAGAGCGTGTGGTGATAAAGACTTTGTCCCAGACTAATCAAAAAGAAACACCTCAGAATTTCCTTAAGTTGCTTCTGAGTAGTTTGATTAATACAAATATTTTCATTCGTTACTGAGTAGTAGTGTTCTAGTCTATTGTAATTTAAAGGTAGTGACCACTATTAATAATTAACTGTGAAGGTTAACTTTTTCTAAAGGACAACCTGAATGAGTAGTTATAAATTATGATTAAGGTTCACAAAACACACCGTAAGTTGCCTTTTTAAAAATGGAATTCCTGAAAAGATCGTTTTTCCCAAGCATCATCAAAATGCTTCATAAATAAAAACCTGAATCTAGTAAACGTAAAAGCCATGCCAAGTGAAACAGTTAAGTCACAGACATACTGAAGTCAGGAACATACATGAGAAAGTGGAGAATACTGAGTGCTCTGGGTCACTGACTCACTGTACGTCAACAGCTAAATGCAATGCTCTCAGGGCAGCTTAGGTACCAGTAGGAAGAAGAAGAAACAGCAGGAGAAGCTGATCTTAAAAACTGGTAATTAGAACAGCAAAATGGAAAACAATCAGCCAGTAGCTGATGTTTTACAGGAAAGTATTCACAGGAGGTTGAAAGGTTGGCGATGCAAGTAAGCCACAGTGGAACATGATAAATGAGATGACCTATCACAGGAGTATACATTACTTTAGGCAACTAAAGATCAATATTAACTATTCTTTGTTAGACTGTTGTTGATGGCAGCAGCGGCCCATCTGGTGTGGCTGCTGTGAAGACGCTGGCTGCAGCAGAGGAGGTGCAGCAAGGGCTGTGTGCTCCATGAAGCCAGCAGGGACAGGAAGAGGCAAGATCCCTGCCCCCTACTGAGTTGGTGGGGTGGGTGCCCCGCACTTCTGGGGGCAGCTGCAGCTGCCCCGTCTTGGCTCCAGACCCAGGCATTCCCTGCATTTAGGGAACCTGGGAAGCCCCTCCTGCCCCTGCAGACTTAGAAGTGCCTGCTCCCACTCTCCAGCCTCTCCCTACTCCTAGTGTCTGCTCCAGAGTGGAGCAAAGTTGTGGCCGAGCCCAGACACTGTCACAACCAAGCTGGGTGTGTGCATGATCAGGGCAGTGCTGATACAGCAGCCCCCCGCTGCCTCAGCCCCCTCCAGACTTTAAGTGCCAATGAGCACAGAATGGAGGCCAGTGGGGCTGAGGGTGGTGCAATGCAGGCCTGCAGGTGCCTCTTGGCATGAACAGCCAAGGTGCCATGGAAGACATGTTGATGACGGCAGGAGGCAGATAGATTCCTAGGCGGAAAGGGGTGGGTCCCTGGTGAAACCCCTCCTTCAAGCCAGGAAAGGCCTGAAGCCTGGGGACCAGACTGCCAATTCCGGGTCCAGGCCAACCCATGGCTGCCCATGGATCAATCAGCACACACTTTCTTCCTTCTGAAGCCCATAAAAACCCCAGACTCAGACAGACTCACACAGACATGGGGACTATCACCTGCAGAAAGGAGCTACCACTCTGGGTCTTCTATTTGCTGAGAGCTGGTCATTCGTCAGGATGAGCTGCATGCAGAAAGGAGCTACCACTCTGGGTCTCCTATCTGCTGAGAGCTGGACACTTGTCAGGATGACCTGCCTGCAGAAAGGAGCTACCACTCTGGGTCTCCTGAGAGCTGTTCTGTTGCTTAATAAGGCTCCTCTCCATCCTGCTCATCCTCCAGTTGTCCATGTACCTCATTCTTCCTGAATGTGGGACAAGAACTTGAGACCCAACAAATGGCAAGACTGAAAGAGCCATAATACAAACAGAGCTTAAACACCTGCCCCTCACCCGCCATGTTGCAAGCACCAGAAAAAAAGAAGAGCTGTGGCCCTTCAGGGAGCCCAGACCTAGGGCCTCCCTGAGCCAGGGCTGTGACTCCCTCTTTGGGGCTCTGTGGTTTCTGGTGTCTCCAAGTTTCTGGGCACCACCACATTCCCCTTGTCCAGACATGGGTGCCCACAGCAGAAGCCACTTGCAGTGCATCTTATCCAGCCACAGGTTTGCACAGAGCCGACATCTGTGACAGCACCTGGAGCTGCCTGCCCCACTGCAGCAGCCAGTGTACCTGGCTGTGTGCAATGGCTGGACCCTGCGCTCACTCACACACCCCTCACCATTTGGCGTCTGGCTCACCCTTGGCATGTGTGGGACCCAGGCTGGTAGCACAAGCTGAGCACAGCCTGCCAGGGCAAGTGGGCAGAATGAGCCCAGCGGGTCTGAACAAAACTCAAGCAAAGGCGCCACTGGCTACAAAGGTTTCCAGTTGGAAAAGTGACACCCACAGGATCCTGTGACATTGTCACAATTATGGTTGCCAGTAAGTGCTAACACAATTCTCTGAATTGACAAACTCATTTGGATCTCTGACTGAGGCAATTAGTTTCACTACATGATACTTTTTTTATGGATGGTAAATCTGTGTCTTTCCTTTTCAGATGGGACAAATGCTGCTTTCCCATTTAATACACTCACAGATAGGCACAGAAAGGTTGTAGTTTTAAAGTACAATATTATTTTGAAATATTGATTAGGATAACAGATTCACATACATCTTTACTGTGGCCAATTTTAAATAAAAACTTCCATCTACAAAAACTTGAGGAAATATTAATATTGTTCATGCAACTCTAAAAGGTACTACCTCTGTTTCAAGATAGTTAGAAAGAAATTGCCTCAATAACTCAGAAACTCATCATTAAGAAACCCAAGCTTGACTACTACTTTTATTTTAGTATACTCATATTCAAATGTTTTTATTCTCTTGAATTGTTGGATTCCTTGCCATCTAAAACAATCATTTGAAATGACTACTATAATTTCATTATCTTTAAAATTCTCAAATTCACACACTGAGATGTCAAGCTTATTTTTCTTTTCAGGTGAAGGGAAAAGCACCTATAAAATAACACCTGTAGTAGGCATCCAGATAAAGCTTTAGAACCACCTCAAAAAACTCTGAGCAGCTGCAGGATTGTTCTGGTGGCAGGAGGTCTTGAGGGCCAATAGGTGTCCTGACATGGAACCATCTCCTGGCCCCTGATCCCATCCTGTTTCTTTTTTTTTTATTTTGAGATGGAGTTTTGCTCTTGTTGCCCAGGCTGGAGTGTAATGGTGCAATCTCAGCTCACTGCAACCTCCACCTCCCATGTTCAAGTGATTCTCCTGACTCAGCCTCCCAAGTAGCTGGGATTACAGGCACGCTCCACCGCTCCCAGCTAATTTTTTGTATTTAGCAGAGATGGGGTTTCACCATGTTGATCAGGCTGGTCTCAAACTCCTGACCTCAGGTGATCCACTCACCTCGGCCTCCCAAAGTGCTGGAATTACAGGCATGAGTCACTGTGCCTGGCCCCATCCTCTCAATGGGACCCTTAGCCTTACAAGAGTTGCAGTTTGACCTAGAGTCTGTGTCAGTTAGTGGAACAGATGTATTCTACACTTGCAGCACCAGGGAGTAGGGATCTTGCCCATCCTCAACTCTGTGAATATGTTGCATTTTCTTCTCCAATATCTCAGACCACAAGCTATAAGGTGTATCTGAAACAATTGTTGAACTGCTGAAAGGTGAGACTCATTTTGACTAGCCCAAAGAGGGTAGACAATAATATTTTTAAAGAACCAGTAGAATGGTTACTATTCTTACATTACAGGGGTATATTTTCAAAACGTAGGTTCTCAATCTAATATTCCAGAAACTATTCTCTTGGCTTCTGTTCACTGCAGAATAAATGCATCAATATTGAAAAGGAAGTCTTACTATATTAGTTCATTTTCACACTGCTATAAAGACATACCCAAGTGTGATGGTTAATAGGGAGTGTCAACTTGATTGGATTGAGGGACACAAAGTATTTATCCTGGCTGTGTCTGTGTGGCTGTTGCCAAAAGACAGCAACATGTGAGTCAGCGGGCTGGGGAAGGCACATCCACCCTTAATCTGGTGAGCACAATCTAATTAGCTTCCAGTGAACAAAAAGCAGGCAGAAAAATGTGAAAAAGAGAGACCAGCCTAGCCTCCTGCACTGGATGCTTCCTGCCCTCAAATATCAGACTCCAAGTTCTTCAGTTTGGAGACTGAGACTGGCTCTCCTTGCTCCTCAGCTTGCAGACAGTGTGACCTTGTGATCATGTAAATTAATAATTAATAAACTCTAATATATATATATATATATCCTATTAGTTCTGTCCCAGACCCCAATATACCAAGACTGGGTAATTTATAAAGAAAAAAGGTTTAATTAGCTCACAGTTCCACGTAGCTGGGGAGGCCTCAGGAAAATTACAATCATGGTAGAAGGGGAAGCAGGCACGTCTTACATGGTGGCAGCCAAGAGAGAGTGAGCAAGAGCAGGGAAAACTGCCTCATAAAACCACTGGGTCTCATGAGAACTCATTCACTATCATGAGAACAGCACAGGGGAAACTGCCCCCATAATGCAGTTACCTCCCACCTTGTCCCTCCCTTGACATGTGGGGATTATGGGGATTACAACTGGACATGAGACTTGGGTGGGAACACAGAGCCAAACCATATAATGCACACTCAATGGAATTTTATTCAGATAATAAAGATAAAACTGAGGCAGCCAAAGGCCAGAGGAGGCTATGTATACACCTACCAATACAAAAGAGAAGCATGAAAGTTCCATCCTGAAGAAAAATTACTTTCTAGTTTGATTTGGTCTCCATATCCAATTAACATGAAAATATTATATCAAATTACTTTGTAAATTATGCTCTGTAAGTATTGCATGGAGGTTTAAAATAGGTTATATATCTGATTCCAACACTTCATTTCATTCAAATTTAGATAAAGTATCAACTAATTTTTAAAACTAATTATATGCTAATGATATACTAGAGAGAGAAGCAATTGAAAACATAAAGCATTATGGATTATGTGTATTAATTTTAAAATGGCTTTGCAAAGACTGCATAATCTCCCAATGTCTATAAGCTGCTCTTGCCTCCAATGATTCTTATACACTTGACTGAGATAAACATTATTCATAATTTATATTACCTGTTGTGCTATCCTACAGGATAGATATTAATCTGCACCTTAGCTGCAGTCAAATAATATTACTTAGATAAGAATCTTTCAATTTAAGGTTTTCTTTTGGAAAACAATTAATTCTCAATGGTTTTAATGCTGAAAAGCAAAAGCCATATTCTACTCCAGAGGAAAATAAGTGGCTCATCTAAAACCCGGTGGATATTTCTTTTTTAAAAAATTTGAAAGAGACAGACAGCAAGAATGAGCATGGAGATTATTATGGGGGGGGTTCAATATAAAAAAAAAAGATTCAAAACTTGAAAGATTTCTTCCATGATATTTGCTTTTCATAAATATATAATTGTATTTAAAAATCTACTCATGTTTAAACACGTTAACAAGTTGTCACATTAATTTTAAAATATTATATTGTCTAACACAATACCATATTTATTTTTTCTCTCTTATGACTAACATGTTCATATGTGGAACATAAGTAAAAAATTTTATCACATGCATTTTTGTTATAAAAATTTCACATACAGAACACAAAAAAGATAAAGACTCATTCATTACTTTGCATTATTAAATTTTATTGGATACCTAATATTCCACTGAGGTTTATTCAGATTTTTACTATTATAAATAATGTTTATGTCTTTCTATATACAGATGGTCCTCAACTTATGATGGTTCAGCTTACAACTTTTTGACTTTCACAATGGTGCAACAGCATTCTGTAGAAGCTTTTGAATTTTGCTCTTTTCCCAGGTTAGCTATACGTAGTGCAATACTCTCTTGATGTTGGGCAGCAGCAGCATGCCGCAGCTCCCAGTCAGCCACTCAGTCACATAGGTAAACAACCAATACTCTACTGTGTACTGTGTTGCTGGCATTTTTTAGATATGGTGTTTTGTATTTTTAATGTCCTATTATGTCTGCAGAATGCTCATCTGTGTCTCCTGTTTCTGGTGAGAAGAATAGGAAGGCAATTACTCTTGAGATGAAACTCAAGATAACTGCTCAGTATGAAGGCATAAGCCAGTAATGGCCATTGCAAGAGAGTTAGAACTTTCACTGTTGCGGGAAGTCAGGGACCCCAAACAGAGGGACCGGCTGGAGCCGCAGAAGAGGAACATACATTGTGAAGATTTCATGGACATTTATCATATCCCTAATAATACTCTAATAATTTCTTATGCCTGTCTTACTTTAATCTCATCCTGTTATCTTTGTAAGCTGAGGATGTACATCACCTCAAGACCCTGTGATGACTGCATTAACTGTACAAATTGATTGTAAAACGTGTGTTTGAACAATGTGAAATCAGTGCACCTTGAAAATGAACAGAATAATAGCGATTTTAAGGAACAAAGGAAGACAACCATAAGGTCTGACTGCCTGCGGGGTCAGGCAAAAAGAGCCATATTTTTCTTCTTGCAGAGAGCCTATAAATGGACGTGCAAGTAGGAGAGATATCGCCAAATTCTTTTCCTAGCAAGGAATATAATATTAAGATCCTAGGAAAAGAATTGCATTCCTGGGGGCAGGTCTATAAACGACTGTTCTGGGAGTGTCTGTCCTATGTGGTTGAGATAAGGACTGAGATACGCCCTGGTCTCCTGCAGTACCCTCAGGCTTACTAGGATTGGGAAACCTCAGCCCTGGTAAATTTGAGGTCAGACCGGTTCTCTGCTCTCGAACCCTGTTTTCTGTTTATCAAGACAGTACGTGCACAGCTGAACACAGACCCTTACCAGGAGTTTCTGATTTTGCCCTGGTCCTGTTTCCTCAGAAGCATGTGATCTTTGCTCTGCCTTTTGCCCCTTGAAGCATGTGATCTTTGTGACCTACTCCCTGTTCGTACACCCCCTCCCCTTTTGAAATCCCTAATAAAAACTTGCTAGTTTTGCGGCTCAGGTGGGCATCACGGACCTGCCGATATGTGATGTCGCCCCTGGTGGCCCAGCTGTAAAATTCCTCTCTTTGTGTTCTTTCTCTTTATTTCTCAGACTGGCTGACACTTAGGGAAAATAGAAAGAACCTATATTGAAATATTGGGGGCGGGTTCCCCCGATATTTCACGATCCATGATATCAACCATCTTAAAGGATAAGATGTGAATCAGTGAGGCAGTGAAATCATCAGCATTGGTTAAATCCATTATCATCACAAAGAAAAGAGCTTGGCTGCTTGATAACATGGAAAAATTACTTGTCATGTGGATGGAAAACCAGATACAGAGATGCATACCGCTTAGCCTACTGATGATTTAGGCTAGGGTAAGAAGTGTGTTCTGTAAGTTCAAAGAGTATACCAATGATCCTACATATATACAAATGTTTATAGCAAGACATGGCCAGTTCCAACACTTCAAAATGCATCATAATTTTCATAATATGATGGTCTGTGGTGAGGCAGCAAGTGCTGATATTGAAGGTACCAAAGCTTTTGGGAAGAGCCACATAGGGTAACTGTGGATGAGAAGTATTTACCAGCACAAATATTTAAAGTCAATGAAATAAGCTTATTCTGAAAGTATATGCCACAGCATACATACATTCACCAAGAGTCCAATGCCAGGGTCTATGGCATTCAAAGGCTGTGTAACACTGCTTTGGGGTGCTACAGGAAAGGCTTTAATTTAGGGTGGAAATGTTGCTTTGGGGTGGAAATGTTGCAGGATTCAAATTAAAGCCTTTCCTAATCTACCACTCAGAGAACCCAAGAGCATTCAAGAATGTGAGCACCATACGCTTCCTGTTTATATCACCATAACAAAAAAGCCTGGATATCAGCATTGTTTGAAGACTAGTTTTTGAACTGTTTTATTCCACAGCAAGAAAATATTGTGGGCAAAACAACATTCCATTCAAGATTCTTCTAATCTTAGACAATGCTCCAGGGCTTCCACAGCATATCAGTGACATGCATCTTGATGTAAATGTTGTGAATCTGCTGCTGAACACAAATGCTTTCATTCAACCAATGGACCAAGGCACAAGAGCTGCGTTCAAAGTATACCGATAGGCCAGACATTTGTGCAGGCTGTTGGAGCAACTAAATCTGGCTGCATTCTAAATTATATCCAGAACATCACCACAACAAGGGAAGAAGTCACACAGCAATGCATGAACGGCATTTGGAAGAAAGTTTTGAAGGCATATGTGAACACATCCAAAGGTTTTAACAAAGATTCTGCCGTTAATTAAATAGTAACAAGATACCAGTGTTTAGGAAATCACTAGAATTGGACATTGATAAAGAGAAAATTTATGAGCTTGTTGGCACTGAGGCTGAAGAACTTTCCAACGAGGAGCTGACTGAACTGGAGGAAGAAAGAAGTAAAGAAGTTGAGGCAAAGAAAGCAGAAGTTATGTCCAAGGCACCAAGGAAGTTCACAGCAAAGAAACTGGCAGAAATATTTGCTACTACTATTAGCAATGGCTTTTGGAAGTTAGAGAAATGGATGTCAATCACAAGAGATTCACAAGTGCTGATGGCAGACACAGGATGCTCTTGTTTGCAATAAAGAGAAATAGATAATGAAAAGAAGAAACAAACCGTACAGTCAAAACGTGCTATCTTCCAGAAGAACACTGTGCCTGCTAAACCATCAACAAGTGTAATGCCCTTCTACCCGCTATTCTCAAGCCTCTCAGAAGACAGAGAGAGACTGATAACCCTGTTGCTGCAAGATCTCCATCATCCAGCAATTATTTTTAGTTCAATGCTTCAAACATTCTTCAGGCCCAGCGGGCATTCTTCTGTGTATGTTACTTCATGGTAAGTACCCATACAACCATCCTGTTTTTCACTTTCAGCACAGTATTCAATCAATTACATGAGATAGCCAACACTTTATTATAAAATAGGCTTTGTGTTAGATGATTTTGCCCTACTGTAGGCTAATGTAAGTGTTCTGAGAACATTTAAAGTAGGCTAGGCTAAGCTGTGATGGGCAGTAGGTTAGGTGTATTAAATGCATTTTCTACTTACAACATTTTCAACTTACTCTGGATTTATTGGGACATAACCCCATTATAAATTGAGGAGCGTCTGTGAATACCTGACTATATTTCTGACTATTTATAACACTAAAAATGCAGTGTTATTCCAATCATCAACTTTATATATATTTATATATTATGCTCATTTATATTGTAGTATACAAAATACAGGTTATATATTTTCTAGGATATAATTTTTGTGTATATACATATTTATTCAGACATATAGTTATAAATCTATCTAAAAAAAGAAAGAGAAGGAAAAGAAAAGAAGAGATGAAGAGGAAGAGAGGAAGAAAGAAAACAGGTACAAAAATAGTGGTTCCCTATGGATGATAGGATTATAAGTAAATATTTTTATTATTTAAGTTTTTTATGCATCTCTAAATTTTACCAGCCCCATCTCATGATTACAAAAATATATTGTCACATGATAACTAATTAACTGCAGAAAACTTTTAAACTTTTAATTAAGTTGTTAATTTTTTTCCATATTAGTCATTTACTCAAAGACCTAAGTCAATGATTTTTGAATTCCAGGTTCCAACTTTCTCCCAATTCAGGGTGTTTTTAATTACTTGGAAGAATCTTGCAAAATGTTTAAGATATGCTCTCAAAAATTCAGTAAGTAAGGGTTTTATATGTACCTTTCTGTATGCCACATATCACTTTTGGAAGTAGGAATAGAGAAAGGGGGAGGAGAGTTATATAGTTAGACACCAATTGAAGAGGTCATGGCTCCACATCAACTAGGGATCCCTGCTAGGCATAGAGGCCCTTGGATCCTTTGCTGTTTTGCAAACCAAAATATCTGGGTTGTAATTTAACTGCATTATTTTATGGAGTTGTATAAATAACTTACACTTTTGACTATAAACATTTGTCAAGCTTCTAAAACATCTTGCTTATCCAAGCCTTTTCACCAGCTGGCATGGAATCAGCATTGGCAATCAAGGTGTAAGTAAATGATCAGTTTTATAGACATGTTTAGTAGGATACAATAAACATACATGGAGGACCTCTGAAAAGAGACCTGCTCAGCTTCCATTGCTTTAAAAACACATACCTAGGCAATTTTTACTGCCCTACCAATTTTTATTACACTGTATATATTCAGTAATTTGGTTTCTGCTATGTTTAATAACATTCTTAATGTGTGCGATTTTGATTGTTCCAGATAAATACTGGAAGCCAATTTATAAACATCTTTCAGTCTGATTAAATTTATATGTGCCCAATTCTGATTTTCTAAATATTGTGCACAAAGATGGACTTGACAGTGCTCTCTGCAGCTGTCCTAGATGTTTCACATTAATAAATGCATGCTAGCAGATTTCTAACACCCAGAGAGTCAATTAATTTATAATGCATGAGTCACATCATGCTTACTGCTTCACTAAGGCAGAATCCTAAAAATGAAGCCTGTTTTAAAATGAGGGAGGAGAGGCTCTGCAAGGTGACAAGCTTATGTTCTTGAGGGACCCAGATGTTTGTGGCTGAATCGTAATAGCTACCACTTACTGACCACTACACAACACCAAGAGCTTTACAAATGACATCTCTCTTTGTTACAACAACGCTGCAAATTAGCGGTCATTTCTACCATTTTGCAGTTGAACAAACCAAGTTTCGGAGAGGTTAAATAACGTTTTCTTAGTCAAACAGCTTCTAAAGGGGGAAGTTCAAACTATGAACTGGGTTTATTTGACTTGGACCCTTTTGAGCTCTCACTTGTGTCATGCTGGCTGCCCATGGGCTTGGGCGAGATTACCCAGAGAAAGAAAGTAGCAGTGATTCTTAGCCCTCTTAGGAACTGGATAAAAGCTATAGCTGCAGTGGTTAGAAATATCCACATATAAAACACTGCACACACACAACACACACACACACACACACACACACATACACTCTTAAATTAGTTCATGGATTCTCTAGGAAATAATTCACTCGGGTTAAGAACCCCTGACTAGGGGTAATGTAATGTAATGTAAATATTTCAGGAGCAGGTGAGGAAAAGCGTTCCAAAATGGAAACTGAGGATGAAAAAAACCTAAAAATGACAACAAAATTAGAGTTACAGAAATCAAGATTGGAGAGAATTTCAAGAAAGCAAATTGATTAAAACAAGGAGTCCATTGCATTTAACAAGTAGAAAGTTGGAATTTGTATTGTAATTGATTAAGCAGTGAGGTGAGGAAATTAAGAAAAGAATAAGCTCTGTAGATGGCAAGCAGGCATCATATGAAGTGTCAACTCTGGTTATTAATGACTGCCTGGAATAACATGTTTAGAAGGTTCAGAGGCTGGTTATAGACTTTGGAAAAGGGTGTGGGATTGATAGGGAATGTCTACAGACAGCAACAGTGGAAAACATGTGTGCTGACGATTTGCTAGCCCAAGTAGACACCTCTTTTCAGTAACGGTGCATGAAGAGAAGAAAAGAAATAGGAGAGTAGCTAAAAGGCATATAGGGTTAAGGAAAATTTTTCTTGCTTGTTTTTGTGGTAAGATGGAAGGTACTTGAAAATGTTTACAAATGGACAGGACATAGAGAAAAGAAATGGCTTGCAGAGCAATATCAGCATGCAAGAGAACACAAAAGGAAGTGGAGTCAGAGAAGAAGAATGCAGAGAAAGAACATCATCTTGTATAAGATGAGAAGAAAGAAAGTGAGAATAAATACAGATCAATTTGCTGTACAGAGGCAGAAATGGATGTATTCCATTCCTTAAATCTCAGAGGACTCTGAAATAGAAGTCTGCTAGGGATGGGGCAGATGTGAGAGGAATAAAATTGATTATTTATTCATTCACATAATATTTGTTGAGCACCTACAGTGTGCAGGCATTCTTCACGTACTAGAAATATAGTAAATATGGTAGCTAAAACAAAGCCCCGCTATCACTTTTGTGGGAGAAGCAGGCTTTAAGAGAAATGTTTATGAATAACATGGCAGACAACGATAAGGACTCAGCAGGAAAGTACATGAGGATAAGGAGGCTAGAGAACAACTCAATGGGAGGGTGCTATTTTACAGGGTGGTCATGGGGGGCCTTGAACGGAAAAAAGGAGGAAAAACAAACAGCAAGTAGTAATGCTGTGTAAGATGGAGATGTGCTTAGCGTGTCCGGCAACTGACAGTGCGTCTGGACTACAGTGAGTGAGGAAAAAGAGTAAGGAGGAAAGTTACAGAGCGGGAGGGAGGAGATCAGACAGGACTTTGCAGGTCATGATAAGAACTTGGCTTTTAATCTGGATGAAATAGAAAGCCATGGCGAGGAGGTTCTGCACAGAGAAAGGACACAATCTGAATTATATTTGAAAAGGATCATGTCCACTATGGGGAAAAGGCAGGAGAAAGGCAGGGGTGTACACATGGAGAGATGTTAGGAGGCTTTTGTAACATTCTAAGTGAAAGATAAAGGATGGGATGGGCCAGGGTAATAGCAACCAAGGAGGTAAAAAGCGGTCAGTTTCTGGTGCAAGACTTGCAGATAGATTGAATGTGGGGTGTGAGAAAAAAGAGGAGTAAAAAATGACTCCAAAGGTTGACCAGAGCAATTAGAGCAGTGGAGCTGCTCTTTAGTGATGTGTGGAAGGTCTGGAAGAG
Organism: Hylobates moloch; assembly: GCF_009828535.3. Lineage (NCBI taxonomy): Eukaryota > Metazoa > Chordata > Mammalia > Primates > Hylobatidae > Hylobates > Hylobates moloch. Next base: position 23,735,466 of record NW_026652277.1, on the reverse strand, counting down.
GAGCAGCTTTGGAGGGTAAGGGTTTTGAACCAGCATTTGGTTTTGAACATGTTAAGTTTGAGATCTCGAGGAGACATCCATGTGCAAATGTTGAATAGATAGTTGGATATGCAAGTCCACAATTCAGAAAGTTCAGACTGGAGATATACATTTGGGAGACTTTGACACACAGATAATAGTTAAAGCCATGAGATTGACTATATGAGATCACCTAATGAGGCAATGTAAATAAGGAAGAAAAAAGGTCCAAGTTCTGAGCCATCAGGCATTTCAAAATTCATTTATTTATTCATTCATTCATTTACTGAGACAGGGTCTCACTTTGTCACCCAGGCTGGAGTGCAGTGGTGCAATCAGAGCTCATTGCAGTCTCACACTCCTACCACTTCAGTCTCCCCAGTAGCTACGACTACAGCCATGTACCACCACACTCAGCTAATTTTCTATTTTTTTTTGTAGAGACAGGTTCTTGCTATGCTTCCCAGGCTGGTCTTGAACTCCTGGGCTCAAGTAATCCTCCTGTCTTGGCCTCCCAATGTGCTGGGATTACAAGCATGAGCCACCATGCCCTGCCCATTCCAACATGTAGAAATCATGAAGAAGAAAAGGGGGCCAGGCCCAGTGGCTCACGTCTGCAATCCCAGCACTTTGGGAGGCAAAGGCAGGCAGATCACAAGGTCAAGTGATCAAGACCATCCTGGCCAACAAGGGTGAAACCTCATCTCTACTAAAAATACAAAAATTAGCTGGGCGTGGTGGCGTGCACCTGTAGTCCCAGCTACTCGGGAGGCTGAGGCAGGAGAATTACTTGAACCCAGGAGGTGGAGGTTGCAGGGGGCCGAGATTGTACCACTGCACTCCAGCCTGGTGACAGAGCAGGACTCCATTTCAAAAAAAAAAAAAAAAAAGAAAAGAAAAGAAAGAAAAAGGACTAGCTAGCAAGGGAGGAGTGGTGAGTAAGGTAGGAAGAGCACCTTGAAAGGTGATAAGAACAAGGAGATAAACAAGGGAAGTGTTTCAGGAAGAGACCAATTCACCGTGTTGAATATGGTCCAGCAAAGTTGGAACTGAATTCTGACCACTAAATTTGTCATAATAAAGGTAACCAGTGCCCTTAAGAAGAATGTTTTCAGTACAGTGGTAGAGATGGAGGCCATGTTAGATTAGAGAGAGAGTGGGAAAACAATATTTGATGAGTGTGGGCAACTCTTTCCAGAGTTTCATTGTAAAAGGGAGTGGGAGCTATAAAGAAATGGAACAGCATCTGGGAAACATATGGGGTCAAGGAAGTTTCGTTTTGAGGACAAAAGATATTATGGCATAATTCTACGCTAATGAAATTATCCAAAAGAGAGGAAAAATCAATGATACAGGAGGGAGGCAATACCTAAGTTTTAAATTGCACACCATTCTGAGTAGTGGGATGAAATCTCATGCCATCCCACTCCATCCAGCCCAATACATGAATCACTTCTTTGTCTAATGTGTCTATGCTGTATACGTCACCTGCAGAAGGTCAATAGTAGCCTAACGCCATGTCAACAATGCCTACATCATTCACCTCACTTCTTCTCACCATGTAGGCATTTTGTCATCTCACATCATCACAGGAAGGGTGAGTACAGCACAATAAAATATGTTGAGAGACCACATTTATATAACTTTTATGATAGTATACAGTTATAACTGTTCCATTTTATTATTGTTGTTGTTAATCTCTTACTGTAGCTAATTTATAAGTTAGACTTTATATAGGTGTATGTGTGTGGTATGTGTGTATACATATTTCTAGGAAGAAACATATATGTATAGGATTTGGTGCTATCCGCAGTTTGAGGCATCCACTAAGGGTTTTGGAACATATCCCCTTGGACAAGAAGGAACTACTATGTAAAAATAATACAGATAATATTGTCTATATTTATTCAATAAGAACTCAAAAACTCAGAAATATAGAGTGCTAATACAAATTTGTAATTTCCTGCCTACAGTATTCTTAATTTCCTTATAATTCTTAGATATTATTGTCTTTATATATTATTCATGATGAGCTATTACAGAATTTACTCTGAAAACAGGAAATCAGAGGCATCCAGGCACGTCATAGATAAAGAACCTACACCTACTCCCTGCTTTAAATATTTTCCTTGCATAGCTGATACCTGCTACGGACATTAATACACCCTTTCTCCACACCTCCTGCTCCTCAGAGTTTGGATCCTCTATCCTTTACTTCCTCAGGATGAAAATAAATGGCCAAGCCTCATGGGCAGGCCAACTGAGACACAAGCAGCAGAAGGCAGGTCAGTGTATCACATCCCTCCAGAGAGGTGGTGCCTGGGTCATCATTTCACAGAAGCCAACAAGATAGGCTATGAAAGAAACAGCAACAGAAGGAAGCAGCTGCTGCCTGACTCCCTGTCCCTTCTGGTCTTTAGAATTCATGAATCCCCACACCTGAACTATGAGAGAGGCAGCTGCCCCATCATTCCCATCCTACACTCACCATCGGGCACACTTTGGCTCAGCACTGGCCACAGAGTTCAAGTAGAATAGCCTCTAGTGCATCTCCAGGGAGGACAGGCAGGGGCAAGGAATGAGCTGGGCTTTGGGTGACAGGTCTAGGAGGAAGGGAACCACCAAGGACCCACAGCACGAACTCAGTATTTGTGAAGACAAAAGAGGATTATGTCTGTGAAAGACCCTTGAATAAGTGGCTAACGTAGTGAATTACTGATGTTGCAAAGATTCAGCCAAGATTCATGTAGACTCTCTGGTCTGTATGGGAGCTTGGAGGTAGGTCAAAGGCCTGTGCAGTTATTCTTCACATCAACATGGAAATATTAAAGTCAGGCTTCCAGGTGTACCACAATGCAATGCCTGTTAAAAATTTTTAAAAGGGTAAAACTTCATTTTGTTGTTGTTGTTTTGGGTCTCGCTCTATCACCCAAGCTGGAGTGCAGTGGCACCATCACAGCTCACTGCAACCTCCATCTCCTTGGCTCAAGTGATCCTCACACCTCAGCCTCCCGAGTAGCTGGGTCCACAAGCCTGGCTAACATTTTGTATTTGTTTGTAGAGACAGAGTTTCGCCATATTGCCCAGGCTGGTCTTGAACTGGACTCAAAGTGACCCACCTGCCTCAGCCTCCCAAAGTGTTGAGATTATAGGGATGAGCCACTGTGCCTGGCCAAAACTCCATTTTATGCAGTGTGTATCAGGATAACTACTATGCAGACCTGTTTTCTTATGCCAAGCAACTTTCAATAATTATATGCCATCTATTAAAGTGTTACAATACCTGTCACTCAGGCTGGAGTGCAGTGGCGCGATCTTGGCTCACTGCAAGCTCCGCCTCCCGGGTTCACGCCATTCTCTCGCCTCAGCCTCGGGAGTAGCTGGGACTACAGGTGCCCGCCACCATGCCCAGCTAATTTTGTTTTTGTATTTTTAGTAGAGACGGGGTTTCACCATGTTAGCCAGGATGGTCTTGATCTCCTGACCTCGTGATCCGCCCGCCTCGGCCTCCCAAAGTGCTGGGATTACAGGCGTGAGCCACCACGCCTGGCCATGTTACAATACTTTTTTTTTAAAAAAAGAATTTGCACAAATCACCATTCCTACATTTTCTGTAGTGAGACCAAATAAACTTCACCTACCAGGTCACAAAACCTTAAGGATGACAGCAGCTGGGTAAGCTGAGTGCTGCTGAAATGCCAGAGGGAGAACAATGGCACTTGGAGCACTCAGGCAGTTCCAGCGAGATGTACTGACCACATTTTAAAGCTTTACTTGTACTCCATCAAAGAAAATGACATCTCATTTTGACCAAATCAAGGCATAGTTAGACCTGGCAGTCAAAACCCTTAGCTCCAGCCCCTATAGAGGCCATTAGCCCCGTGACCTCCCTCCAATTGCTATAAGCTCCTGACTCCTAGCACACTTTTGTTCCTGCTATCCCCACAGCCTGGGGTGTCCTCCCACTCATTCACTTCTCAAAATCCCATCCATGCTCTGAGGCTTTCACCTCTTTCCAAAGCTTTGTCTGCTTTCCTATAGCAGATGGGAACTTTATTTCTTCCAAATATACACAGATCATTGTCTCAATTCTTTTATAGCATTACATTCTGCCTTAAAATACAGGTATTGATAGCTTATCTCTTCTATTAAACTGCATGCTCCTTGAACAGCTAACACTTATGGTGTTGTTACAATATGCCAGGTACTGTGATGTTGGTTTTGCAGACATCAGTAGGTACCATTATGAGCCCCATTTTACAGCTGTGGAAACTGAGACCAGAAAATGTTGAGTGACTTGTCTAAGATCACACCACTAGTAAATGGAAATACTGAGACATACATTCGGGTCTGCCAGATTCCTGAGACTAGGTTTTCAACTATGATGTTACACCACATAGTCCTTCCACAGTAGAAGGCGTGCCAAAAACATTTGATTTTTAAAAAAATCATTCGTATATGAATTTTTATTCAACCTACATTTATTAAGCCAGGCACTGCAGTGATGCTAGACAAACATGGAAAAGTAAGTCCTAAACTCTTCAACAGGGGAACTTATGGTCACAAGCAACACAAAGAGGTTAGTGCACTTTAAGATTCCCATACTTTATTCTCATACTTTCCAAGCAATTGGAAAATCTTTTGAAAGAGGCTCAAGTTGTGAAAACTAGTTAAAGTCCTCTCTTCTCACTGCAATAAAATGTTTTATAATGAGAAATCAACCACCTTAATTTATTTTAACAGATAACATTATACAATTAGCGATGCTGACATTAAGTCAGATACTGTAATGTTATAATCAAGAGTATCTGAATACATTTCTTTTCTTTTATAGCATAAATGTTCTCCATTGAGACAGGAAATGTAGCTTAGCACTTTTAGAGCCACTGGCTAAATTACCTCTATTAATGAGGCTCGGCAGGTTCTTTCTGAACGATTCTAAATAACTGCTGAGGGATGAAAGAAAGTGTTCCATAGGCTGTAGCCACAGCATGCTTGGAGTCTACTGGGGAGAGAATAAAGCACTTGCCTCATGCATGAATGGGTCTGCATCCCGCCTGGAGCATGGCTGACTAGCCATCCCTGAAATTGTATAAATGAAAGGAAGTAGGCCAAGGTAGACATTTGTATTAATAATTGGTGTGCAAGAAGTAAATTAGGCTATCCCACCAGGTCCTCCATAAAAGATGGAAAGGCAGTATGAACCTTCAGAAATAAAGTCTGCTAAAGCAATCTTTTCAAAGCTTTTGACAAATTGCAAACCTCAGCCATTTGTTTTGTTTCATCGAAAGGAAAGTTCAGGGAAAAGTTTCAGTTCAGTTCACACACAACACATGTACAGATTCACATACACACAAAGAGTGTATAGGTGTATGAAGCACGAACCAGGACATGAGAGTTATGTAGCACTATCCTTATTCACAGAGGCAGTCAAGGGACCTGGTTGTGCCATTAGGCACGGGAGCATTTTTCACCAATGTCAGAGGGCAGGCACGTAACAGTTCCAGGCTCCTCTAGCTTCCATGTATCGTGCCCCACATGAACAATCCACAGCACAATGAAATCTGGCCCCCTTGTTTGCACAGTCATGTTGTGATGGCAGGAACAGTGAAAGGCAGTCCCCATCAGAGGAGAGAGGTCAAGTAATAAAACCAAGCTATGGCTCAGATTTTTCACATTTTGAAAGGAAACAAAACATTTGGAACCTCTTTGCTTTTGTGGTCCTGAGGAATGGAATTTTAACCTGCCTATTTTTTGCTGTAGGAAATTTCCAGGTTTCTAAATTGTCTTTGACATCTCCCTTTCATGAAGAGCACATAACAGGTAAAGAATAATGAGAAATATTAGTTCATTTAATAATGCTATAAAATCAACTTTTCCTCTAATCTTTGCAGGAAAAGAAAGCTCATTTATTTTGATAGTAATATCTTTTGCACCAAACATCATTAATCTTATGTCATTACATAATAAATTTTCATTCTTTCACTTGTACAAATATTAATAATAATCCAAAAGGAATAATAAAATCAAAGTTAATAAATAATGGCAAATTACTTAAATATTTTAATTAAAAAAGATTCCCAAACTTCCTCTCAATTATATTGACACAAATTAAAGTGAAACATAAGCAATTAAAGACTAACAAAGTTTTAAGGTTTAACTCGAGTAATTAAAGAATAATATTATAGTACTAAAAGAATAGAAAATAGATTCCCTTGATAGTGCTATTCCATTCCTTAACCACACAAATATTTAAATAACAAAAATGTAGTAGTATTGAAACCTGAAAAACATCTTTACCTAAAAGCTCTCATTATTCTTAAGAAACTAAAAGCTCCAAATACAGAAACAGAATGCTCATTCTCATTCATCTTGAGTGTCACTCAAGAAACACATTTGATGTGGTTTTTGCCTTGATAATGAGGACACAATAAACTATGAAAAATGTCATTTCTGGAAATTTTGTTGGCTATAGTTCAGCAAGAAATGAATCTTTTTAACAGATATGGCACGATGACTTTGATGAATTGAACTTTTAAATATATGGAGTGTTAAAAAAGATATTCCCTTAGAAATGAATTAATTTAGATACAACAACATACTGTATACCATAATTCATTGTGTCCACTTTCATCACTGCAGAGTGGTTCTGTCCATGTGACAAGGTCCCTCTTCAAATTCCTATTTGGGCTTCACTTTCAGTTCATTAACTTAAAAAATGAAGACCTAGCTTGGACCCAATCTCTAAGTTTTCTATTAACTCTTATCAATTCTATAAATTTAGTGTTTTATGCACTCTGAAACTTTTCATGGTTTGAAGATAAAAATTTCAGGAAAATATCCTTCTGAAAGATTCTTTTTATCTACTTAGCAGAAAAGTTTGAGCTACAAGACAATTCTGACAAGACAAGTCAATATCTTGGTCAATTTCTATATATGCATCACTTTGAAATTTCTTTAAAATAAATTAAAATCTTATAAATGACAAATATTAAAATTTAATACTCCACTATGGGGCTTTGTATTTCGATGTTTAGACAGGGAACTGAAATCTTATATAAGGACACATATTCATATTACTGGGATTCATATGATGCCTTGATGGATAAAGTCAAACAACATTTAGCTAATTTTGGTTATAGTTTAAAAGTAAGAAGTTTGAAGGCCTGTAATGTAGGATATCATTTTTGGTATCCTAAAGTATTTAAAAGCATACCCAGCATAGGGTGAGACAAGGTGAGAATATATAGGTAATAGAAAAAGTATCCTTTTTCAAGAGATTTATCATATTGATTTTAGTAGTATGCTACCTGCCATGGCTACTATCAGCCAACAAAGGCACATCTGAAATGATGCTGACTTCCAGTCCCCAAGCAAGAAACCTTCTAATGTAAACCATTGATAAACTGTTACCAAACTCTTCCTAAAATGAATGCTTATATTGTCCATGGAGTCTAATTTACTGACAAAATAATAAGCCTCTTATAAATCATTGCAAGTATCAAAGTATGTTACATCTTGGTAGTCACAGTACTTAAGAGCAATAGTTTGAGCTCCTGTTAGTATAAAGAGAGAGAAGACAGATCAATTTCCAATAATAATTTATAAGAATAAAAACTTTCTATTTAAATTTATTTTTAACAGAATAGAAACCTAGAAATGACCGGGGTATTTTAGTTATTGGAATTTCTAGACAGTATTGGAATTCTAGAAATGAACAGGAATGAAAGAAAGTTCCTACTTTTTAAGGATACTTTTTAATGACAAAATAAAAACTTCTTCTCAGTGATGAATAGGAAGAGGTTTCCCAATCCAAATTCATTTGCCTTGTGGTTTTCATTAAAATCTACACATAGGAAACTTCGTATTATAGGAAATATACAATTTTCGTAGTGAATTCCTTATAAATTATGATATTTGATACAAAGTCAAGCAATTTTTCATTTTGTTTAAAATGTTCCAATGATCTAAAATTGCCACCAGTTTGTTTATGCTCTTCAAACTCTCTTCTCCTAAACTCTACTAATATCACCAAACTAAAGATTTTTATGTTTTTTTTATTTTTATTTTTATTTAATTATTTATTTATTTATTTGAGATGGAGTCTCACTCTGTCACCCAGGCTGGAGTGCAGTGGCGTGATCTCGGCTCACTGCAAGCTCCGCCTCCTGGGTTCATGCCATTCCCTTGCCTCAGTCTCCTGAGCAGCTGGGACTACAGGCACCTGCCACCGTGCCCAGCTACTTTTTTGTATTTTTAGTAGACAGGGTTTCACTGTGCTAGCCAGGATGGTCTCGATCTCCTGACCTCATGATCCGCCCACCTCGACCTCCCAAAGTGCTGGGATTACGGGTATGAGCTACCATGCCCAGCCCAAACTAAAGATTTAAAAAGGATTTTTTTTTCCCCTCTAAACAAGGGAGCTAATGCCTGTGGGAAAATAACATTCTTAACAAATAAAACCCAGGGGATCTAGTCAGACAAAGGAATAAATTCTCATCTTTCACACGACTTTCAAACTAGTAAACAATACAAGAATTCTATAATAGTTTCTTTTCAACTCATGCCATATAATGTACAAAGTAAGTTTGTCTGTAATGGCAACTCCTGATCAGCTTTCCAGATATGAAGATTCAACGATTAGAGGCTTAACTTTAATATGCAAAGTAGAGGGTTGGGTGGATGTGGAGAGGGCATCAGGATAAATAAACCACATAACTGGAAGTGGAAGTTTGGGTCATTTCCTATCCAAGGATATACATAGGGCATATTGAATAATGGTCAGACTACCTGAAAGGAAACCACGAGCTGATTAGTTCCACTCCAAGGGATGGTTTTTAAAAACCAGTTGTTATTCTTCACCATTGATTAGAAGTCTAAATGGAAGGCTACATATGGTGAAAGATATATACATTCAGCCATTACCATAGAAGGGTGATAAATTATCCAGCATGCCTGCAGAGAACTCTCTAATCCACTCTTTCAATTTTCACTCTCACCTGCGAAAAAGCCTGAACTGTATGCCAACTGGTTGTTAATAATGCTCTCTGGAAGGGAGCAAGTTGAAATTGTTCCCCAAACTGCAAATCAAGAGACAAAGTATGTGTGTCTACTACAGTTGAATGAAATGATATATCAGAATAAAAGACCGTGTCTGCAGTACAGGACAGAAGTATGCTTTCATGTGTCCTATAAAATCCTTGTGCTCTGGGCAGCACAAAGCTCTTAGAATGCTTCCATTTCGTCTCCCAGAAGAACATCATAACACAGATGTAGCAAACAAAGGCCTCCAAAAGGAAGCTTGTGATATAAAATATAAAATAATTGTTTTTAAATTTGTAGTTTCCAGATTGGGTTTCTACTCTGCCTGCCAAATACTCTCCTTCTTTCTCATGGGTTAGCTGCACAAATATGGATTTCATTTATTAATGGAAGTGGTGACTCGGCCACTTTGCATGGATTCTTTAGCTCTTCTATCTCCACTCTCCTCTTCCTCCACAGAACACAGTGAGGTATGATGGATCCAAAGCCAGGAGGAGGGGAGCACACATTGAGGCTGTCTGGCATGGTCTGCAGCGCAGCCTACTCTGGCTGCCTCTCAAAACCCTCCTGACTAGTGCTACCCTCAATCCTTGGCCAGCCCCTCTGCTGGGCAGCAGAAATGCTAGCACCAATCAATTTCTTTTACATAGGTTCCAAATGCCAGTTTTCCAGGAATGTTTCATCCTCGCATGTGTCAGTAGCAGAGAGACCCTTTTGTAACTTTTCTCTAAAAGTGTGTGGGTCTGTATTTATTTGCTACAGAAAAATAAAATGTAAGCCTTCCACAGCTTAGAGCTGGCCCACATGTCACTTCTCAGCCATGTGTGCCCTAAGTCTGTTACTCTCCTTCTCTGAGCCCTTGCGGACAGCTATAAAGTAAAATAGCACAATTTCATCAGTCCTGCCTTCTTCATGGGGTCGTAGCATCAAATGACCTATGTGAACGGGCTTTTGATGACTTACTTTCAATTAAATGTATTATATTATTATTAGCCAGGAAAGCTTATCAAATCAGGCATGCATATTTACACAACACTGCCAAGTTACAAGGTTATGCACATGGAATATGAAAGCTGAATCAAGGAAATGAATAAAAGAAGGAGGAAGGAATTACAGAGAGAGAAGAAAGCCATGAAAGACAAGTGTGAAGGTATATCTGTGCATGTTCAGTAAGGATCTGAAAAAGTAGAACTTGAAGAGGTGTCTGTTTACAACCTCACTGTGATGGTTAATTTGATGTGTCAACTTGGCTAGGCTGCGGTGCCCAGTTGTTTGAACAAATACTAGTCTAGATGTTGCTGTGAAGATATTTTGTGGATGTGATTAATGTTTACCATCAGTTCACTAAGAAAAGCAGATTTCCCTCAATAATGCGGGAGGGCTTCATCCAATCATTTGAAGGCCTTAAGAACAAAAACTGAAGTTTCCTGGAGAAGAAAGAATTCTATCTTAAGATATAATTTAGAAATCTTGCCTGAGTTCCAGCCTTCAGGCCTGCCCTACAGATTTCAGACTTACCAGTTCCCACAACCGCATGAGCCAATTCCATAAAATAAATCCCCATACCTCTATAGATGCCCTATGGTTCTGTTTCTCTGGAGCACCCTGAGTGATACAATCACCATGGCTGTTTTTATTGGTAATCCCAATGGATTCTTTTTAGTCTTTATCTTATTTGCCATTTTGCAGGAACATGTGCATTCCAATCATGCCAGCAATACAGTGTAGACAGAATAAAGTCCTGAGCAAATGAGCATTTTTGGACACGATGAGAAGAGTTTGGTGGCTCTCAAAGTCAATAAATATCTCTACTTAGCTGTCTTACCAATAGCTCAAACTCAAATGTTCAAAACAGAAATCTTTGCTTCCCATAAGAGGCTTCTTTTCTTGAGTTGCTGCTCCTGCAGTGTCCCCCTCTGCACCCACTGGAGATTCATCCTTCCCTTCTTCCTCTGGGTGACTGCTCATGTCTACTCCAGCAACCTTATAGTTCTTCCTTGAAACAGTTTCTCAGATGAAGCCCTCAGCATCAACCCCTACCCAAGTCTGCTCTTCCGTCTTTATTCTCCATCTCAGTGGCCTCACTATGATTCGCCAGAATGAGGACTGAGAGCCACCTCCACTTCTATCTCCTCTTCATTCCTACATCATCACGCATCTGTCATTCCTACCTCATTAATGCCACCTAAATCTGCCCCAGTCTCTACATCTCCCCTGCTACCATTCTTTCCAGATCATTTTATGTCCCCCCAGTTAGCTGCAACAATACCCTAATCATCTCTCTCTTCCCATTTGTCCTCCTCCTTGTCCTTTAGCAGAATGGCCTTCTCAAATGTTCCTCTGACCCTGCCACCCTGCTCCTTTAGCCCTTCTAAGACTGCATACTTTTAGGGTAACCACTTGGAATGGCATGTAAAGTTCTCCATAGCTTCATCCTTCTCCGATCTCTATTTTTACTAGTTACTTCCTAATCTCTTTCTTGAACTTTACATTTCAGCTTTATTTCATACACCACTTCCCAAAATGCCAGTTTTTTCTTGGGTTCCAAAGGCTTTGAAAATGCTAACCTCTTGGAAAATACACACTACTTCGATTTTTCACCCAGACAAGTCCTTCACTGATCTCAGATCCAGAGGCATTTCTGATGCCCTCCACATCTAAATCTGGATTATATTCTCTACTGTCCTCCCACTGCATCTTGGCATATCCTGAGCATACTTCTCTCACAAGATTGCTATGTTTTTGTTTTGTTTTCTTCCTCTCTAGATGATAAGGACCTCGAAGACAAAAGTCACATCTTATTTGCCATTTATCCTCACCATACAGCAGAGGGTGTGGTACATATTAAGTACTCAGTATTAGTTTGATGAATGAATCAGTGTGTGAATATGCATTATCTTTTTAAATAACTCTATGCACTAATTATTAACAATCCTTTAAAGTCTCTCCTGTCTCTAAATTCTATATTCCATCCTTTTTTCTTTCCTTGACCATACAGAAATACCTTCTTTCAAAATTACACAGAAATAAGAACTAGAGATATGTGTGCGTATTTGCTTGTATGTGTGTATATCTTTGAGGCCAAAGATATTAGCAAGTAACAAAAGATGCATGTTTTATTCCATTTAACCCTATGCAAATCTTAAGGATGCATGAGAACTTGTTTCAAAAAGTATGATAAAAATATCATTAATAATTTTTAAAAACATAAGAACATCTAGGTAACCTGGAACACTTTAGATTCCAAATCTTGATGTCTTTTTAATTCCACTAAAACAGAAACAAAAACTTATTTAATGACTAAAGAAGGGGATTCTTTCCACATTATAGTCCATGACCCAGTTAAGACCAAACACAGCACTTAGTTAACTTAGGCCAAATGTAGGCCAGCTTCATGATGTCCACATAATTAGAATTATGCAGAAGCCACCCTTTGTATAGGAGGAATCACAGCATTTTACGTAGCTAGTTTGGAAGAATGGGAACATTGAGCCCTTCTCTTATCACATGCTGCCAAAGATTATTAAATGTTTAGCCATTCATGAGGAAACAATAATCATTCAAATCACTCATCTGACCTTGTTCAAAATATTAACATTCAAAATGTGTCTAAGCTGCTTTTTAACAGCACTTTATTTTCAAGTGGCTTTCTTGAATATAGCTAGTTATTGCCTCACAAACCTGCAAGAGTCATATAGTTACTTCCCTAATTAGTCCCATAAGATATTTACAGGTCTGCATTAGGCAGACATTCCTAGGAATTCAGCAACATGACTCAGTATTTGGTCATAAGAAAGCAAACAGGAAGCAGTGACATGACACTCTATTTGTTCGGAGACTGGACATTAGAACGGTACACAGGTGTCCAATCATCAACTAATAGCAAAGACTTTAAAACCGAGGCATTCTTTTTGAATTTTCTTTTTAGAAATTTTGACTGCCTTGTACTGTCTGTTTTGGTTTTTATTTTTTAATTTGAAAAGAAGCAAATTCAATTTTACCTATTAAGTATCCTGGAGAGAGAAAGGATTCAGTCCTAAACTCTCACTTTTAAAATGTTATCCTGTTTCCTACCATAAGAATGGCAGTGGCTCACCCTTCAAGCCTCATGAAACTGACTCTAAAAGTGTTAGTCACCTTTTTTCACAGAAGCATTGCTAAAAATTAAACTTTATCCTGAAACTATTGGGAATATGAAACCAGACAGATAACCAGAGTTGTGCCTAGTTGAGGAGGTTACCCTGGACCCAAACCTGTTGATCTAAGCCACTCCATGGCAAGAGAAACAGTACAAGGAAAGAGAAGGCCGTAACAATGAATACAGGTGCTTAAAGATTTGAGAAATACTGAAAGATAAAAAGTCCTCACTATCAATGAGATTATGAAGTAATCTGGAAGGCCTGGGTCTCATGACCTGCCATTAATACCTTTCTCTTTTTACAGACTACCCTTTAACTTTTATGTCACCCATTTTTTAAAAATCCTCTTCCTTTAATTTTTTTTTCTGTTCTGGGTTTCTAGTGATAATAGTTTTCATGAATGTTCTTCTTTAAAATGTTACAAGACTGAGACCACATTATTCCCAAGTGATATACCAATGTACGTTTCTCTGATGATTTCTGGTTCTTTTTATTTCTTCAGGAATTATTTCCAGTAGGACAGTGGAGATGTAGGGCAGTGGAGACTGGCTGTTCACCAAATTTGTTTACTTTTCCTTCTGAGCCCACAGCTACATTTCTCTCCCTCTCTTGCAGTTAGGTATGAACATGTGACTTGACTCTTGCCAAAGGAATGTGGTCAGAAGAGATATAAATCATAAAATTCTAAACTTCCAATAATAGTCAAAAAAATCCTTCCATCTGACCCTCCACTCTTTCCTTATCTATGGCTGGGCATCCATGCCCAAGATAGCCTTGGAACACACATGTTAAAGATGGCAGAGTCTCCATCAGTCTGGGCTCCTGCAAGGAGCCTTGTCCATCACTATGCATAAAAAATGAATTTTTACTATAGTAAGCCACTAACATCTTAAGGTCCGTCTGTTACAACAGCTAAAGTTATTCTAAAACAGATAGTATCCAGAAATAGACCGTAAGAAAAAAATAATGTTGCAAAAAAAATTGTCAATATTTTTGTATGTCTATTTCTTCTTCCTTGTTCCTTTTTAAAATTTTAATTTTTTTAATTTTTTTACTTTAACAGCCTTATTTAAGCTCAATTTGCAGCTCTTTGCCCCTTATTGTTGCCACTTCCAGAATTCCAAACTTCTGCTTAACCTGGCACTATATCTACAGAAACAATAGCAGAGGAAGCATTAAAACAGATTGCCACTGAACACAGTGCCCTCTACAAACATGGAAGCCCAAACCACTCAATACAGAAGACATGAAAAGACACTAGAGAATCTATTCTATGTACACATTCATAGTCATATTCTTTTTCTTTTTCTGCTTTCTGTCCTAGAAGACAAATCAGTGTGCAGGGTCTCAAAATGAACAAACTGAGTTGTTCATTTGACAAGTGACAGCCTGAGATCATTCTACTAAAACTCTACCCCCAAACAGCCTTTCAGTGCAAATTAATTCTCTGGGCTTTTGCTTCTTTGGTTCGTTATGGTGACTGTTATAATGACTGAATTGATCTAGCCATGCTGGTATTTTACACTCATACTGCCTCCTACAAGATAAATGGTTTGTTCCCTCCATCAATAATCATAATACCCTGTTACTATAGAAAAAATACAGTTACTACACATTTAAAAGCACACACTTTGAGTCCAAATATAAATTTTTAAATATTACAATAATTAAGTAGGAATATAAAAAGGAGTAATTAAAGGAATATTTGCTGAAAAACTTCAAGAAAATTTTATACCTAGTTTTCTTAACTCAAGAGGCAAAGCTCATACCTCCACATGATTTGCTTCTGTTAAATGATAATTAGATGATTTATGAGTTTGTTTTGAGTAACTGGCAGTTTAAAAAAGCAGGCATAAGATGTAAGATCTATAAATAACTAACAGCTTAATATGAACCATACACGATGAGGATAGGATAAGATACAACAAAGAAGACGCTTACAAAGAGGGTGGTATCACTTAAACCTTACTTGCCTGAAAAACATCTTATAGAAATATGGGGGACTTTGAAAAGGGACAGACCTGGGTTCATATTTCAGTTCTGTCTCCTGCTAGATGTGCACCCTTGGGCAAACTATTTGACTGGTCCAATCCTCATCTTTCTCCTCTGTAAAATAGGTACAGTAACTCTCTAGGTCACGGGGTGGTCTGAGAACTGGTATGTAAAGTGACACATGGTAGGTAGCTGCTATAAATTGTAGTTATTAGTATATCAGGAAAAGACATAATTTGACTTAAAAATCTTATCATTTTTTCAATATGAAGTAAATGTATCAGAGGTTTTCATCTAAAAGTTCTACTGAGATTTCTTTTCCTAATTCATCTACCACATTGGCAGAAATAGCATTGTAAGCTTAACTTGGCCAAGTCTGCTTCATTCATCTGTCAACAAGATTCTAGGGTTCAAACCGAGTTGACAATTGTTAAAGGTGGACAGGACAGAGCAGGCTGACAACAGAGTCGTATTTCACACCTCAGAGGGTTCTACACGACCAACAATAACATCATATCTCTGTCAGTCAAGCATAATTATAGGGCTTGATAGACTGATACAAATAAAACAGCCTGTTTAAAAAAAAAAAAGGTCTCCTGGCTCTTTTCTGGCTATAGTTACAGGACTTGCTTGATTCTGTGACCTGTGAATATTAGAATAACACTTCTTTTTGGGACAAAGAGACAGAGAGACTGCATCCACTATTGACTCTGAAAAAGATCAAAATTATGTGTAAAATTTGCTCCATTTAAAAACCCTAAAGTCACTTTGTAAATTTTGATCAAACTCTCTGCTTCCTATTAAAGTGCAAACTTATTTTTAAGTGATCCAAAATAGAAGGTACTATTTGATAGTCATATAATACAATGGACTGACAAATCATTCTAGCAAATACAGTTGTGATATCTGAGCTTGATGCTCAAAGCACACGCATAGAGTCCATTAGAACAATATTCTAATATGTGTTACCTTTATGAGAAAGAAAATAGAAAAAAATATCTGATATTCACTTAAAAACAAATTATATGCATTATCACAAAATTGCTCTGTTGCAGCCATTTTTAGCAGAGACTCCTCTGATAGTGTATGTGTGTGTGTATGTATATAAATATATATATATATATATATCTCAAAATAGATAAGGCTGAGTAATAAGCTGAAAGCTTCCTAGAGAATAAATTGATACACGGGATCTAATTCCAGTTGTATTTCAAGTTTAAATTATAAATGATCTCAATATACAAGACTACAAAAACTGACAAAAGAAACACATAGTTATATATCCACACATAATTCTAGTGGAATATATCCAAGTTTTCCAAAACATTCTAAGTAAAGTTGCAAATATATGGTTGCTAAATTAAATTTTATCATCAATGCTTTTCTTTTTTGTTTCTTTTAATCTTACAGTGAGATCTGCCATTATCCCTTGGGCCATCTGATTTTTTATTAGTTAGTTAGTTTGTTTTACTCAGTGTCCAAATGTCTCTTGCACTATTGGAGCACATTTCACAATGAAGTGAAAGTGAATGACAGCAAAAAACACGTCAAGACCCCAGGTTACACTTTCTAATCTGTCTGTACACATGAAGCCACAGCACCATGGGAACTACGGGCCAGTAGGAAGTTTGAGAAATTTACTTGATGTAGGTTCTGTGCCAAGGATTGCTCACCAGAAGCAAGATTAACTCCTCAGACCAATTTTGTGCTTTGTATTTAGAGTGCAGAATGGAGGCGAGGGCAACTGTGATTAAGATGACAATATATGCCTCGATAGCTCTCTTGTGGAGATAGTTGAATAATGTTTTAAAAGATACAAAGTAGGACAATACATTTCTCTAAAAAATAAAATTACAGAAACTGTAAGATTTTAGTTCAGGCAAAAGAAGTGAAAGGAAAATATATACAGTTGACCTTAAACAGCATGGGTTTGAACCACATTGGTCCACTTATATGCCAGTTTTCCTCCTCCTCTGCCGATAACAAGACCAACCCCTTTTTGTCCTTCTCCTCCTCAGACTATTCAATGTGAACACAGTGAGGATGAAGACTTTTGTGATGATCCACTTCTACTTAATGAATAGTAAATGTATTTTCTCTTCACTGTGATTTTCTAAATAACATCTTTTCTCTAGCTTATTGTAAGAATGCAGTGTGTAATACATACAACATATAAAATGTATATTAATTAACCATTTGTGTTATCGGTAAGGTTTTCTGTCAACAGTAGGTTATTGGTAGTAAAGTTCTTGGGGAGTCAAAAGTTATCTGTGGATTTCTCACTGAGCAGAGGGTTGGTGCCTCTCACCCCCACATTGTTCAAGGGTTAACTGTACATAAAATTAAGGTGATGTAAAAATAGGAATAGTCCCTAGAAATTAAAATTGTCAGTAATTGGGTATTGCCTCTAAATAAACATATTGCTGATAAATTTATCTAACTGTAATAATCCCATTGTTCATTAATATTTACTCAGATATAAAAAATATGCCAGAAATTTGTTATAAAGCCACCTACTCTAAAGCAAAATTTGACAGAAGGCAGATACTTTTTAGATATTATACATGGAGATTTAGGAATTGGAGGCTCGAGAAGATTTCATCATAATGTATTTTACCCACAAGGAAGCCCATGATATTTGGTCCTGAGTACTATGGTAGGGTTCTATTGTATTAGTAAAGATAGCACAGTCAATGTTTTTTTTCTCTTTTGTACAATCAATGTTTTATCATCTTATCAAACATAAGCAACTTGAATTATCTTCCAGTCAGTATGGAAACTCATGATAATACTTTATTTCTTGGATTTGATACTGTTTGCCAAACACATTATAACTTCTTTAAAATGTAGTAAAGGTGGGACAGTATCAATACTTGTTTTATAGATTAGCCATTTTGCAGTTTCGGCCATAATTTTATATTATATGTGATTATTTTAATCAAGGAATATGATTTGACCCATGGCCTGACAAACCCATGTAACAATGATCCATGTTATAACACAACTATAATTCATAAGGAATGGAATAAAGTGGTAAACTGAATCGATTTGAAATCAGACATATCTAATTGAATTTCAACTTTGCAAATCCTCTAGCTGTGTGACCTTCGGTAATTAACCTCTATGAGCCTCAGTTTCCTCACTGAACAATAGGAATGTTAACATCAGAGGGTTGGTGTGAGAATAAAATGAAATTATACATGTAAAGTACCTAGAATATTGCTTGCCTTACACTAGGGGCTTAATGCTAATTCTCTCTTATTTATATATAATAAGAAAAGGAGAAACAATTGACATCTTTAGGTAGAAAATTTGGACTAACAGATGGCCTCAAGAAAGCAAGAGCTATAGGGTTGCTTGAATTTTCGAGGAATCAAAGAGGAAGTACTAGAATCCTGAAGAATTCATAAGGCAGAAATGAGATTTTAGTTAAATCTTGGCATAGCTAATGTGGATTCCAAAAAGAAAGAAGCCTTGAACACTCTACTCCAGCCGTAACCTCAGGAGTTTCCTCTGGGTAGTAGTGGTTTGTTGCTTACTTAACATGAAGAGACTTAAGTATGAAGCCAAAAAGTAAAGACTTGTAGACCTAAAGCATGCCATCTGCCTAGCATTAAGCAAGAGCTGAAAGTCAGTTACAGAAGCAAAGTCATTTCTAACATGATTAATGTTCCATCCTTGAACGTGGCAGGAAGACTGCAAAAGATATTTGGAAGCCAATGTTTCCTCTGAATAAAGTAAATAAGTATATGCTAAGCCCCTGTCCCTGGACCATGCTGGCCTGTTAGATAAGTTGCCAACGTGGAGTCTGCAAACCTTGGAGCAAACTGACTATCCAGGATGAGAAAATATCTCAAGGCCAATGATCATTGCTACCGTAAATGCACACTGCACAGTATAAACACTGGGGTCAGACACAGATATCCAGGATATTACTCAAAAACGCATCTAGCTCAGAGCTGACAAGATAATCTGTTCCTGTGAGTGCAAAGCAGACTGGAATGCTGCAGTTATGACCTACTCAAGGAAAGAAAAAAGAAAGTGAAACTCTCCAAGGACTCCATCTCATGTTCTTTATGCAGGCAAAACTCCAACAGACTTCAAAGGGAGTGTTGCCTAAGGAGGGAGGACTGGTCCAAGCTCACTGGGGGTATCATTTCCATGATCATGTTGCCATCTACATTTGGTAGACTGGCAAATGCAAATATTTCAGATACAAGTTTAAACAGATGAAAAAAGAAGTGTGAAATAGCTTGGAGATTTGCTTGCAAAAGAAACCTCAGAATTCCAGGAAAAGGATTTAAAATCAGAAGCTTCATAAGTTATCCAAAAATCCCACGAGGGTATTGGTGTGTGATCATATCAAAAATAAATGTTTTTCATCGTATGTTCTCACTCATAAGTGGGAGCTAAGCTATGAGGATGCAAAGGCATAAGAATGACACAATGGACTTTGGGGACTCGGGGGAAAAGGTGGGAAGGGGGTGAGGGATAAACGACCACAAATAGGGTGAAGTGTATACTGCTCAGGTGATGGGTGCACTAAAATCTCACAAATCACTGCTAAAGAACATGTAACCAAATACCACCTGTTCCCCAATAACCTATGGAAATAAAAAATTTAAAACAAATTTAAATGGACACATATTGCATTCTAACATACCACATGATCACAAAATTGTGTATCTAAAAAATAATTTTCCAAACTTTAAGTATATTCTTTTTTTTTTTTGAGACGGTGTCTCTCTCTTTTGCCCAGGCTGGAATGCAGTGGTGCGATCTCGGCTCACTGCAAGCTCCGCCTCCCGGGTTCATGCCATTCTCCTGCCTCAGCCTCCCGAGTAGCTGGGACTACAGGCGCCCACCAATACGCCCAGCTAATTTTTTGTATTTTTAGTAGAGATGGGGTTTCACTGTGTTAGCCAGGATGGTCTCGATCTCTTGACCTCATGATCCACCCGCCTCAACCTCCCAAAGTGCTGGGATTATAGGCGTGAGCCACCACGCCCGGCCACTTTAAGTATACTCTTAAAAGGTCAGTAATATTTTTCTAATACACATAGAGACTATATTTTGGTGTTTTAACAAAGTTTTAACATACATGATCCTGATAAATGCAAACAAGCCAAAGTGCAGCAAACATACTTACAGGAGGACCTATGGGGGGAGCAGGTGGAGAGAGAAGAAGAGAGAGAGAGGAGTTAGTGAATATGCAAAATATTAAAATCAAACAAAAGATATGAGCATAATCATCAGCATGACATAATAGACATGGAAGTTTTTTAAAATTCACTGATTGTTAATCGCTTTTAGACCATGGAGCCTTTGAGACCATTTCAGAAAAATTTACAATTGCACACAAAATTTTACATAAAATTTCAAGTAATTTTTAGATTCCCTGAAGCCTGTCTATGAATTACTGTGATGTTCATGTATCTTAAGTAAAGACTAATTTATAAAAGTTTAGATAAGTATGAATTATGAGAATGTTTGGTAATTTATGATAGACCAGTTATAGAGAATTGATATATAACTTCTTGAGTTTGATAAAACAGCCAAATGAGAAATGTACCTATTATTTGTCCTTAGAATTTTTTATTCAACTATATTGTAAATATATAAAAGACTAGGTCCTCACGTTTATCTAAGTTTCTTTAAAACAATCAAAACAGGCAAAGTCTAAGACAATTTTAAATATTTCACACACCATTATGCTCAATTAAAATACCAGTTCTAAGTAGCTAGGAAGTTGGAAATTGGCTTTTATTTTCTATGAAACTTTGTATAAGCATAAATTTTTCACTTTTTCCCCATAATCCTCTTTCTTTTGACAAAGATCAAAGATCATTTCTATGATTATTTGATTCCACTAATGTTTTATCATTTCTTTTTCCTCAAAACAAATTTATAAAGTATCCTCTATTAGAAAACTTTGCACTTTATGAAGGAATACCTATACAAGTTTCCATTTATTTAGATTCAATGAGCTTTAAAGGTAGCTTTTGACAACACTCTTTAAAATAAACAACTACACTGCTCAAATTAATAAATTTTCACAAATGCTTTTTACTTTTACATCTTTCTTAAAATGGAAGAGGAAATGAGGCAAGAAAAAAAACCACACATTAATCTGCTATCAGCTCTTGATAGGTTAATGTTTCTGTTTCAATACTTAGTAATTGATTATTTTTAATATTGATATATACTTAGATAAAATACTGAAAAATAATTTATAGCATGCTAGAGTCAACCTTAAATTACTTTATCTTGCATGGAAGAATTAATGGCCTGATAAGACTTTATGTGGTCATTTCCAAAAAAAAAGAAAAACAGTAAGTGAACTCATTTATACAGATCATCTCAGTTTCAAAAGAAATTTTACTTGACTTTTCTGTTTTACATTGGGGATTTGTTTTACATATAGGGATTTGGCCTGAAAGCAAGAATGTCCTGAAGTAGGAATCAGGACAATTGGTTCTGTTTCAAGTTCTGCCTTGGCCAAATCACCTGACTGCTATGGGCCTCCATTTCCTCAACTACAAAATGAAAATTCTAGATTGATTACTAAGGCTCCTGTCATCACTAAAATTCCATGGTTGTACAAGAAGGATAAAACATTCCCAAAGTTTGAAAACGATGAGAGTAAAAGCATGACAAAATTGTGCCAATTGGATAAAATAACAACACAGCTTTCTAAGACATGTGCCCTAGTGTCCCAAGGCAGATGTTTTTGCAAAGGACCTGCATTGACTGACCACCTACCTATATAGATGGAAACGTGGGTGATGCTATCACACCGTGTGCAGCTGAGAAACACTCCATTGTACATAGAAAGGACAGACTTAACTTGACTGAGTAAATAAGCCCCAAATGGGTACCAATTGTTACTAAACTGCAATTAAAAATACTTTGCAAACTTCTCCTTTTTACAGTTTGATAGAAATAAGGAGAAGATTAAAAAATAATAAATAAACAAATAAAAACTAGGTCTAGCAGAGAAAGATTTAAACACACACATATAACCTCCAACAAGACAATATTATCATTAATTAGGAAGAACAGATGTCGGAACTTAACCAGAACATGAGTGACACAGAGCAGCTGAAAGAGAGACTTACCAGATTCTCCTCTTCGGCCTCTCTTACCTCGTTTCCCTGGAGGGCCTGAAATACAAAGGATAATTTTTTTAGTGTAGTTTAATTTTTTTTCCTGGTTCCAAAATAGCTAGTAAATGATTTATATATTTTTTCTCATTGTTTTTAACTACCGACTTCAAGAAAGGGATCAGATATGTGTAAAGGTCAGTATTGTCTTCAGTGTTTCAGCAAAACTCTTAAGGTTCATTTAATTATAAAAGCTACTCTAGATACATGATCATCTAGTGTTACTTAAGAAAACTAAGGACTCGGAATTTTTATTCATCCTGCTTTAATATCATCAATAAAGAAAGGGTTTGCTAAGAAAATTGGTAGTTGAGTTTTATGTTTCTAAGAAATATTTCTTTTCAGTATATGAATAATTAAAGTACTAATTAATAATTTAGAAGTACTAAGTCCAAATGATTTATAGTTTCTTTTCAGTCAGGTCCATCATAATTTTCTGAAAATGCGTAGTTAGCAGTTAGTTAAATGTATATATTAGTAATGGAAAATAATCCTTACAAATATTTATATTTCATTAAATGTGAATATATTGGAATTTCACCGATCAACAACCACCTGAATAAAATCACAACCTTTTTAATAGGACGGTGTTTAGGTAGTAATTATAGGCCTGATTTTTCTACGAGGGCAAGTTCATTATTGTCATTCAATAAATAGTTAGCCTTTATGATGATCCCATTTTAAAAGCAGAGAAAAAAACTTGTTTTTTTTTTTTTTTTCGGTGAGTTACTGGTAAAGACCACCAAGCTAGTATGTATCAGACTTTGCACAAGATTCTAGACATTCATGGCTTTCAAGCCATTATTCTCAATTATATAATTTCTGTCCTCATTTCCTTGGGCAGGAGTAGCCTTGCACTGAATTATGGTTCAGGCAAATAGAAGAGAATAATTAGCCCACAATGAGAATTGAGGTCTTATAATATTTGCCAGGAGAAAAAGGCCAAGGAAAATACAGAACTGCCTGATTTTAAAGAATGAGCTGCTAAGTAGGACTGATGACTTCCAAACTTTAGAAAGTTCAAGACACAAGCAGCACAGGCCTTAGTATCCAGGCGACTTTCAATGTGATCCTGAGCTACCGGCTCCCACATGGAAACACTATCATGAGAAACAAAAACATCAGTGGGGCAGTTAGTTTCCTCCCAGTCCCTTATGCAGAATAAGTATGACCATCTGTATTTTGTAAGAGGTTAAGAAACAATTAAGCAATAAAACCTATTGAAAATATTAGGAGAATAAGCTTTGTAGCAAAGTCCAAAACCGTCAATAGAAATTTCAGATTTCTTTCTATATTCTAGAATAAAGGGATGTTTTCATCATATTCAAGGTATCTTGGCCAGATTGGGAACAGGAGAAGAATCATATAAATCAGTAAACGAGCCCAGAGAACCCTAAAATGTACGAAAACATAAAGTTAATACATCTGTTCAAACACACGTACATACACACACACACACACACATATACATACAGACATAATGTGATATATAAAACTTCCTTAAGACTAAGAATTATATTTTTTCTAGTACAACATCACTTAAACTAAGAACTCTCTAGCAACTACTATATACTTATAATGTCTGTGGTTCACATGGTAGGACCATTAGAAGCCATTGTGGAAGAGATGACAGATGAGAATTTTCCAAAACTGAGTATAGTAGTCCTATGATTGAACTTATATTTCAAGTGGCATGTAAAAATAATTCACCCTAACCATGTGGAAGGAGAAACTTAGGAATATTCAAAGATTAAAAAAAAATGTTAGGAAATACCAGAGGGAAATCATAATGGAAAGTACTTTGACTGACCATTGTCTCACCTACAACAATGGTGCCAGAAAGGCCCAGCCCTGATTTGTACATGTCTTAGAGGCCTCTAATTATTACTTATTTATTGGGAAGTAGCTTATTTGCCATTTTCTCCCTGAAGACTGTCTTTCAACAGTGGATTTCATCAAATAAAAACAATAGATTGCACAAATGTTTAAGAAATAACTTGAATAAATTTTTATTTTATTTAACAGACAGAAGATTATGAAAAAAATGACTAAAGAAGCACTCACATCTTTTGAGGAAATCAAAAACCAAAATATGAATATTTCTGAACATATCTGGATTAAATATTCAATCAGAAAGTTTAAAGAAATGAATCAAATGCTGTGGAAAATCTGCTGGTCATACTGAGAATTGAAGAACAGGATGCAAGCAAACTCAAATGGCACTTGGCAAGACACACATCTGTTGAATATGGTAGGGTTTTACAAAGAATGTCATAATATTTGACAGAGAAAATGAATTTAAACTAAGTTATGAGAAGATGGAATCTAAACTCTAATAAATTTACAAAGAAAATGTTGGATTTAAGAAAAGCAGATTATAATTATTATCAGAATCAGAAAACTGCAGGGAGCATTATACTGACCTCGGTGAACTAATAAATTATACAAAACTCTCAGAAAAGCCTAGATAAAGATCTTACTTACAAAGAGAATAATTTGATGTTTGAAGAAGTCTACTATGCAGATAAGATAATTTGATCTTGCTTCCGAATTTAAAGACAGAAAGAATAATAAAAATGAAATGGATGAGATGAATTTGGCAATGGATAGCTGGCAGAACAGAGTGAGAAGACAGAAAATCAGAAAAGAAAAATCAGACAAAACTGATGTTAACAATTGTCACAAAACATAGTGGCCCTTTCCATTCCAAACTGAGTGATGAATTGTCAACCAGGCATGAGCTGTATGAACACATACAGAACCTGGAACATGGCTCTCATTCACTAAACTTGGCCAGATCTTTACAACAGAAATTCTCAGTAAATTCTATCAGCAGAAAAACATGACTCTGCAAAAGAAACTGGTTCAAGAACATGAATGGGAAGAGAAAAAAACAGAAGCTATCAGCAACAGAGGAAGTGAAAACTTACAAGCAGAAAATTCATTCAATGAAGAATGAGTTACAGAAAATGGAGAGAGATGACAAAACCAGATTGCTCTTCAGGATTAGAAAATTCAGGACAATTGGTACTATTCATGCTTCAGAAAGAGTTCTTGCTAACTTTCAAAAATAGATGCAAGCTGTCAGCCTGTGATAGAATTAGTAAAAATTTGCCATCATGGTAATTATTTAAAAACCAGTGACTATAAACTCAACTCCAGACAGATCCCATTCGTCAAATAACAAAGGAAAGCCTCCTAAACCACGCCAGTTCTTTTGGCCCACGACTAATATTGTTTGAACGCTCTATTCCTCACTAATGATGTATCCACTTGAAAACGCCCTTAAGTTAGAAATGTACCTAGAAGGAAACATATGCCACTCCATGGGCCCTCACATGATCGTGAAGGTGGGTGGTTATTGGAAGTAGCTGGAATACCCTTCCCTAGCTCATCAGGTGAATTACCAAAACCTGTCAATTCTACCCCTATTAGATCTGTTCACTCTTCTCCACTCCTAAGAGTATAATATTTCAAGGTTGAGTTTAAATGTAATCTTTCCTGGTACTCCAAGAAGAGATTTTTTCACAGGGATGTTATTTGTCTTGGAAATATTTTTACCTTTTATAAACATTTACAATAAACACACATGAAGCATTTAGAGAAAAGTTTCAGAATTCATCATTGGCTAGGTGTTTTGTTTTGACCTCTTGTTTTCTATTTCAACACACATTTCTGGCTGGGTCTGCTTTTGGAGAGCAGGTATCATGTGGATAAAAAGCAAAGGGATGGCTAACGCCCTGGGTGATTGTGCTTAGGTGTGTTGTCATAAACACCTGAGAATAGGGAGAAGGTGGCTATCTCATTACGAGAATGGCTTAACGGTCACCACTGACACAGGTCATTAGATAATAAATTCCTGACTGAATGGAGGAGGTAATTAACGAATATAAAGACACACACTAGGTCTTCAATAAATATTAGCTCCCAGTTTTACTTTCTTTATATTTTCTTTTTAGTCCATTGTGATTCTATTTGAGAATTTGATAAAATTTGACTATGTATGTGAACAAGATTGCAAGAGATTAATATCACCTTATAATTATACTCTTCAAAGAGGCAATTTAATATACTAAAGACAACATGGAACACAGAGTTAAAAACCTATGGATTTTTCACTACTGTGTGAATTGAGCTGACTTTCAACTAATCTCTTTGATTTTAATCTGCTATCTGGTAAATAATACTCATTCTGCCCCATTTGTATGATTATTGTGAGGATGAAACTGTAAAGTGCTATTACATTATACTAAACAAGTGTTTCCTTCATTTTTCATTCATGTGTTGAAGCTTATAAACCATTTCCGTGCTATATTACTGTCATATTCATCAATAAGAATAGTAAGCTTTTTAAACATAGTAAGAATTCTAAAATAGTAAGATTTTGACACATTCTAATAAAAAGCTGAAACTTAGAAGTTTCATCCCCAGAAGCACAGAGAACTTTAAGTACATTAGATAAGAAAAATCATAAAATACCTCAAACCGTAGAAAATATTCCAAAAAAATACTCTTATTCAGAGTTTTGGAGGCAGAAAATGGAGATACTACAGCAAAGGAAAGGGCAGGAAACTGAACTTGTGGTCTGGGAGGGACAGAGTGAGGACGAAGCTGTTTGCAGATGGAGCAGCCCTCTTGATGGACGCACGCTGGGGTAGGGAAGTCTGGAGGACAAATGTGTGCAAACCCAAGATGCTCCTCCACCCCAAACGATCCCTGAACAGGTCGCCAACAGCTGCAGCTGGCTCTTGGGAGGGAGAAACCTGTCTGGGCACAGAGGAGACAGCGGATCATCCTTTCTGAACCAACCTCCCCCATCCTCCAGCTACGTTCAGAGACTAAACCAGGTTTACCTTCAGGTCTTCTGGATTAACCTTACAAGCACGCACAGATTAATTTCAGAGCTCTCCCCAAAGTCCTCCCACCTGTTTGCTTGCTTAATGCCTGAAATTCCTTCAAGATGGACCAAAGCGTTTCATTCCACAATTAGAAGTAAAAGGCTTAAATGGCAATGCCTGGTAGAAGTAGAACACTAAATAAAATTTATTCTCTCCATACTCATAAAATGTCTGTACTACAACAGACCCGTGAAGTCATATGAGCCAAAGGTTTTCATGCTCTGCTCGGAACCTGGACCATCAGAGCACCTCCAGATTGCCATACTGAATTGCAACCGTTTAAAGTAAAACCTCCATGACTAAAACAAGTTTCTAAATGATTCACATTTCTGCAAATGTAAAACTGAGCCCAACAGAGGTGAAACAACCTGCCCACAGTCCCACACAGCAGATCCCAGCTTCCTGATTCCAAACCGAGAGTTCTGTGGCTCAACACACTGCCTCTCAGTTTTGAATTCACATTCCACAGACACAACCAGCCATAACCAGTGCGAACTTTCCAAAGTACTTTATTTTATCAATGGCCCACCTTGTATTTTTCGAACTTCGCTACTTAGACAGATGTATTATTAATCTTTGTGACAGCCTTCCACTAGACTGTAAGCTCACGAAGGGAGAAATTCTCTTGTTCATCCTTGTATCTCCAGCAGCAGGCATGAGGCTGACCATTCGGAAAACTTTAAAGGAGCACTGTCTATGAGCTATTTGATGCACACCAACGTTATTTCATACTATTATGGCAAAAACCACAATTACTTTTGCACCAACCTAATACATTAATTTTTTAGAAGAAATGACTTTTTTTATTCAGGAGATTTATTTCTCAAGATTTTCTCAATCAGCATGTACTCCACTGTACATAACACAGGGTTGTTTGTTTTAAATATCTTTTATGTGTTTATTTTTGTTTCAAATTTCCTCAAGTTTTAATCTCTGTGGAATGTCAGTTTATAAACTAAAGTTAATCATAATAAATAATAGGAAATAATTTCAGCTTACAATAGCCAAGTTCCATAACTCTCACTACAGAGTATTATTCAGATATACAGTAATCATTTTAAAGATAATGAGTTCAATTGAAACTTTGGAAGTCTTTCCCCCTTATTTTTAACAATAGAAAAGATATACTAACAAATGTTTGAGGGACTATTTTCTTACACATTATTTAACTAATAAATGTATTTAAATTGTTTGCTAGTAAGATTTTTACTGTATTTTAGTTACAAATAACAAAAATTAAGTTGCCAAATTTTTTTTATAACCTAATCAGGGCAACATAATTTTAATAAAGTTATGAATATTTACAATATACTCTTCCCCTAAAGTGAGTAATTAGATTTGTTTTGTGAAATTCCTAGAGGATATTTTTCAGATCAAATAAAAATACCAAATATTTAATTTTATGTATAGTCCTTTCATAAGTATGCTTATTTTCAAGCTTTTATACCAAGGGATTTATGACAATTCCACATAAAATTTATAAAACATAAAGAATATGCAGAAACTATGTTCACTGAATGAAGATAAAACACAATAAAGCCCATGGAAGGTACAAAAAGATTAAAAAAAAAAAAACTCTCTTCAAGTGGCTAATAAATGTGGGTGCATTATCAGTATATACATTAGACCACCTAAAGTCAACCAAGAGGATATGTATGTGTGTACTGGTTTAAATGTAAAATGTAATATTCCTTGGTGTAGTAGCCAGTGCTTTAGAAGAAAATGGGCTAGTTATTCCAGAATATACTTCTCATTAGGAGAGTTTTTTGTTTGACACAGTCTTACTCTATCACCAAGGCTGATGACAGTGTAAGTGGTGTCGAACATCGCTACTTAGAGTGCAGTGGTGATAACAGCTCCTATAACCTCAAACTCCTGGGCTCAAGCGATCCTCTCATCTCAATCTCCTGAACAGCTTCGGCTATGGGCACACACCACCACGACCAGCTAAGTTTTTTTATTTTTTGTAGAGACAAGGTCTCACTGTGTTGCCCAGGCTGGTCTCAAACTCCTGGCCTCAAGCAATCCTCCTGCCTTGGACTCCCAAAGAGTTAGAATTAAAGGTGTGAGCCATCGTGCCTGGGCTAGGAGAGTTACTAAGTGGCAAGGTATGTCCTTCTGGCAAAGCATGTTATCTTTCTCATGAAATGCACTGAGAGCAGGACTCTTATTTGTTTCCGTATTTTTTTTCAATTTTACTTATTTACTTATGGAGACAGAGTCTTACTCTGTCACCCAGGCTGGAGTGCAGTGGCATGATCTCAGCTCACTGCAACCTCCACCTCCTGAGTTCAAGCGATTCTCCTGCCTCAGCCTCACGAGTAGCTGGGACCACCACGCCTAGCTAATTTTTTTTTATTTTTTTATTTTTAGTAGAGATGGGGTTTTGTCATGTTGGCCAGGCTGGTCTCAAACTCCTGACTTCAGGTGATCTGCCGGCCTTTGCCTCCCAAAGTGCTGAGATTACAGGCATAAGCCACTGTGCCTGGCCTCGATTTGAAATAAAGTGAAAATTTTAACAATCGCTATTAAGATGTTTTAAGTAAATACAAATTAATTACATCAGAACTGTGGTAAATCTAATTCTCAACATTATGTGATCATTAGAGTTATTTTTAAACTGGTTGAGTTTCTACTCCTGTGGAGAGAGGTCAATAAACCAAAATTACCTTCTAAAACTTCTTCCCAGTTATCGCAGTGTAAGTTTAGTTCTTTCTGGTGCCAGGTTTAAATGAAGCATGTCAAGTTTAACTGATAATTAGTTGCTATTTATTAATTTTATAAGTAGAAAAAACTGATCACATTCATGAGATAGCTGGAGACTCTCACAAGGACATACTGGAAAATACTACTGCACTTGAACAATAAAAGAAACGATTTCCAAACTGAGTGCAACGTTTTCTGGGCTTTATATACATGCTTTGTTTCCAGAAATGGAATTCCAGAAAATGGGGGGTTATCTTTGTTGCTGTTTTTAATATCTACATAATAAATATAGTAGAATATTCCATAGAAACTGTTCAAGACTACAAACAGCCTGATGTTGCAGTTCCTTGACTTTAATGAGGTCTGATGTGGCACAGTTGTTATTTCTGTCATTCTTTTCCCACACATAAAGTGTTTCATTATTATGGTACTAGAATGTTTTACCCCAGGATCCTACAGGGGATTTATCATGACAGCTTTTTTTATTCCTACTTGTGGGGAAGGGGGCTGCAAGATGTCAGAGGGTAGGGGTTGGGAAATAGGAGAGATATGATTCTTTGTGAGATTACATGCTATGTAACAAGAGTGGCTATTATCTATACAGTGTAATATATTAACATGAAAAACAGTTTCCGAGCTTGCAGAAAAATATTTTAAATTAGCTTTGCAGATTATATGTTTCTAATGGAACTGAGAGTGGTTAAATTGTTAAGATAAAAATGTTAAACTAACAGAAAAAAATAAGATCAAAAGTTGAATGTAGTTTTTCAAATATTCAATAAATAAAATTATGTTAATTTTTATTTATCAGAGATTGAAATAATCTTCACAGAAAATTTAAAAAGTGGGCTAATAGAAACTAGGATTTGTTTTTATTAATGGCTTTGTGACACCACAAGCTTTTGCCAAATTGCTGATGGATGAATTAAACACAGCAGCGCCACATACACCATTACACATATGCAAATGGCCCAGATATTTAAGCGGGTGCTAAATTAATCATTTAGCATGATGCCAAAATTTCCACCCAGTAGTAAAAATACTCATAGAATAATAATACAGAACTGGTTTAACACTGAAAATGAGTGATGGAAAATGAATAAACAGAAAGGCAATACAAAGCCATTCGAGTAAGAGTAGGAGTAGTTCAGAGAGAGAGGGTAACACAGAAGTCTGGACCCAGTGAAATAAGCAAGAAGACACGGGCATACTAAAACAATTAGTGCAGGAATGATAGCATGAGATCTGTCTGTGGAAGCCAGAGAACCTAGTGAGCCCCTGTATCATGTGGGGGAAAAGCACAAAATACTAGGAAATAATACAAGGGACAATGATGATGACTAATATTTATGAGTGCCATCACACACCTTGCACTGGGCTAAGCACTGTACATGCTTGGTCTCACTTATTTTTACTAGTTGTGTGATCTCAATACAATTTTGGAAAGTGATGATATAGATAGGTTAAAAGATTTGCTCAACAGCACATAGGTAGTAAATGGTGGGTTAGGGATGTATATCCAGACAGCCTGACTCTTGGATTACAAATGCTGAAACTACCAATTTGGTCACTTATTAAACACACTATAGATCACTGTATTTTCTGATACAAAAACACATAACTGCCTGAAGGAAAATAGGAGATTTAAGTCAACTTAGAAAAAATATGTTCATGAGTATTTCTGAAGCCCTTCATTTAAAATCTTTGTTTATAGGCTTATTTTTAGCTTTTCATTTTAAAGAAAAAATAATCAAAAGAAATCACTGGCCAACAGTTAATAAACTTCTATTTTACAAAGTTAAAAAGACACTGTTCTCTCTTCATACACTGAGAACACTCATGGCTAGCCTAAGGGGATGTTATTAACACATATTTATGTTTAAGCTCAGTTAATATGTTCTTATACCATGCACAGCAGTTTTTACTCAGGCTGTTATATATATTTAAAGTGACAGAAATAAGAAACATATTGATCTTTTAGAAAGAAGGGATATTGCCTGTCTTCTTCATTATTGTGTTCTCAGTACCCGGCACATAATTAAATGTTAAATGGATGACCTTTTTTTAAAAAGGCTGAAATAACAATAACACTTCTGTAGTATTTCTGCCAGTTAAAAACAAAACAAAACAAAACAAATGGCAGAGTATAACTTTTGAAATCAGCCATAAGGACCTATGTTTGAACCTGTCTCTTCAACAAATTAGCACATGACTTTGGACAAACAAACCTCTTAGAAACCCTTGCTTTCATCTTTAAATAAAGGGCATCAGACTGTTTATAATGTAGATAATATCTATCTCAGACTTGTTCTGAGTGTCAAGTGAGATATTTTACCTGTGAGTTACTGAGCACGTAGCAGCTGTGAAGACACGGCATCTGTGCCCATAAAGGCAAGTGCTACTTAGGAGATATTTAGGTTAGGGGACTTTGATGAATTAGATAATCGGGGAGGAAAGAGCAACCTCTTATCCTTTTCAGCCTACAGTCCAGCCCTCACAAGCTTCCCAAAACGATCTGTCCCTTCCTACAATTCTTCCATGGCCCCCTTGACCCCCACCTCATTGTCCCCTTGCTATGTCAGACCCTAACAGTATCACATAGCATAATGATAATGGACATGTACTCTGGCAGATGAGGTAAATCATAGCATCTGTTTCATTTTTGTGAACATGTTAGCAGTTGGTCCATTTACATACATGTCTGGCACAGAGTAAACATTCTTTAGATGTTGCCAATTGTAATTATTTTTCACATCTCTGAATGTTTCTCATTTGTCTAGGAAGTCCTTTGCAGATGGTACCTTCCACACATTGGGTGCTCAGTACCAACTCAGACTCAATTTGCAAAAAAAAAAAAAAACCATTACCTTCTTGGCAAAATGAGTTTATGGCTCTCAGAATTTGGGCTGTCATGACACAATTTTTCATTCACCCGAGCTTAAAATATCAAGGCAATTTTTTAGTCCTTCCCTCACATTCTTGTGAAATTTAGTGTTTCATCAATATTTTTCCTTGAAACAACTCTTGACTGTCCCTTTGTTTTCATTCCCAATGCTGATGCTATAGTTTGGGCCCATACTTTTCAACTCTAAATGCTTACTGGTCTCTCTCAAATCCATCTGCATAAACTACTAGGGTAATCATTTTAACCTATTTTCATCATGCAATTCTCCAGATCAATAAGCTTTCATGCTACATAAGTGAGGAAGTACTTACACATTGGTCCAACACACAAGGTTTTCTCCTATCTAACAAATCCAACCCTAAGTCTCCATACTACCTAAAAGAGTCTGTCTTGCCTAATCCTTGGTCTTTCATCACTCTTGTGCTCTCCTTACTTAAATCTAATTTCTAGAAGACATAATAGAGGAGTGACAATCCTTTCTCCTTTGCCATGTATTTGGCCCATTTTTCTCCTCTAGTATTTTTTCCAACCTACCCATGAATTGATTCCTGTTGTGACAGAAATTCTGCCTTCTTCACTATCACTACCAGGTTAATACAGTTCAATTTTAATAGAGTTGTTAAGTAAAAGTACAAAATTTTTAAAACTTTACTCCAGTTGCCTAAATAGGAATAGGAATAGATTTCACATTTCAAACTATAGTTTAAGGAGGAGCTGCTATTTTGTCTATTTAAGGAATTAATTTGCTCAATGCTATTATGTATTTGGAAATGTCATGCATATAAAAAGTGCTCTACAAAATGCCAAATTATCTTGCTAAACTAACTGAGAACACAATGCAGTGTAGGTTAGGATTACGGTTGGCCTCCCATAGAAAATGCTAACATAGGTGATCTTCACCAGAAAATCAAATCCCATTTGGCCATTTAAAAAGATACTTGAAATCGCCTAGCCTCCCCCACTGAGTTTCATTGCCTCCTTCGGAATAAACACAGTTATTTCCTTACAGTTAAATCTCAGATTCATACTAACAGGCAAATTCCCTAGAATACAAAAACATCATGAGTAGATTTCTATGAATAAAATGTTTCCCCATATGATTTCATAATAATTCTAGCACTTTACTGCTGCTATATCTATCACACAGCAAGTAAGCATTTTCCAATGAAACTACAGACGGGCCAATCCAAGACATGATTTTAACTTCTGAGGTTGAGTTTCTTTTCTATGTTGCATAGGAACTAACACAGAATTTTTACAAATATCAAAAGCCTTGATATACACACACTCTTTTGCCCTTAAGTAATAAAGAAAACATACACCAAAATTTTATTGGCTTTCCATCTGGCATCTTTCGTACTAATGAAGATGGGAAGCTTCAAAGCATGCTGAGGTTTGGACGAGTGTCAGAGGCCTAACTACAAGTGCCAATCAACTTAAAGGACTTATGAAAGGTCCTTGATCAAGTAGACCAAGAGCTCTGGGGCTAACTATCAGAGGTGAAAGTTCAAGGGTTACAACTTTAAGTTATGAGGGAGAAGGTAATTTCTAAGTAGAATTTGAGTTATTTTATTTTGCAACTTAACTATCATAAAGGCTTTTCATAAAATAGGACAGTTTTAAAATATGGCATTTTATTATGATATCAAGTAACATCAGAAGGAAAACCTTCAAGGAAAAAATTAACTGTAGTAAATATAGAAGAATTATAATAATCGAAATGGAATGGATTCTATGAAGTCTATTTTACGCTCCTTAGTAAAATGACACAAAAGATGTCTTGATAAGACAGTCGTACAATATAAGTAAAATAAATTCTGTACACAAAGCTTTGTGTAAAATATATTCAATAGAATACATTTTCATTTATAATGATTCCCATATCCATATTTAAGAACAAAAATGAGGAAATTAGGATCTTAATCCACTTTGATACAACCTATATTCCATCCACGTGCATATTTATGAATATGACTTAATCAGGTTTAATCATTCCTCATATTCAGCCTCCTCATTAGACAATCACTATTAAGAAATTCTTAAATTCTACTGGTAAGCTTTGAAGTTAGTTGTTAATACAGAGCATGAAAATGGATTACTATAAATAACATAAATCCCCAAGACACCTGATTGAATTTGATTGTTCTCTGAATATTTTATGCTGAGATAAAAATGGACATAACTAAAACAGTTCTTGACTGTTAAAATATTTTAAGTCAAAGAATAGCCATGAGTGCCTATGCCATCAACACTTTATGTGTATGTTTGGTTTCCTTCTGAAAAGGCCTCATGAATTTGTGAGAGATGAGAGGCCTAAAACAAAAACAAAATAAAAATAAAGAACAATGTTAGCCAATATATAATACAGTGTTACACTGCAAATGGCATTGATTATGCCACAGTTGCTCAGAGAAAAGTGTTGAGAAAAGGTTGTCGGAAAAGTGAAATTTTAATTTAACTTTAAAAAGTCAATAAAAGGCCGGCTGCTCACGTCTATAATCCTAGCACTTTGGGAGGCCAAGGCATGTGGATCACCTGAGGTCAGGAGTTTGAGACCAGTCTGGCCAACATGATAAAACCCCGTCTCTACTAAAAATACAAAAATTAGCCAGGCTTGGTAGCACATGCCTGTAATCTCAGCTACTCAGGAGGCTGAGGCAGGAGAATCGCTTGAACCCGGGAGGCAGAAGTTGCAGTAAGCCAAGATCACACCACTGCACTCCAGCCTGGGCAACAGAGCAAGACTCCGTCTCAAAAAAAAAAAAAAAAGAAAAAAGAAAAAAAGTGGATAAAAGAGGATAAGGAAGGGTAAAAAAAATGAGGCACAGCCCCAGTGCAGTTGTTCACATCTGTAATCCCAGCATCTTGGGAAGCGGAGGCGGGAGGATCACTGGAACCCAGTTCGAGACCAGCCTGGGCGACACAGTGTGGGACCTTGTCTCTAATAATAATAATACGGCATAAACACAGCTAGCCACATGCACTGCAGCTTACCATAAGACTACATTCACTGGAATTTTTATTTGAAATAAGACTGGATAAGTAAGCCCCGTCCAGATTATTAAAGTCCTCAAATAGCAGGAGAAAAAGTTAAGAAATTATCCAATAAGTAACAGGAATCAAATATAGATAGAGTAGTAAGATAATGACATGAAGAAAGTGGTGTTTTGTGAGGACTAACCTGGCAGGAATTAGGGAAGCCAATTATGAGTCTCTTACAGAAGCTAAGGCACAGTGATAAAGGGACTAGTGACAAATGGGGACAAAAAATAGATACTGAAAGTAATACTTGACAAACAGAGTCAAAGTTGGAGGATTAATTGGATTTAGGAGGTGAATACAACAGGTTGAAAGTCAAAGATGGTCTCCAAGGATTTCAGCCTTGTAGAATAGAAAATTGGTGGTACTATTTACATATATTGGATAGAGTAAACAAAAGATCCCTCTGCCATTAACATGATAGTCAGATGTCAACCTTGGGCCTTGGAAACAGTTTCAGAATATTGGCATATTTATATGAATTAGATCCTCTGTGGAGTCTGCCTTTCTTCTTTTAACACGATATGCACAGACCTTTATAATTGAAGATTTGCTCCAAAACTTGGAAAACATTTGCTCTTGTATTTGGGCATCCATAGTATGCAAGGTTAGTTTTGTAGACATAATTACAAAGTTCTATAAGTAAATGGATAATAAGTTGATGTTAATAATACAGAATCCTTACCAACAAATCATCAAACGGAGGCCAAACCTACTAAGGTTGTTTGTATCTTTCTATCGATTCCCTTAAAATCTGTGAAATCCATTCCAATATTTTCACTCAAATACAGTGATTTAATTCAGAATTTTCATCAGTTGAATATTGATTTGAATCATTCCTGAACTAAGAAGACAGCAGGAACAGTGGCTAGAGAGCCAGAGACCTCCCATGCATTGTCATTAAGTTCTACAGAATATTAGACTTCTTATCTATAACATGAAAGGACTGTACTGGTGCTCCATGTGTTTCCAACAATATGATTCTATGAGAAGCAAAAGAAAATCATTTTTTTCTAACTAAATGACCACACCTGGTCTCCAGTACCTACAAAAGCCCTAACCCTAGGTCCATCAAAGTAAATACAAGAATGCCAGCCAAGTCAATTGATTTCACATCCAATAGGCATGCGGATCATTATGTAAGTATCACAGGAAGCACCTCCTTGAGAAGGTCCAGGGTAGAAGCAGAGCACGGTGTATCCAATGTGCTGGTAAGGAGGGCAGTCAGCCCACAGAATTCTATTGGCTTTCCAGAACTGTGGCAAGAACTCGGGAGTCATAATGAATGAGAGCAATGTGCTCTGCTCCTTTCGGGCTCATCTAGCCCCTCGGACTGGACTGATGGCTACAGCTGAGAAATTCCAAAGGGATTGAGGAGGGGAAGTGCCCAGGGCATGATGCAGGCACACAAATCCCTCTGGAGTCCTAATCATTCTGCCCGAGTACACGCAATCATGAAGCACAGTTGTTTGATCTGGCTACACACTCTGTCTTTCTTGTGAGGGAGAGGGAGGACTGTTTAGAAGTAGGAACACTCCCATTCAGTTGCATCACAAGTTGTGATAAATCAATAGCCAGTCCTTGTCCAGCCATGTCAATTATAATCTGGCCAGATCAGTTCTACATTCCAGAAGAATGTAGGGAACTGTTTTCTATAGTTACCTTACAGAAACATGTTGTGTTTGTTGTGCTAGAAAATGTTGATGCAGTAATCCAAACAACACCAAAAGGCTTGCAAATACCTTTTTGGTGCGGTGTGTGTGTGTGTGTGTGTGTGTGTGTGTGTGTGTGTGTGTGTGTATGTGTGTGCGCACGCAGGTGCATGCATGTGTGTTTAAGAAATAAATTTTTTCTCCCTTAATACTATCCCTTACTTTTATTCCATTGGATGAACAACAAAAATATCTAATATTAATTTAGAGGAAGTCTTGCAAAGAGAACCTATTAAACAACTCTATTTTTATTTA
Source organism: Hylobates moloch (assembly GCF_009828535.3). Classification (NCBI taxonomy): domain Eukaryota; kingdom Metazoa; phylum Chordata; class Mammalia; order Primates; family Hylobatidae; genus Hylobates; species Hylobates moloch. The sequence continues at coordinate 23,697,597 of NW_026652277.1, read as the reverse complement.
AAGACTATGCCAGTCTAATGACTATCTCTGGTCATTAGGCCTAGATTTTGAGCCACAAGTGACAAGACCTTCCTTGTGATGACAGATTAAAGTATTCAATGTATGGCAAGGTTTTTTATTTCACTGCAGCAACCAATGATGAAATGCAATATGGTCAGATTAAAGGTAGCACATAACTACCCTTTTGTAGTAGTAATGTCTTTGGTGAACGCACACATGCTATCGGTCATTTAAATCCATAACCTGGAGCTGAGCAGAGCCCATCAAAGTCTTCTTTACATGCCCCACCTGCCCTAGGGCGGTGCATACATCATTTGGAGCAAAGCTTAGTGACAGCTGCAGAAATGTACTCAGTGAAGCTAAAATAGACAGCAATCTAGAATAATAGTGATAGAAATATCTGGACATTCATATTTAAATGAATGAAATGATCACCCTAAATCCAGAGCTGATTTGCAGCTGGTACACATCAGCACTACCACACTGGCTGTTGGTCAGTTTTAGAAGCACCACTCCCCCCAAGTGCCTCTTTTCCTAATACCTGACAATCTTAGCCCCTTCCCCAGAGCCCCTGGAATGCCCCACAAAACGGGTACTCAAGGAAGAAAACCTCTGGCCCAGCAGGAGGTCTCCCAAACTCTGTTCCAGCATTGAGACTGGCATCCACTATGATTTGCTGAAAGGCAAATTGATTAATACTTTGAATACTACTCTGCCTATCTCCATCATCATTACAGCACATATCATGTTGTATTGCAGTTATTTCTTTATAAGTCAGCATTAATCTACTATTCTCAAGCACTTAAAAACAGAGAACCAGTCTAATTCATCTTTGCACTCTAGTGCCTAGGAAAATGGTAGATTATAAACAGATACTTGGTGAACCTATGGATGAATGAACTCTAAAATAATCAAATTTCTTTCTTCCTTTTTTTGCGACAGGATCTTGCTCTGTCTGCAGCACTCCCAGGCTGGAGTGCCATGGCACGATCATAGCTCACTGCAGCCTCAAAATCCTGGGTTCAAGGGATCCTCCTGCCTCACTCTCCCACGTAGCTAGGACTATAGATGCATGACAACACACCTGGCTAATTTTTTTATTGTTATATTTTAGTAGAGATGGGATCTCACTATGTTGCCCAGGCTAGTCTCTAATGATCCTGGCCTCAAGCAATCCTTCCAACTCAGCCTCCCAAAATGCTGAGATTACAGGTGGGAGCCACTACACCCAGCCCCAAAATCAAATTTCACCATGGCACTTTGATAATATAGTATTTTCAGATAAAATTATTCTCATTCTTATACAATATTTGCAACTTCTTATAAGGATTTTCACATAGACACATGTGGCCTTCAAGGTTTTTTTTGGGTTTCACATAGGAAGATAGCAGTGGTGAACTAATGGTCCCAAGAGGGAACTCTTTTAGTTGTGCTTCATGTCTTATACCTGCCACTGTCCTCTGGAATCATAATAAGCTTTATAAGAGAACATCCTATGGATATAAAAATATCAACAATAAGATAAAACCCTTTCATCTGACTCACTATAGAAATAATCTCAAGAACTTGTATTTTTCAAATACCCATATTTTTTGAATGTATATAATGGCTGAGACTCCATTGAGCACAGGTGTCCCCTACCCCAGCACTTTTAATCTAAACATAGTGAAACTCTTGGATGTTTAAGGGAAAAAAAAAACACTGAAAATATTTTTGTCTTCACCGCATTTAAAAATTACAGTCACAGAGTGTTTTTAAAAATATTTCCATTGGACAATATTTTGGTGCCAGAAACAGGAACCTAAATTTTGTTTCATTGTGTTGGGGAACATTTAGGATATCAGGAAGCACAGTGGAAAAATTTCTTTACAGAAGAATATATTCTCCATCTCCTGGTGAACAGTTTTTGTTTTCTTTTCCAAGGAGTAGTTTATATACTAAGTTTAGGCCACACATGAAAGTAATATCTCCCTCAAGAGACTGCCTTTGGCTTATGCTGATTTTTTTGAGGCCAAGACTATGGTAATGATTTAAGGAGGAAAATAAGCAAAATGGAATAGGAGAAAAAGATGGAAGAAAAGGGATTAGAGAAATGAACAGTTTTCCCAATAGAATTCAACACAATTAAAGTATGTGTTGGGAAATCATGAGGGTCAGATCTCAGAACCAAAGTCAATGAGATAGTGCCTTCATTGGGTAATCCATACTAGGTATTATGTGGCCCGATTCACCAAAGGAATGTCAAAGATGCAACAATAATCGAAAATCAAGTTTGTCTTCTAAGTGCAGTTCTCATTACACAATAACCAGAAGTCTACTGGGGTGCATGCCATTGCTTTCGGTGGCTCCTCCAAGGCCAGCTGTGCATATCTTCAGTAGCTTGGAAGCTGGCCAGTGCAGTAAGCCCCATGCTGGACTTAGGAAACTAATCTCCTGTGTTATTGCTTTTTCACAGGTAGGACACCTGCCCTTTTCTTTTATCAAAGTCTTCCTAATGACATATTAAAGGCTCCCCAAACTCAAACAACATTGGATTATTACAGTTGAATGAAAAGATAAAAGCAACAAAGAAACATGAGTAATGAGTAAGTAGGATATTTAGTCTAAGGACCTGGTGCACATGCAACAGATTTACCATTTTTGACAGCCAGACTGAAAGAGAGGGAGAGAAGGAAGGAAGGAAAGAAGGAAGGAAGGAAGGGAGGGAGGCAGGGAAGAGGAGGGAGGTAGGGAAAAGGAGAGAAGAGAGAGCGAAATGGGAGGGAATGCAAACTCAGGATTTTAAAAATTGTTAGTTTGTCAAAGGAAGTTTACTTCTAAATCTTCTATGATGAATCGGATAATCCTATATAGTAGTTTAAAATATAAAACCAGCAGCATGGCCAAATGAAAAGATAATAGGTTTTGGTGCTTATAGGTCTGTATTATAATTTTATCACCACTAAATATGTGATTCTCTAAATGTTACAGCTGTGTGACTCTCAGTTTCCTCATCTATAAAATGGAAATAATAAGTATGACCTCATGAAGTATTTACTTATTCAAAAATAATTAGAGACCTTACTATGGCCTGGCTCTGAGTTCGGTGGTACAGTTAAAACAAAGAAAAGATGCACAGAGTCTTTACAATGGAGCTTACATACAAACAGAGGAGACGGGAGACAAGGAAAACAAGAAATAAAAGTCACATATTTACATACTGAGATTAGTCCTATGAAAGACATAGTCAGGTACTATAAGAGGAAATAATTATGATGAAGAATGAGGTGAGATATGAATAGCACAGGCTATGACACATATTAAGCCCTCAAGAAATATGAATTTCTTCACTTTATAATTTAACCACTCTATAAAATTCAAATATTTTTAAAATATTTAATATTTAAATATTTTAAACTATTAAAATTTTTTTTGGCTTAGCAGAAAACTCTTGCAGACTTGCCAAAAAAAAGGCAATTTAAAACTAACAATACCTAATTAGTTTTCTTTCTTTTTTTTTTTTAAGAGACACGATCTCATTCTGTCACCCAAGCTGGAGTACAGTGGCATGATCATGGCTCATGGCATGATCATGGCTCACTGTAGCCTCGGCCTCCCTGGCTCAATCAATTCTCTCACCTGAGCCTCCCCAGTAGTTGGGACAGCAGGCATGCACCACCACAGCCAGCTGATTTATTTTTATTTTTAGTAGACAAGGTGTCTTGCTATGCTGCCCAGGCTGGTCTCAAACTCGTGGCCTCAAGCAGTCCTCTCAAAGTGCTGGGTGAGAGCCACCATGCCCAGCCCCTAACTAGTTTTAAAGTATGTGGAATTTCACGTCAACTTTTAACTACTGCTTAAATGTAGAACATCAGGGACCATGATCATTTAAGCCAGTCCCAGCAGTGTAAGTATGCTGAAGTCAAAAGCTGAATGGCAAACATTTGTGACTACATCTAAAAGGAAGGTGGAACAATAAAGAATTGGGATGTGTAGTGCAAGCCAAGACAAGAACACTTTCTGGGCTCTCTGTAAATGAAATCTTCATATCCCTCTATGGTGCTATTTTCTTTTCCTGGAGAAAATCATGAGAACTGGAATTGTCCAGGAAACGTGGAAGCTGCTGGCTTCTAAACATTTGAAAACTCACTTTAATTATTCATATATGAAATAAGCATATGCTACTTACCTTAAATAGCTAAATATTAAAATATACAATTTTTGAAAATAAAAGCAAGGTAACTATATAATAGGAAATTTCAAAAATTAAGAAGAGCAATAATAATTTTTTTTTTTTAAACTCTCTCACCTGTAATCCCAGCACTTTGGGAGGCCAAGGTGGGGAGATCACAAGGTCAGGAGATCGGAACCAGCCTGGCCAACAAGGTGAAACCCCGTCACTACTAAAAATACAAAAAAAAAAAAAAAATTAGCTGAGCATGGTGGCGCATGCCTCTAGTCCCAGCTACTTGGGAGGCTGAGGCAGGAGAATGGCATGAACCCGGGGGGTGGGCTGCAGAGAGTCGAGATCACTCCAGCCTTGGAGACAGAGCGAGACTCTATCTCAAAAAACAAAAAAAACCCTCTCACTTTGCTGACACGACTATTGTTTGGCACCAGTGTACTTTTATGAGCATGTATTTGATAAGTTTATTTCATGTGCATAACATTTTTTAATCTTTTTTTTTTTTTACTTAATTCCACATCATAAGCCTTTTCCATGTTATGTCAACCTTCATATTCATGATCTTTAATCATATTTGGTTAAGTAGATGTTTCATTTTAGAATAATTACAAAATCCATGATCCTGATTTTACTGTTGAACATTTTGATTGCCCACACATTTTGGCTACTATTTTTTTTATTATTATACTTTAAATTCTAGGGTACATGTGCACAACGTGCAGGTTTGTTACATATGTATACATGTGCCATGTTGGTGTGCTGCACCCATTAACTCGTCATTTACATTAGGTATATCTCCTAATGCTATCCCTCTCCCCTCCCCCCACCCCAGGACCAGCCCCAGTGTGTGATATTCCCCTTCCCATGTCCAAGTGTTCTCATTGTTCAATTCCCACCTATGAGTGAGAACATGCGGTGTTTGGTTTTTGGTCCTTGCAATAGTTTGCTGAGAATGATGGTTTCCAGCTTCATCCATATCCCTACAAACGACATGAACTCATCCTTTTTTATGGCTGCATAGTATCCCATGGTGTATATGTGCCACATTTTCTTAATCCAGTCTATCATTGATGGACATTTGAGTTGGTTCCAAGTCTTTGAAAAAGAGCCCACATTGCCAAGACAATCCTAAGCCAAAAGAACAAAGCTGGAGGCATCAGGCTACCTGACTTCAAACTATACTACAAGGCTACAGTAACCAAAACAACATGGTACTGGTACCAAAACAGAGATATAGACCAATGGAACAGAACAGAGTCCTCAGAAATAATACCACACATCTACAACCATCTGATCTTTGACAAATCTGATAAAAACAAGAAATGGGGAAAGGATTCCCTATTTAATAAATGTGCTGGGAAAACTGGCTAGCCATATGTAGAAAGCTGAAACTGGATCCCTTCCTTACACCTTATACAAAAATTAATTCAAGATGGATTAAAGACTTAAACGTTGGACCTAAAACCATAAAAACCCTAGAAGAAAACCTAGGCAATACCACTCAGGACATAGGCATGGGCAAGGACTTCATGTCTAAAACACCAAAAGCAATGGCAAAAAAGCCAAAATTGACAAATGAGATCTAATTAAACTAAAGAGCTTCTGCACAGCAAAAGACACTACCATCAGAGTGAACAGGCAACCTACAGAATGGGAGAAAATTTTTGCAATCTACTCATCTGACAAAGGGCTAATATCCAGAATCTACAAAGAACTCAAACAAATTTACAAGAAAAAAACAACCCCATCAAAAAGTGGGTGAAGGATATGAACAGACACTTCTCAAAAGAAGAAATTTATGCAGCCAACAGACACATGAAAAAATGCTCATCATCAATGGCCATTAGAGAAATGCAAATCAAAACCACAATGAGATACCATCTTACACCAGTTAGAATGGCAATCATTAAAAAGTCAGGAAACAACAGGTGCTGGAGAGGATGTGGAGAAATAGGAACACTTTTACACTGTTGGTGGGACTGTAAACTAGTTCAACCATCATGGAAGACAGTATGGAGATTCCTCAAGGATCTAGCACTAGAAATACCATTTGACCCAGCCATCCCATTACTGGGTATATACCCAAAGGATTATAAATCATGCTGCTATAAAGACACATGCACACATTTTGGCTACTATTAACATGAGGAACATTTTTGTGCAGATAGAGTTTTCTTTTGTTTCTTTTCATAATAGGGATTGTTTCCTTGGGATGAAGTATGAGAAATACAACTCCTGGGCTAAGAGGAGTTGAAAATCCATTTTGTGGAAATTGACACGTACTACCTAATTGCTTTCCAAAATATATATACTAATTTATAATGACTATTATGTATCAAAATATATAATACTTTGAGTCTCCATACCTATGTCACCACTGGATAATTTCATTAATTTTCAATTTTCTGTTAACAGATGAACGATGTTACCTTAATTTAACTCACGTTTTCTTCTTTCCTAATTAAGCTGAACATTTTTTATTTAATAGTTACATTTCCTCTTTCATAAGCTCAGTTTATATATTTTGTATGGATGAGTTTTGAGAGAGTCAAACAATGAGAAATCTCTCTGTTATTTTGAAATTTGGTCTTGTGGTTATTATCATTGACGTTTTCTTTCTCATGTAAAATGTAACCCAGTCATATCACAGGGATCCCAGATTTTAGAACTCTGTTCTCCCTGTAATTATAGAATGAATATGGGGATTCCAGGCTTTAGAACTCTGTTCTCCCTGTAATTACAGAATCAATATGGGTCTCCCAAATCTGGTGGCTAACAGTGATTTCACCACTTCTGTCCTTTCTGAGGTCTGTAACACAGACTCACCCACATTCTTAGCTTGCAGAACCTTCTGCAAGTTTTCTGTTTTCTTTCTGAAACCTTTGAAGGCTCTGAGATGACAACACCATGACCACTATGCATCTCCACTCTCACCAAGATGTCTTATTACTCAATCATAAATTTCGCAATCAGCACTACAGCTGCCAAGCTATTCCTTGCCCAGATGTGTTAAATCAGTTGCATAACTCTACAGGGGGCCCACATAAAACTTTATACTCCTCCGCACCACCCCATTCCAACCTCCAAGGTGAGTTGCCCTGACTCTGCAGCACAGTGTAGGATTTAATGGCTTATTCCATTCCTCCACTGTGTTCTGGGCTGGTCCCTGAAATCAAGTTTTATCAGATTGAGACTTTTCTCTGAGGACAGATTTACCATTATTCCTTCAGTTTCCAGATGGGATCACTATACTGTTATACACACAATCTGGCCTATTTCAGAGAACCTCTGATATTGATAATGTGTGTGTGTGTGTGTGTGTGTGTGGCGCATGTGCATGGGTGTTTGGTGGTTGTCAGGAGGGGAGGCATGGTGGAGGGAGGAAACCCCTTGGTCTCTTACCTCAGAATAAATGAGCACTTCAAACATCTTTCAACTCCTGAATGTAACTTTGGCTGGTAATCTTCCTTTAAACTCACTCTAGGATTTGGAAATACCTCTAGAAATAATCTCCATGATGGGCATCAGGAGAATGTAGAGATCCATTAGACCAGAGATTCCAAAAGGACAAAACTCATGTTCATCCTTTGAGCTGGCTCCTCCACCTGGTGTGTATTTACTCAAAAATAATAACACAATTGCTGCAGATCTTCTTTAATAAGCGCCCCCTGGGATTTTGGCTTCATAATATAACATTTCATTGTTGATTGCTAGATATTTAAGGTTTATCTCTGAACCACAACAAAATGTATCCTTTGGAATATTGTAGCTTCATCTGTTTGTGTGGTCTACTGATAATCAATGTTCCTCTACTCATTGTAGCAATAATTTACATACTTTGAGATGCTATCATATCTTTCCTGGCTGCTTTCCTTAGAGGCTGAAAACACTGCATTTAATATCTACTCATAGATCATATCTTCAGGTCTCTATTATTTTGCCAAATTCTACTAATTTCACTTTTTCTGTCGACTAATTTTCTGTCATTTCACTAGTTGGATTCTACTAATTTCTCAATGTCATTTCCATGATACAAGGCCACAACTAAAAATAATAGTTTAATAAATAGAAAAACAAAAACAACGTCCGTTTGCCCAGACTCTAATCATTCAACCCACAAAAGGACGTAGATTATTTAGGTCAGTGGTCCCCAGCCTTTTTGGCACCAGGGACCAGTTTCGTGGAAGAAATTTTTTTTTAAATTTGTCCTAAATTTTTCTTTATTTTATTTTATTTTATTATTATTATACTTTAAGTTTTAGGGTACATGTGCACAATGTGCAGGTTTGTTACATATGTATACATGTGCCATGTTGGTGTGCTGCACCCATTAACTCGTCATTTAGCATTAGGTATATCTCCTAATGCTATCTCTCTCCCCTCCCCCCACCCCACAACAGTCCCCGGAGTGTGATGTTCCCCTTCCCGTGTCCATGTGTTCTCATTGTTCAATTCCCACCTATGAGTGAGAACATGCGGTGTTTGGTTTTTTGTCCTTGCAATAGTTTGCTGAGAATGATGGTTTCCAGTTTCGTCCATGTCCCTAAAAAGGACATGAACTCATCATTTTTTATGGCTGCATAGTATTCTGTGGTGTATATGTGCCACATTTTCTTAATGCAGTCTATCGTTGTTGGACATTTGGGTTGGTTCCAAGTCTTTGCTATTGTGAATAGTGCCACAATAAACGTACGTGTGCATGTGTCTTTATAGCAGCATGATTTATAATCCTTTGGGTATATACCCAGTAATGGGATGGCTGGGTCAAATGGTATTTCTAGTTCTAGATCCCTGAGGAATCGCCACACTGACTTCCACAATGGTTGAACTAGTTTACAGTCCCACCGACAGTGTATAAGTGTTCCTATTTCTCCACATCCTCTCCAGCACCTGTTGTTTCCTGACTTTTTAATGATGGCCATTCTAACTGGTGTGAGATGAGGTATCTCATTGTGGTTTTGATTTGCATTTCTCTGATGGCCAGTGATGATGAGCATTTTTTCACGTGTTTTTTGGCTGCATAAATGGGAAGACAATTTTTTGACAAGGGTGGGTGGCTGTGGTTTTGGGATCAAACTGTTCCACCTCAGATCATCAGGCATTAGATTCTCATAAAGAGCATGCAACCTAGATCCCTCACATGTGGAGTTCCACAGTAGGGTTCCCGCTCCTATAAGAATCTAATGCCACCACTGATCTGACAGGAGGTGGGGCTCAGGTAGTAATGTTCGCTCACCCACTGATTGCCTTCTGCTGTGCAGCCCGGTTCCTAACAGGCCAAGGAACAAGACCTGTCCACGGTCCAAGGACTGGGGACCTTTGATTTAGGCAGACTCAATATTTGTGTGGCTGTTTGGACTAGTTGAGAAATAAATCAAAATGGCACCAGAAAAAATAAACAATTCTAGTCCCCTCACCTCAGAGTATTATTGGCTTTCTTTGCTTTGAAGAAAAAATAAGCAACTACTCTTAAAAATTCCCATTGTCATAGAAAGTGAAATGTACAACATTCATTTATATGCCAACTTATATGAAATGTTAAACAGGGTTAGCTAATGTATACAATCCAAAGAGTTCTCCCAAGCTCCTTAAACAATATCAAATTTAATCTATGGGCAGTTGGATTCCTGATGACGTGACTTAGTTTAAGTAATGAAATTAACATACTATCCAAAGGGAGTTCTGTGTATTATTCTCATTAATTATGAGATATGATTAAATGATTTACTCATTCATAATAGTGCCACCATTTAGGCATTCAATGGAACCATATAGCTAAGAAAATCATAGATGTTTCATTTAAGAAAACTGAGCTTGTTTTAGCAAATTTTTAGTTACTAGAATGCCATTGATACCACTCAGACACCAGAAAACCATAAAGTTTCTTAATAAGATTGTAAGAAGTATGCGCATGACTTAAGAAGAATTGGTAACATAAACTCACACATCTGTACACAAAATAGGTCCCCCAAAACACAATGTTAAAGTAAGGTGAGCTCTGTATTGCACGTATCCCTAACAAAGAAGCAAAACAACAAAGAAAAGGTAATTTCACCAAAATAGGTTATTAAGTTTCTCAGTAACACAAGTCCTCTAAAAGCAGATAATATTCCCCAGATGACATCATCTCACAGTTTTATGATGAGAATATGACAGTTAAGTACCCATTCAAAATCCAGGAAACACCAGCATTTCCTGAGTTTCTAGAATCTATGGTGGAAGTTTTAACACCAGAACAGAATATCACTGTTAGTCTCATTATTTTGTTCTTTTAAATAATTTTCAAGTGCTATGTAGTCACTTTCTTTCCTATTATAATAAAATAATTACTAAATTAGCTGTCTAAATACATATACTTTAAAATTGGAAGCGTTTTATAAATAGAGCTAGATGTACATATAAATAGAGAAGAAATTTTAAGTTATTCTATACACTTGGAATTAAAGACATGACTAGAATCATGTCTGAGGGGGGAAATGATCATAAGAATTGATATTATGTGATATGAATAAAATAGAATGACAAAATAGATGAAATATCAAAGTATATTAAAACCTTATTTTTTACCTATTAGATCTTCTCATAAAATTGTGGGAGAGTACACACTTTCAAATTATACTTTCTTTCTCAAAGACATCTATTAACATTGAAAAAATGTAGCCCCAAAGGAAAAAAGTTAACACAATATGTAATAAAAATATATTAAGAATTTTATGTCTTTCACTTCCTGTGTATATTTTACCCACCATATAGTCCACACAGACTTAGCCAAATTAACAATCTATATGATCTTATGTATGCATTTAAAAGCCATATAAATACCAAAACATCGAGTGTTTCCTGAGAATTCTAAATGACAATGCAAATTTCAAATGTTTAAGCATTAACAATAAATACAGTCAACCCTCAGTATCCATGCATTCTGTATCGCAGATTCAACCAACCACAGATAGAAAATATTTGGGAAAAAAATTGCATCTGTAGTAAACATGTGCAGACTTTTCTTTCTTATCATTATTCCCTAAACACTATAGTATAACAATTATTTACATAGTACTTATGTTGTATTAGGTATTATAAGTAATCTAGAAATGATTTAATGTGTGAGGGAGGATATGCATAGCTTATATGCAAATATTACTCCATTTTGTATCAGAGACTTGAGCATCCATGGATTTTGGTATCCATGGGAGGTCCCCTGTTTCCCACTGACACCAAGGAACAACTATATATCTACATTCATCTGAATTCTGAAGGGTCACATGAATATGATTTTTAGGTGTCTTAAACTATATCAGCAATATCCGCTTTGTGCTTCACAGTAAAATTATCTCTCTCTTTAAGAGGGAATTTGTTCTTTGTCCCACTTTCAACTTTTATTAACCCTAGTAGCTTATTAATGTATTAATCAATTTATCACTTATCAAGTGCTTTTTATGTGCTAACCCTGGTGTTCTGCTGATTCCTGAGACAACAATGAAGAACATTTTGCATATGATTCCTAATAAGAATATCTGCTACACTAGTAAGTACAGTAGAGCAGTGGTCCCAACCTTTTTGGTACCAGCGACTGGTTTTGTAGAAGAGAATTTTTCCACGGACCCAGTGGTTAGGGGTGGTTTGGGGATGATTCAAAAGCGTTACATTTATTGTGCACTTTATTTATATTATTATTATATGGTGACAGATAACAAAATAATTATACAACTCACCATAATGTAGAATCAGTGGGAGCCCTGAGCTTGTTTTCCTGCAACTAGATGGTCCCATCTGGGGGTGATGGGAAACAGTGACAGATCATCAGGCATTAGATTCTCATAAGGAACATGCAACTTAGATCCCTCACATGCACAGTTCACAATAGGATTTATGCTCCTATGAGAATCTAATGCCATTACTGATTTGACAGGAGGTGGCGCTCAGGCAGTAATGCAAGCAATGGGGAGCGGTTACAAATACAGATTAAGCTTCACTGGCTTGCCTGCCTGCTGCTCACCTCCTTTGCTGTGAGGCCCAGTTTCTAACAGGCCACGGACCGATACCCGAACTTTGAAGGGACTGGGGACCTCTGCAGTAGAGGGTCCTGCAGTGATTGCTCTTGCTGTGTTGAAAGCAAATTATCAGATAAGCTAATTGGCACAATACCAAACAATAAGTAAAGAGTTTGATAAGTGACCACCATGGGCTAAATGAAAATGGAAAACCAAATCAGGATGCATTAAAGTCATATAAAGGAAAATTTTTAAAAACAATAAACTTTTAGAATGGAAACAGTAGAAAATGAGAGATTGTGGAATCCGTATCTATAAAGCAATACTTAAGCACAAGGCCAAGCACTGCTCTAGGGAACATGGGATAAACTATCAGCTTGTGGAATTTCTTTCAGATTTCTATTTCCATAATGCTAATAAAAACAAAACTAGCTTTCCACCTATTGCCTCTCCCCCCCCCCCCCACCCCCACCACCACTTCTGCTAAGGAACAGAAGCAGCAACATTATTCTAAACATTGTTTTCTTCAGCTAACACTGACAGCCACTATTCTGTCTAGCAGGCGCTAGGCCTAAAGGCAGCCTAAAAATTTTAAATAGCTATGAATGTGTATTAGAAGCCCAATGAACACCAGCTTCAAACATTTTAGCCCCAGGGCAATGGGCAGCCATTGATACATGGTGTCAACCATCTGAAGGGTAAGAACGAAACCATTTTAAAATGGAAACAGACAGAAAGGCAAACACCCTCAAGCATTTTCAAGCTATGTCATAATAGATGGCGTTGAAATCTATAGTAAGATCAAGTGCCGAAGGATAAGACTGCAGGAGAAAGTAAAATTTCTCCGCAATGTGAGGAGGTCATTTATAACTCTGATGAGGGTCGTCTCCCTACGCGCTGCTTTTTGGGTGACAGAAATGTTCACATTTAGAGTAGTTTGAGACATAGGTATTCAATTCTTTGGCCATCACCTATAAAGGATAATTCTGAGGATGGAGAGAGGATAGAAGTGGTCTGTTCGTAGCAGTAGGGGTGTTTTCTTATCTTTTCTCGGCTGATCTTACAATGACACCCATTTTCCGGGTCTGTCCAGATAGCCTCTTGACTTGTCTTTTAAGAAGATTTTTGCAGTGCCTGGGTTTCTCTATTAAACTCTAATTTTCTGCTAATTTTCCTATAACTTCCTAAACTCAAAACAACACTGGAATAACATCACCCATAACTCATTTCCTAGAATTTGTTGAAGGTTTTTGTTTTGCTTTGCTTTTTAAGTAAGAGTCAGGGATCTTGGTTCTACTTAAAAGTAGCCTCCGATACTTATGATGCTCCCTCTGAGTATATGCCACAGTGTAATTAAGTTAACCATGTGAATTTCAGCAGTACTTTATATAATTTTTGAGGTTATCTATCATAAATCACCAGATACTCTCAAGTCTGCATTTTTCTTTAAACTAAATAAAATAAATGACATATAGCATTTGCATCATCAAAACTGTCATGCAGGCTTTTCTTAAAAAATGAAAGTTTAGAAAAGAATGTTTAAACAATATTTATCATAAAGCTGCTTTTCACACCTCTTTCTGGCATCAGATTGAGAATACACATTTATTAAAATGGAACCTAGAAAAAAAGACACTATTTACACAAAAGCCCATCCAAATATTTAATAGGGCTTATAATATGAAGGAAAGTTATTTCTAGGTGAAATGTTAAAATCCATAGGGGAAAAACTAGATGAATTGCAAGGCAGAAATCTAGCATGGACTATGTTGTGACAGAAGTAGCAACACTGTAAAGTGCCTGCAAATTCGCAGCATGGGCAGACTTCCTACCTGCCCTTGTAATCTTGAATACCTCCCTGGTATGATTAGCAGCTACAGCACACTGGCTTCCAAAGAGGCATTTCTGAATGTGAGTTCTGGGGAAAGAGCAGCCTACAGAGCTTTTGAATCCTGATATTTGTTTCTGCTTACTACATGGAATGCCAAGTGCAAAAGGCAAGGAAAAAAAATCCATGTTTTCACTGGCAAGCCTACAAAGACTTGTGGTCAGAAGAATCTTACAATTTCTGCTGATGCTTCTGGAAACAGATTGATGATCTAGGTTACTGTGCTTTTTCAGGAGGTGAGTGAAAGAATGGTGTTAAATAAGACAGATCATTCTGAAATACAGTTTCATAATAATCCCAAGATTCAGACTGAGCTAAAGTAAAGCTTCACCAATCTTTTAGGTGGATTTTTTTTTCTACCCAAGATTTCCATGTGTTTTCAGTGTCCAGACAGATTTCCAGCTGGACAGCTGAGTGCTCTCATTGTTCTATTGAAGAATATTCTTCACTATTTACCATTAATCAATCCACTTTAACTGTGTAGCATAGTGTTTGGTATTAACTGAAAATTTTTCATAGCCATTTGAGCAATCCTTCTGAATTGACTCATACATTCGTTTATTCAACAACAAAAAATGTTGTCATTTTATGGGCTAGGTACTGTGCTAAGTCCTGAGATGAAAAGCTGAAAAATAACACATCACCCTTATCCATGTGAGGATTTCAGTACGTACAGAGAGATAAACAAACACCTATGATAAGAGCTAGAATAAATTCAAGCTCGGATAGCTAAAAAGTGCACACAATAAAAGGAGTTAATTCTGGCTTATAGGAGGCAGCAGCTGAGAAAATTGAATCTCTTCACTGCAAAACTTAAGAAAAAAAATTCTATCCATTTAGAGTAGTTTTCCGCATTCTGGAGCTGATAAGCACATTTTTGTGTCACAGGCTTCCAATCTTCCTGAAAAGTCTTATTTATTTACATTTCTAAGAGTTGAAGTGAGTTAAAACTGGTGCTGTTTTGAGAATTTCATCATATCTACTGAAATAATTAGACTACAGGGGCAATATGGAATAGGAACCATTGATACGTAATTTAAACTCAGATTACAAAAGTAATGGAAATAGGAAGTGGGTCAATGGCTTTCTTTCCAGTCAGTATAGAGGTGTTTATACTGATACCAGTTGAGTGCTTTACTCAAGGAACTGGGCTGTGCCGACTTCTGTTTGCAAACTGTCATCACCAAATTGAGCTGTCGTTATCATTACCCCCACCACACCACCATTAACAACTAACATGTAGCATAAGCCATGCGCCAGGTACTGTGCTATTATAGATATTAATCACTCTTGTAATCCTTATCTCAACTTTATATGATAGGTACTACTGTTATTCCCATTTTATAGATAAGAAAACTGAGGCATACTGAAGTTAAATAATTTCTTAACTAATTATTAGGTAGTAGAGTTAGGAAGTCTGGCTCTAGAGTCTTTGGTCTTAACTGTTATACTAAACTGTTTCTCTATGGATTTTAAAAATATAATAATAATAAATACAGTAATACAATATTTACCTAAGAGAGTTAATCCTAATAGAAAAAAATATTAAATTACATAAGAAGCAAGGGATAAATCACCTGTAGGACTCCGTAAGTCTGTGATACCCTTACCCAAAGGTGTTCTACTGCAAAAATTGACAAGTTCTTTTCCAAAAACTCCTCTATTTTTCTCACCTAAATAATCCAACATATAGGATTAATTTTAAAATACATAATTCACTAATTACCTTAAGAACAATGATGAGCAGTGATATTTTTTATGTAATTATCAAAAGATGTTGAACCAGGGTTCTAATGAGTATTACATGGGAGCCTTCTGTTTTTTATGTTATTTAGATATATCAGACTTAAACGGCTTCCTATTTATTACTATTCTTTCACATTGTACATAATTAGATTTTACCACCTAAATTTTATGAATATTTTCTAGGTATATTCCTTCCTTTCCACCCTCAATGAAACTGTTCTATTTTCGGCAATCTCCCACTTCAGTTGTTGCAATCAACTGTCTTAAATTACTGAGCTCATATGATATGCCAAGCATTGTGCTAGATGCATAATATACTTATCTAATTTGATCCTCATAAAAGTTCTGAGCAGAGTAGTAGTATCCACATTGAACAGGTAAGAAAAAGTTTCAGAGAATAAATAACCTGCGCAAGGTCACATTGCTGGTGAGTAGGGTCACTGGGAGAATTCAGAAGCATTTCATGCATGGTCAATATTCCCCCAAGATACCATCGTAATTTACTGTGCATCTCCTCTGCCTCACATGTATGAATTGACTAATGTATGTTTTATGCTTGACCGGAACAATGTACAAGGTCCTTCCAATCTAATATACCATTATGGCTCAGCTTTCAATACTCTATCACCTACTATAGTTTTTTTTATCTCATATCAAAAAAGATGCTCTAGATCATCTATTCAGAAAAAAGGGCAAGGGATATACAAAAATTAAAGAAAATCTCTTTAGATTAGATTTCCACTTGCTTTCATTTTTTACAGTTGAAATATTTAATAAACATTAGTAATGAACCCAAAGTGATCTAACTATACTATTTTTTCAGAAATGATATTTTGGTGTGTTTTTTGGTAATAGCTTTATTTCTATGTAATTCACATACCACACAGTTTATCCATTCAGAGTGTACAACTGGATGATAATTAGTATATTCATAGATATGTGCGACCATCACCACAGTAAATTTTAGAATACTTTTATCTCCTCAAAAAGAAAACCCATACCCTTTAGCTATCAACCCCTAAACATCCATCTCCACCCCAGACCCAGCCATGGGCAATCACTAATCTATTTTCTTTTTTCTTTTTTTTTTTTTTTGAGACAGAGTCTCACTCTGTTGGCCAGGCTGGAGTGCAGTGGCACAGTCTCAGCTCACTGCATCCTCCATCTCCTGGGCTCAAGCAATTCTCCTGCCTCGGCCTCCTGAGTAGCTGGGATTACAGGCATGTGCCACCACGCCCAGCTAATTTTTGTATTTTTAGTAGAGATGGGGTTTCACTATGTTGGCCAGGCTGGTCTCAATCTCCTGACCTTAGGTAATCCGCCCGCCTCGGCATCCCAAAAGTGCTGGGATTACAGGTGTGAGTCACCGCGCCCAGCCCACTAATCTCTTTTCTATCTCTACAGATTTGTCTTTTCTGTACATTTCATATCAATAGAATTAAATACTATGTGGTCCTTTAGGACTAGCATAATGTTTCAAGATTCATCCATGTTGTATCAGTACTACATTCAATTTTATAGCTGAGTACTATTCCATTGTATGCAAATACAAATTTTCTTCATCCATTCATCAGTTGATGGACATTTGAGCTGTTTATAGTGGTTAGCTGTTAAAAATAATGCTGCTATGAACATTTCTGTACAAGTTTTTGCATAGATATGTTTTCATTTCTCTTAGGTATAGACTAAAGTGGAATTACTGGTCATTTGGTAAACTCGATCTTTAATTATTTGAGAGACTGCCAGACTTTTCCAAGAGGCTGTACCATTTACAGTCCCATCAGCATGTATGAGGGTTCCATATCCTCACCAACATTTGTTATGATCTGGCTTTTTTATTACAGCCATCCTCATGCATGTGAGGTAGTATTTCATTGGAGTTTTCATGTGCATTTTCCTGATTACTAATGATATTGAGCATCTTTTCATATGCTTATTGGCCATTTGTTTATCTTCTTTAGAGAAATGTCTATTCAGATCTTTTGGCCATTTTTAAATTGGTTTGTCTTTTTATTTCTGGGTTGTAAGAGTTCTTTTTATATTCTAGATACACATGCCTTGTGGGATATATTTGCAAATATTTTCCCCTATTCTGTGGGTTGCCTTTTCACTTTATTTTTTAAAAAACTTTTATTTTAAGTTCATGGTTACATTTGCAGGTTTGTTATATAGGTAAACTACGGGCATGGGGGTTTGTTGTACAGATTATTTCATCACCCAGGTACTAAGCCTAATACCCAATAGTTAATAGAAACTGATATTTTGAACAAAATAATGCTCTTTTTTCCTAAAAAGAATCTCATTAAGTATTATTAGATGAGAAATATAATATGATGAAAGAAAGATATTTATGAAAACTGTAGCATATAAAATAAGTTTGATACAGCCATTTCTAAAATAAAACTTTGTAAAGGGCACAAGCAGCTTTAAAAATCTGATATTGTAATGAAAATTTAATAGGACTTCCAAACAAAGAAGCATTCATCTATTTCAGGACCTTCTGAGAAACAAATCTAAGTATTTGCTTAAGTCTGGTTTAAAAATGTCTGATATTTTTAACTCCATAATAGTCATCAATGCGATTTACTGATGTAAATTAGTTTGTTTAGTTGTTTCTAAATATCAGAAAACGATATTGTGAAAGGCTAAAAAAGGAAAGCCTAAAAAATGAAAAAAAATCTCTAAAGGGAAGCATAACAATTTTATTACTCCATACATTCCAGACTGCTTTATTCTTTAACTGCTATTTAGTATGACCAAAATACAGAAACACCAATAACTTTTACACTAAATAAAATATTTTATACATACAAAACTACAGAGAGTAGGCAGGTTTCTGTAATAATCTTCCACAAAGAAAGATACAAAGTAAGAGAACAAAAAAGGAATAGCTTTTATCTCCCTAGTTTTTCATGTCGGTTTCCCTTTCATATTTTCACCTCTCTCTATCCTGCATTTTTATCTATCATACAATAGAAAAACAATTTAAATTAAAGGAAAAAGACCACATGTGGCATTTTGTTTTGTTTTAAGAAAAGAGAACAATCCACTACACAGGACTCATTTTGTGTCACAAACTCTACAAAGCTTTTTCCTGAGGACTTTGTCCTGAAGCAGAACTTAGAGCTTCCTCATTTTGAGTCCCCTTCCAGTCATGTACATCTGTCTTAGAGAATAAAACAGATGACTGTATTAATTTGTTCCATCTGTTTTGACTGTGGGACTGGAAGTTCCTTGAGGGAAAAGGACACATATTGCCTTGGATTTCTCGGTAGACCGTACAGAATTTGAAAGAGACTTCCCTAACTAACGTGTTGAAAGACAAAAATGAGAAAGTTATAGGTATGCCTTGCCTTAATTAAGGCCACAGTATTAATACTATTCTCACAGAGTTGAAATTTAAAAACTAAAACTGTAATGAAGGAAGCTGCTTATAAGTTAGCTCTCAAAATGAAAAAAAAATCAGCAACATAAAGTAGAAAGAACACACTTTTCACTGCAAATTCACAAGATAGGATCATTGCTGGTAACCCAGATGACTGAAGCCTGTTTATTTTCACATCACATACTTAATCTCTCTAACACTACAGGGGAGCCTAAACTACTTTTTATATTACATTGAATTCCCTGAGAATTTATTCTTGTATGTTATTATACAAGCAATGCTATAGCAAGAACAACACATCAGGTTTTTATGCCCTGCGTTTAAGCCCATATTCCATTGTATTCTGTGGGCCCAGCATGATTCATTTAGAATGCAAAATCAATCTCTCATTTTGTATAAATCAGTAGTTTTCACATCTGAGAGCTACCTGGTTAGTTTTCAGGTTGTGGCATTTCATTTTATTTTGTTTTCGGCAATATACTGTCCAGTGCTCCTTAGTTTTTGTTTTTTCAAATGGCAAACTACATTACATTTTAATAAATGCCTTATTCTTTCTTGCATTTTAATTTTTATCCCTACAATTCCAACAGAGCCCTCTCAAAAGTCACCAATAACTTTTCAAATTCAATAACCTTTTTCTTTTTTCAGTCTCCATGTCTAGGTGTCAAGCAGAATTTGGCACTTCTCCTCCTTTTGGTTTCTGTGACACCAAATGATCCTGGTTCTCATGCACTCTGTGACATCGGTGTGCCTGTTCTCCAAGGTTTTGTGCCACTGTCTTCTCTATCTACTCGCTCATCCATTGCAACTGGGGCTCCATCACCACTATCTGGCTGAGTCCTGCATCTAAAGAGTCAGCTGAGCCCCATACAAGAGGCCAGCCTGCATTCCTAATTGCCTTCTATGTCCACAGAACCTTCAGACTCTGCAAATTCAACATTTGGAAACAGAATGCATGTTCCCTTCAGATGAAGTATAGCATATTCCTTGTCTCTCAGGTTCTGATTTCATTTAAGTTTACCCCCTTTCTCTCTTGTCTATTCTGCAATATATCTTGCACTCATTCTTTCTTCTGATTCCACTTACTCCGTCTCAATTTAGGTCAATTTCCTTCACCAGGACAACTGTAAAGTTCTCAGTGAACTAGTTTCTAGTCTTTCCCCTCTCCAATGCATTAAATATACTGCTCTTATGTAAAGGAAGCTTCCTTAAGGACATATCTGGTTATTTATTTCCACTGCACAAAAAGCCATCAAGGGATAGAATGCAAAAACTTTTGTCTAGAATTCAGTGTTCCCTGCAATATCTACCATATCTACCACCTTTTCAACCTATTTTCTTCTCCTCTCTTTGAGGATTTGGCATCTCAGCAAAACTGACATACTAAATCCTTGTGCATACTCCAAGTGAAGATGTTTATCTTTACACTGCTAGCACCAAGAACACTGCCTAGCCCATAAAAGTGCTCAATAAATATTTGTTAAAAGAATAAATGATAGCCTATAAGAATCTTTTACCCTGAAAATAACATCCAGTATATTTTATAAGGATGAGGCAGAAGTTACTATAAAGTTTACTAAATCCAAAGAGTAGAACCAGCCAAATGAGGAATGGGAATGGAGGCTACTAAGGAAGCCCCAGGGGGACACTCCCCCTGAAAGATTATTAGCTCTGTTGGAAAGCAAATGACTTTTTAGACTTAAAGTAAGAGGGCAAATGGTAACTTGCCAAAGAAGCTCCCAGTACTACACATTTTTTTAGAAGAAACTCAGTTCCTGCTGTTCTTTATTTACTTAAAAATGAGTGTCACCTATCAGAGTCATTTGTCAAGGGCTGAACAGTTGCAGCATAACAAATTTGAACCTTTCACTATGAATAATGCATAATTAACACACTGGCCAAAGGATGCTGAGTGTTTAGCTCAGAAACATTCTGGTACCAACAGAGAAAAGGAATCTTACTTGGTAAATTAAAACATATGTTGCATGTTTTACTCTCAACATCCATAAACTGAAGGAAGAGATGCCAATTTGTCTAGTAATGATGATGAAGTTGGAAGAACAGTGGGGAAAATCCTCCCTTAAAGGATTATTTTCCAGATAATTTATCATCTTCTATTTTTGCTTTGAGATATGTTTTGTGATGAGACCTTTATAATAGGATTTGAACCATATGACATTTAAAATATTCAAAAATAAATAGAAAAGCTCTGTAGTCTATTCTCTAATCAGCCTTCCTGATTCTGTCATTATAATAAGTAAGTAGGGCTCTTAATGCATCTAAATAAGAAATCAGTGTTATTCCTTGTTTTATGCGTGACTGCTGGGAATTGCTCTTTGACTATTAATAATTATCCATCACCCATGCCTGGCTATTCAATTAAAACTCTGGCTAAGTCTTCTTGGAAGAGTCTGTTTTTACTCAGAGGGACCTAGGAAAGCTGTTCTGCAACGCAGCGGGCTCCCCTTAACCACCTTTACAGGAGTTAGTTGAACATCACATGCTAGTGCCCATAGCATTATGAAAATACCACAAATAAGTTCATTGATAGGACTACTGACATGGAGTGCTGTCTCTTTCCAAAGTGGCCCAGTGGAGGTTGAGGGAGACAAGAAAAGGGTCAACAGTCAGTGAACAATGGGACACTTGCTGTCACCTAGTCTGTGTAGGATCCCTCCTACTCAGAATGCAAGTATGAGTACAAAGGGATGAATATGGACCTGCCTATCAACCACCCAGTGTGTGGGCAAAATGGCAAAATGTTCCAAGAAGCTAGGAGAGAAGCAACATTCAAGTAATCCAAGAGCCATGGCTGGACCCCAGCCCTCAACAATGTGACTGTTAGCATCCATGCTGTGGCATTATTGTTTCTTTTAGTGTAAAAAAAAAAATCAAAATCAAAAAACTCTCTTTGAGGGAAGCAGCACAGACAAGAAACTTTAAGACTGCATAAAACTTTTTGACTGAACAAAGCAATAAAGGGGTCTGCACCTAAAACACAGAAATTTAACTGCACTACCCACCCCGACTGCACCACACCTAAATGACACCAGACATAGAAATGCCACTGCCTAACTCATGCCTTGAAATCCAGGTGCCTTCTCTGAAGTGATCCATGGACCACTCTTGCCTGAAAATAGAAGTGGCCTTTCTAAACTTACATGCACACATCAAGAAATATATTGATGACCCTTGTTTCATATTCAGTGGTCCTCTACTCTATTGAAGCACACTTCAGGTTTATTAGAAACATTTAATATACTACTGACTGATCTGTTTACTATACACTGTGGAAGTCATATTACTTTTACTTTGCTTCCTTTATTTTAATAAGCTCTGTTATTAAATATAGACATTCAAATACATTAGGAAATATATTCCTCAAAAATTTATTGCTTTTTGCATATGAAATCTCACTTGTATTTTTTCTTGAATAATTAGAATTCCCATAATAGTTAGAAATTGGGTCAAATAGCTGCAGTGGACTGAGATATACATTGTTCTGTGATTATTATTTAAACCTCATTCTATATACTATTCATATCATTATATTTTAGAAACAACACTCAACTTGACTGGCATCCAAAAAGTTAGTACAGGAGTTATTTAATACTCTGAAGCTTCTGTGGTAATGAATAGACTCTAAGTTTCCTTTTTTATTGAAAATACATTTTTAAATACATATATTTAATATATATATTAAAACCTGAAATAAGAT
Source organism: Hylobates moloch (assembly GCF_009828535.3). Classification (NCBI taxonomy): domain Eukaryota; kingdom Metazoa; phylum Chordata; class Mammalia; order Primates; family Hylobatidae; genus Hylobates; species Hylobates moloch. The sequence goes on along the minus strand of NW_026652277.1, from coordinate 23,674,704 downwards.
TTCAAAATTAATCAACACACATAGAAAGGCATATTTTATGCTGCTCTTATTGACAGATGCTTTGTAAGTTTTAAGTTTATCAATCTTGTCTAGTACTTGATAAAGTTGATACAGTTTAGAGGCTGTGTTGAGTGTCAAAAACATCTTTAATTTTCTCAGCTTTATGAGTCTGAATCCGTGAAAAATTAGAGCAATTATGGCTCCACAATGAGGAGCAGGTATGGGGCATGGTTTAGGGTTCTGATGCAACCTGTGGCAAAACTGAACTGAGGCTAAATCAGTGGTTCTGAGATCTTTTGTTTTGTTTTCAAATAAGTAATTTTATTTTTAATTGTAAATTGACAATTTATAATTATATAAATTTATGGGGTGACATTATAATTTATGAGTCATACTGTACTAAAATGGTTGATGTGTCTGCCTCCACCATAAATCTATAAATGTCTAGAAACAGGAACTTATCCCATTCAACTTCCTCCCATGAAGCTTAATACAGTGCCTATGAAGTAGACACTCAAAACCGATGAATGAATGAATGATAACGATGCAATTAGCAATATTTGTTAAGAACCAGGTAACGTTCCAGGCACTGAATTTACAGTAGCAAGTGAGGCAGTTTCCCTGCTTTCAGGGGATTTACATTCGAATAGAACACATACTCTTCTCTGTGGGGCCACATGTAACCATTGAAGTTGGCAACATGAGGTTACTGGTGATTTGGACAAGAGAATGAATGATGGGGATAGAACCCAACTGAGTAGGAGAATGAAGACAGTGATTATAGAGAACTCTTTCAAGCAGTTTTCTCTGGGAGAATTCCAGTTTTAATACTGTGGTACCCTCTTCGCTTATAAATCAACCACGTACAGCAAAGAGAAAGAAGCAGAAAGATAAACGGCATCTTTGCCTGACTTGTTCACTCTTTATTTAAAAAATTTTCAGAGATAAGTGAAAAAGGAGCTTCGCCTGCCCATGACCAGCACCTGAAGAGGAGGGCTGGACAAGCACAGTGGGACATTTGGAAAGAGTAATTCAAGGAAATATTAAACAAAAGAAGACATGAAGTGGAAAAGCCATCACATTGTGGGAAAAAATGACACAGAACAATCAAAATAGAGACATAACTTCATAACCTTACAGAGAAAGGACCATTTAATCATCCTGGCAAAATGATCAGGTTATTTCCAATGAAATTACATTAATCCATTTTGGGCAGGTCAGTTCAATCTCTCATCTTTCATTCCTTTACTAGAATGCCCACCTCATAGGACATGAAGAAGGCATATAGCAGCTCCGGTATTTAATAAATAATAGATTCTCTTCTGCTAAGTGGAGAATTAAAAAGTGCTTGACAGTAATTTCTTATATAAAACCTGTACTCATTTTATTTACTCTGTTTTTTCCATAACACAAAGGTCAACATCATTTCAGTTCCTGTTTGAATGATTACAAATTATGAGATCAGATCTACTTGCAGCATATAGGACAGTTACATCTATTATTTCACTTGAGTATATTTTTAAAAAAAATTTTTTTTGAGACAAGGTCTTGCTCTGTCACCCTGGCTGGAGTGCAATGGCATGATCTCGACTCACTGAAACCTCTGCCTCCTGAACTCAAGTGATTCTCCCAGTTAAACCTCCCAAATAGCTGGGACTATAGGCATGCACCACCATGCCCGGCTAATTTTTATATTTGTAGTTGAGACGGGGTTTTGCCATGCTGCCCAGATTGGTCTCGAACTCTGCATTCAAGCAATCTGCCTGCCTCGGCTTCCAAAAGTGCTGGGATTACAGGTGTGAGCCACCACACCCAGCTATATTTTAGAAGTATAATTGCTGCATAGGTTTTTTTTTTTTTTTTCAAAAATTCAATTAAAGTGACATAAATATGAAGTACTATAAATTCTGCAGGAAGTTTGAGTTTACCAAATTCAGTATATATAAATGTAAAACATTTCTAGTTAAGAATATAGTGCATATATAATATAAACACGTAAAATGTAATAGAAACGTAATACTTACATGTAATAGAAACATGTAAGATGTTTCTATTTCAGAATAAAGTTATTTCTTAAGCAAAATTACTTTTTCTCTAGACAGAATTTAAGTTTAAAGTAGTACATTTGACCTATAGAAACCATATGGAACTGATAGTTTTACGTAATTCCTATCTTAGCAAACCTTTGCTAATTTATTCATGAATGTTTAATCTGAATTTTTGTCCCCTATGATTTCCTTGTTAGTAGGTTTTCTTTATTTTTCTTCTACCTTTTACCTTCACATGAAAATTTTTTCACTTTGGTAAGTGCCTTTTCTTCTTAATTAAACATAGAGGAGAGTATCTGTCATCAGTCATTCTATTGCATTTATCAAAAAGTCAAGAGGCTGTTAGGAAACTATGAAAGTGCTTTCAGAATTTAAAATTAAAATATACAGTTTTAGAACTCACAGCAACTAGAACTAAACATACTGCTTGCAAGTGCTGAAATGTAGTTATGTTATGTCTAAATGCCTTATTAAAGATAATATACTTGTAAATGAGTGCTATTTTTTAAAAAAGCAAAAACCTTCTTTACTACTTAGTTTCACCCACTTACCTCTTGGTCAGAATGCCAAGTGGAATATTATCAGTTTAAAATTCCATTTGAAAGTTTATTTTCTGAATTAACATCATTGAGAACTATAGGGAGCAGCATGATGTGATGTAACTACTTGGGAAACAGTCTTTTGGACTCAGCATTAGTGATTGACATCTTCAAGGGATGAGTGTGCATCATCAAAGTTAAATCAAAGTTGCTAACATTTATAGCCTGGGTTGAATAAAGGGAAAATTTTCAAATGAACTGTTCTGAGGGAAGACCTCTCCTCAGGACAGGTTATATATTTATATACAGGAATAGACATTAAATTTCCTGGCTTCCTTCTTTTCTACCCCAGCTGTGAAGGGCAAAACACAAATTTGGCAACATCTCCTGGAAGAAAAAGAATCATGTAAGTGGCTGAAAAGGCAGTTCAAGGAAGCAGTTTTTGAAATGCTTCAGAATAAAGTCTAGTCAACAGACTGACATCCAAAGCCTTCAATACTCTGACTACAACCTTCATTTCTAACTTGTATGCTTTGATTCTCCTTCTGTAACTCCTTAACTACAGTTAGACTGGTCTCTCCCTACACGTCCAAAACGTGTTTGCTTTTTCCCTCTGTGTGCTCATGAATACCCTCTTCTCCCCTTTTTGTCTCTCTAAGTCCTATTACTATTTCAGATGCAACTCAAACTCATTTTACCAAGTCTTTCTCAGTCCAAAGTATTTCCTTTACACTCAAAACCACTACAGCAATTGTCTATACAATTTAATTCTCAATTATCATGCATTTCTTTCTGAGATGTCCTGTGTTGTTTTTTAAACCATTATTTTCATCCAAATAGTCTGTGTGTGTGTGCGTGTCTGTCTATCTAGCCTATACTTTTACACAAACCCACAACACCTAACACATAGTTAGCCATGCACGGCAATAGAGTTCCCAAGAGCATATATCACTTCCTAAGAGTTCTTTTAGAAGTCAGCTAAAGCATTTCCAAGACAGTTCTTCCCTTTCTGCTTACTAGTAAAATAGTGGCTCAGATATCTGACTAATAACTCTTTAGGTGGAAAAAAAAAAAAAAGCCCTGTACAGTACTGCAATCCTTAATACCAGACTCAGAAGGAATCCATTTTAATCTGAAATAGGCCAGGACACATCACCACTTATTTTGAAGGGTCTGGCTGCTCTGCATAAACACACAAGCGCAGGAGTAAGTTTTCCAAGATTCATTAAGATGTGAGCCAGCGTTGTATGCCTCAGATTAGCAGCAAGCCCAAAGCTGAAAGATGCAGACTCTTAAAACATTTATGACATGTTGGTCAGGAGCAATGGATGACAGCCCAAGGAAACAGTAATGTGATACTGAGTTTTTCACCTTGAGGTGACTGGTTAAAACTCAGCTTGGGATCATGAGAAATTTATAGCACCCTGCTGCAATAAAAAAAGCTATCTGCGACCCAGGGAAAGTGACCATAAGACAAGGGCCACTACCACAAGTCCACAGGGAGATCTGAGACAGAGGCACAAAGCCTAAAAAGAACTTAAGTAATCTGTAATCTCAGCACTTTGGGAGGCTGAGGTCGAAGGATTGCTTAAGGCCAGGAATTCAAGACCAGCCTGGGCAATATACCAATACTCTGTGTCTACAAAATTTCTTTTTAAAAAAATTAGCTGGGTGTGGTGGTGCACAGTCTCAGGTAGTCCCAGGTACCTGGAAGGCTGAGGTGAGAGGATTGCTTGAGCCCAGGAGTCTGAGGCTGGCTGCAGTGAGCTATGGTCATGCCACTGCATTCCAGCCTGGGTGACAGAGCGAGATGCACACATGCATGTACACACCACGCCACCCACATCACACACAGCCATCACTTTCCACAAAGAATAAACTTCCTCTGGGGCAACCCTCAAGGTCCACTCCCTTACCTTCTTACTCTCTTAGAAGTTATCTTGAATTCTAAGGTACTTGTACTAAATTATGGATTTGACAAAACTGCTTAAACTTGTCCCTCTTACTGTCAATTTTAAAAAGTGATTTTGGTAACTGTGAAGGCAAGTGACAATGTCTACAAGACATTTTATAGTGCTCCTATATGCATATTACCTTACTTCCTAAGATTTCTTAGAGTTTGCTATAATGGAGTGAAAAAGAGCATGCAACTTGGCATGAGAAGATCCAGCTTGAGTCTCGGACCTCGAGTAACTCACTGAATCTGTGTGAACCTCAGGCTCCTTTCCTATAGAATTGGGGTAAAAATAACCTGTATTCATAGGAGATTGTGAAGATTGAAGGTTAAATGTACTATTGCCAGAAAAAAAATTTACCTCTGCCAACTGTTTTACAAAATCAAGTAAAATTACAGTCACTTTTTTTTTATCCTCACTGGGAAAGGTTATACTGAACACTGGTCAGATTTCCTACTCCAGGCCAGAACAAAACAAGAAGTCTTAAACCCGGAGATCTTCCAAGCACATGTGCAGTTAAAATGATAAAAGGGAACTATCAGACATGACTTTAATAAGGCTTTGGAAAATACCAACTAAAACTAAAAATCACATTCTCTTTGTCCCCCTATTTAGTCTAAGATGAAGTTCCTAACCGTTTTGTAGATTGCAACTAAAAATCATTTGACGTCTCAACTAATTTAATCCTTCCTCTTGAAAAATGCATACAGGCTGGGTGCAGTGGCTCACACCTATAATCTCAATACTTTGGGAGGCCAAAGTGAAAGGGTCACTTGAGGCCAGGAGTTTGAGACCGGCCTGGGCAATACAGCAAGACTCCATCTCTATAGAAAAAAAAAAAACCAACTTTTTTTTAAATTAGTTAACTGTGGTGGTGTGCATCTGTAGTCCCAGCTACATGGGAGGCTGAGGTGAGAGGATTGCCTGAGCCCAGGAGTTTGAGGCTGGCTGCAATGAGCTATAATCACACCACTGCATTCCAGCCTGGGTGACAAAGCAAGACCCTATCTCTTAAAAGAAAAAAAAATACACACAGCCAAAATGTGGGTTTTAAAGTAAAATACTGTAGTTCAAGGACTAAGAAAAATTTTCAGAACTAACGGCAATCCTGTAACATAATATATGAGGCCAAACATGAAATTAACATTTTTAAAAGCATGTTTTACACTAATTCTTAATGCAATTTAGATGACGACATTTTGTTAATTTCAAATTTATCATCAAAAGCCTTTTCCTTTTTCTAAATTTATAGCAACTTAGCATTTCTCACTGCAAAAAAAAATGTTTTTAACCATTTAGAACTTTAGTTGGAAAATATCCATACCAAATCAAAGACATTATAATTTCACAGGCCCTGTTTATTAACATTATGTGACTAGTCAAATACAGCACAGTATCTAAAAAACAACAGAGCTTCAATAAATATGTACTGAATGAAGGAAACAATAAATGAATGAGTGAATAAATGATAAGTTTGTCTTCCAAGGTTTTGTAAAACCTTTCTACATATATGAAATATCCTTTAGTGAAAGAGAGTTGGTTCTTCCTTTCTCCATTGTCAGTTGCATAAAAATACAAAAAGAAACCCATCCAAACCACAGGCACATGATGAATAAAAGATAGTATTTAGAGTTGACTAGTCAAGCAAATATTCATTCAGATCCTGCCAGAAGAACTAAAGTTTCACAAGGCAAACCCTTGAATTTAATTTTCCTCCTTTCCATTATCATTTGCTTGGCAGACACTTAGCCCCATCAGAAGAGAACCATTAAATATATCACTGTAATCCTCTTGAACATTCAAGTTCACTGTGTACCATAACACTTTTTAACTTTCCTTTCTTTAAAAAAAAATTAAAAATGATTCCTCAAAGAGAATATGTGGTTTTACATTTGCTAACTTAGGAATCGTCTACTCCCTTCTTGTAACTACAACTTTCTTTTGGACTTAGCTTAATTCACATTCATACCTAGTCCTTGACATGAGGTTCTCATGTTTGGTAGCCAACTATCGACTTAATCAAATCATTTAAATCACACAACATTAAGATACTACGTTTTGGCAATACACTTCATTCCACATGTCTGAAAACTTTAGAATTTCAGACAATCATCAGTGGAAATGTAGATTGTTGATGATTAGTTTGCAAATGCTGTCCCCAAAAGTCAAAATAAGTCTATCTGTAAGTCATCTGATGAGTTACAAAGACTATATTTGAAAACAGATTCTTCCAAAACTACAAAAAGTAAAGCAAAGCCTTCTAATGATTAGACAAGAACAAATCAGCTTAAATATATACTAATCATGCATTTGAATAATTGGTCTACATTTCTCCCTTCTCCAATTGTTACAACTTTTCAAAGAATACAATTCACTTTATTCTACTCTCATTATAACCAACCACCATTCATTGCAAATGTGGTAAAACATCATCCCAAATAAACTGTGTTCACTGTGAATAATGTTGCAATACACTGAAAAGTTCAAGCACATGTAACAAAATGAGTTACTTCAATATTCAAAGTAATGAGTTAAAATTTCAGAAATTCCTCAAATGCTAACTCTTTCAATGACAGTAAATTGACATATTATCTTGCTACCAACTAATAAATGATTCTAGGATGCAGTAAGAATCCATTCCATTTTGTCTGTCAGAACACCAAAGACACTCAGCTTTTAAGGACTCAGCTTTCTTTAGAACAAAGTAGATGATAAACGTAATTCTCTTATCAAAATATACTGGTGTTTTTTTAAAACCTAGGAATAGTAAAAATTTGGGGTTCAGACATACTTTTGGGAAACTCATTCCATTATTTTTCACTGGAAGAGGGCATAATGATGCAGAACCAAAGTGCCAGAAATGAATAGAGACTGTGGTTCTCTTTTGACTTATGTGCTTAAGTGCACACTACTGGTGTGCAGCCCACATGCAGCCAATATGTCGGGGCCCAAAGGCTTCATATCAAGAGATCATGCAGAGACAATGCATGCACAACTCATTTGTCCCCTGGGAAAGCTAAAGTAAACCTTCTGCAACCAGCTCTGAAAATCAGCTGCCCTTCTGAAAAGCCTTTGAAGAATTATTTTCAATAAGATAGCAGTAAAATTAAGAGTAATGGAGTAGCAGATAAGGGTATTTGTAAAACAAGGCCTAGCTGGACTAACAAAGTGATCTTCTTACTTAATAGAGGCACTTATATGGAAAAGCGAGAGAGGGGATCAGCTGCCATATGATCCCTGGCAACCCCTAAAGGGCATGTCCACAGCACAAAATTCAACACAGAAGAGTAGCAAGAGAAATTGTTTACCAAGAGTAGAAATTTGGTCTTTGCACAGTCAAAGACGGGAATTTATACACAAGTTTAAGACGAATTCACTAACTGAGCGAAGGGTTAGGAAACTGAAGTGGAGCAATTGTGTCTGGAATTGGAATGAAGGGTTAGACAGCTATAGAAAACAATGGGTTGGCGACATGACAGCCAAATGAATACTGTCATTATCACAATAACCATTTAATGCATGTTTTCTTCGTGCATAGCAAAATAATGTATTGACTGTAAACAAACTTTGCCCTATTTTCATTTTTTTCAGTAGATAATAAAACTTTTCTTCAACAGTTCACTACTAAGAGACTTCCTTTAGTAATATGATTACTGTCACGCACCACATAATGACACTTCGGTCAATGACAGACTGCATTTATGATGGTGGTCCCATATGATTATAATGGGGCTGAAAAATTCTTATTTCCTAGTAATGTAGCCTTTGTAATATCACAGCAAATTAGCTTTTCTATGTTTAGATACACAAATACCTACCACTGTGTTACAACTGCCTAGAATATTCAGTACAGTAACATGCTGTGCAGGTTTGTACCCTAGGAGCAACAGGCTATACCACATAGCCTAGGTGTACAGTAGGCTATACCACTAGGTTTGTGTAAATCCACTCTGTCATGTCCACACAATGACAAAACTGCCTAATGATGTGTTTCTCAGAACATATCCCCATCCAGTGGCTCGTAATTATATTATTATTAAAAGTTATATAGATTTAAAATGCCACTTGTCAAAGTGTTAGCTTAATAGAAAGTTTTCGTAAGTTCAATTTCTATTTTTAATTTTGTATAATAAATCAACCAAAAAACAGGCCTGTCATAGAACGGCACTCAGCTGCAGTTCCTGACAAATAGCTATTTCCCCTCCCTGATTATGGAACCAGTTGCTGATGTCAAAAGACAATACTATGGCAAATTTAGTTATAGGTTTAATTGGCTTTAATTCATGATTCATGAATCGGGGCATCCCCCATTATACAAAATAGAATGAGAGCTCCCACTGGGCAATGGCGTAATAGTGGGTTGTGTAAGGTAGGAACAAGGAAACAGAACAATAGGAAAAAAGTTGACTAGTTAACCTCAAGTTACTTCAGGTTACTTTCTTTGTAAGGGTTAAAAACAGAAGGAACTTCGTGTTATGCTGGCTCAAGTAGACTGAAATCCCCTGTTTGCAGGAAAAACTGGCTTGTTTAGTATCTATCTGCTTCTTTAATGTTTCAGTTTGATTATGTGGCATTTAGCATGACTGACTCCGTTTTGGTTTGGTCTGGTCTGTTTGTGCCTAGTGCAAGAGCTCAGTTCAAAACAATGGCCTCTTATAATTTTTGCTTAACACTTACAAGTGAGTCATGTTAATTAAAATTATGTTATCTGGCCGAGTATAGTGGCCTGTGCCTGTAATCCCAGCACTTTGGGAGGCCAAGGCAGGAGGATCACTTGAGACCAGGAGTTTGAGACAAACCTGGGCAACATGGAGAAACCCCGTCTCAAAAAAAAAAAAAAAAAAACCCACAAAAATTAGCCAGGCTTGGTCACACACGCCTGTGGTCCCAGCTACTGGGAGGGTGAGGTAGGAGGGTCACTTGAGCCCGGCAGGCGAAGATTGCAGTGAGCCCAGACGGCACCATGGCACTCCAGCCTGGGTGAAAAAAGCAAGACCTTATCTCGAAAATAAATAAATAAATAAATAAATAGAGAAATAAATAAATAAAATTATGTTAGGTAAACATCAAATTTATTTATTTATTTATTTATTTATTTATTTATTTATTTATTTATTTTTTGTGAGACATAGTCTCGCACTGTCGCCCAGGCTGGAGTGCAGTGGCACAATCTCGGCTCGCTGCAACCTCTGCCTCCTGGGTTCAGGTGATTCTCCTGCCTCAGCCTCCCCAGTAGCTCATACCACAGGTACGCACCACCACACCCAGCTAATTTTTGTATTTTTAACAGAGGCAGGGTTTCACAATATTGGCCAGGATGGTCTCAATCTCTTGACCTCGTGATCCGCCCACCTCAGCCTCCCAAAGTGCTGGGATTACAGGCATGAGCCACCAGCACCAGGCACAAATTTCATTTTTTAAGATGTAAATTAAAACCATTTAAAATGATGGAGCAATGACATTCTCTAGGGATAGATGGTGTATCAATTTCATAAAGGCCTCTGCTTCAGGAAACTATTGTTATTATTCTGTGAATGCACATTACATGAATACGTTTTTGTTGCTCCAGACAACACTTTTACTACCCTTCATCAATATCATCTACTTTCTCAATTTACAGTATGCTACTTTTCTTTAGACAGACACAGAAGTTCTAAATTGCTTAAGCTGATACCCAGTTTCTAAGACCCATGCAGAAGTGTCTGTGGGCCAAGGGAAGGCCCTGGGTAATCGGACATGTAAGTGATGGTTACTTAGAGGTGTTCTGAAATATAGGAAACTGGGAACCCAAGAATCCCCACCTCTGGACAAGTGGCTGTTTCTGTTCATGATACCAGCACCTGCTTTAATCAAGGAGAACCGTAATCCATGTAGAGGTAAGACTTTGGATAAGATGAAACAAGTGCTCATATGAGAGTAAATATCTGCCTGTGTCATAGATGCAGTTTAAGTATAATTCAATTATGATCAATATTATGCATCATTTTCACTTTCTGGATAATTAAATCTTCTTATGCTCAGAAAGCAAAACAAAACAAAATTTTCATCTTAGATCATTGAAGCCTTCATCAATCTTCTTTATTCACATTAGTATTCTTTACTCATTTAACCAACTGTACTGTTTAGGTCAAATAATTTTACCTGATAGGAAGAATATAATTCATCGAGAAGATAAAGAACAAAATGACCCCTATTCCCCAACCTACTTTAAGCACAGGATGTTTAGTCTATAACCAATGTTAATTGCAAACTTTGAAAGATTAGACAACAGAGTGAAATAAAGTAGCAGTTATATTAGGTAGTAATTAAAAGTATGGATTTTGAAATCAGACTGCCTTGGTTCACTTCTGGCTCCAGTACTTAGCAGTTTTGTGAGCTTGGATATCAATCTGTGAAAGCTCAGTCTCCTTATCTACAAAATAGCTACTTTACAGGAGGTTATCCATGTAAAGCATTCAGGGCATGTAGGGCACACAGCAAATGCACAATGAAGGTTAGCTCTACTATTATTTTACACTATTTTCTAATGATCTAAATATTGTTAATAAGATGCTTTCCTTTAAGAAGTTCTGTGTATGGTGGGAAATATTAGCAAAATCAAAACCATCAACCTGAACCTTTTGTAGAATTTTGTAAGCGGATAATCAGAAGAATGATTGCCTTGCTTGGGAAAAGGTAGATGTAACAACAAGTGAGAAATGAGAAATCTACACCAACATAAAAGTTTGGTAAACTGACTTGGAAAAGCCAGCATTGCACAGATTTCCAAGTGAAATATTTGCATATCTAGGCAAGAGGCAGTATATTTTAATGATCTATAACCTTTATAGCAAACCATTCTTACCAAAGGTTCTGTTTAACTTCCATGAAAGTGATCCTTTGCCTATATTACAAATGAAATATTTATATGTAACGTCAAAAATAAATAGAAAAAAGATCCAAGACATTATGGAACTTGTAGAATCAATAATTGAATATTAGATATAAAACAAGGTGAGAAGTCTTTTAAAAATAGGTTCTCCCAAAGTTATAAAAACAATAAAGAAAAATAAATAATACATTTGAATACATGAAAGTCAAGTCTTTTACATATCCTGAAACACCATAAATTAGTCTGAAAGGTAAATAACTAGGAGAAAAAATAAATATATATGTATAACTAATGTATAAAAAATTCTGATGAAAACATGAGGGCAAAAATAATCTGAAAGAAAAAACCCAAAACACAGAAACACATGAAAAAGACCAATAGACATATTTTAAAACTACTTGAACTGCTAATATTTGGACAGCCATCTTTCATTCAAATTAAAACAGCAGAGATATTATCTTTTCACCTCCAAATTGGCAGATTAAAAATAACAGCATCATGTGTGGGGACAGCATGTGGGAAATCTCTACCCTCCTCTCAATCCTTCTGTAAGCCCCAAATACTCTAAAAATATTAAGACTATTGAAAAGAATGACAAATTCACAAGAAATCGGGCACATCCATACACTGCTATAGGAGTGGAAATGGCGAAATTTTTCTGAAGGGCAGTTTAGTAACTTCATCATATTATTTGGTACACTACTTCTAGTAATTTAACTTAAGGAAATAATCATGGAGGCACTCAAGGGTTTGTTCACTGTAAAACATGCAGTCATTTTCAGCAATGAAGAATCATTAAGTAAATTATCAAAGGATGATAGCCCTCATTAAAAATCGTAAAAGTGGAATGTCAATTAGATATGAAAAACATTTTCAAAATACTTTTAAATAAAATCAAAACCAATGACAAAAACTACAAAAACTAGATAAAAGCCCATTTTTGTAAAAAAAAAAAAAAAAAAAAAAAAGACTAGAAACATACACCCATAAGTTAATAGGAGGTAGGTCTCATGCTGTCTGTGGGTGATTGAAATAAGAATTCATTTTCATGCTGTATGTAGGTGATTGAAATAAGGAGAATTCAATTTTTCATTTACTTGTTTGTTTGTTAATCTTATTCATATTATCTAAATTTTTGGCCACAAAAGTTATACATATTTTCCCTATAGCATTTCTATACCTAAAGAATAAAAATCTCTTCTTTAACACCTTTAACACCAAGCTTATCTTCTCCAGAGAAAAATGTTAACCTCTAGTAAGTACTGTTAATTATGAATTTCCATACAAATAACCTGTAAATGTTTGTTTTACAGGGTTCATAGTTGGGAATATGACACTGGAGAAGGAGGTATGCTATACACTGCAACCCCAGAGACAGTGAAATACTCCCGATTCCAATTGCTTCATAATCAGACTTCAGAACTGAAAGGTAGACATTCAGGCAGTGATGGTTATGAAAAGGTGACCTCACCCACACTCAGGTTGGTTTTCTCTGACCAATTTAATAAAAGTTTACTAGCTAGCTATTTCTGGTCTCAGAATTCTAGAGCCATCATTGTAGGAAAATTTTAAAGTGGCTACTTCAAAGGGGCCTTAGATAAAGATCGAAGTGGAATATAACAGGAATAGGACACAACTCAAAACTTCCCCTTTATAGTGTGATGAGAATATTATTGTTGATGTCACGGAATTGTCTTGGCCAATTTGAAAATACTTCAAAATCGAATTCAAAGGGAGTAAAAAAGAACCACAAGACTCAACGTGTTTCACCAAACACTGTGTGATTTCTCCATGACAGTGATGAGAGAGGTAGAAGCTGGGGAGGAATGCACAGGTAAGGCTGAGCCCTCGGTGACTGCAGGTGAGAAAAGAGTGAGGACAGTGGAGAAAAGCTGCAGTCAGTAGCAGCAAAACTTGCTAAATAAGCTACAGTAAAATGCCCTGGTGCCACAAACCTAAGCCTATCCGGCCTTGTGGAAGATAAAGTTGCGAAAGAATTGTTAAAAGATCAGGGTAATTTGGGAGGAGGGGGATACTTCTTAAAATGGAGATTTCAAAATATGCAAAAACGTACAAAATGTACGAAAGAAAAAAACCCTCAGTATCACTACTCTGTTTGCAGAAGCTAATCCAATCCTCCTGCTTTCCCATAATATTCACCAACTCCTTTTCTCCAGAAACAAGTCTAGGTGTCTCTTGAACTCATCTATGCTCCTCCAATTGCTTTTCCCAGTAATTTATTCCATATGTTTATTATCTCTTTCATGAAATGCTCTCCACTCTGCATGGAAGTAGACAAAGCACACTTGTCAGGCTGACATCTGGCTGTCTCTTTCAGAAAGCAAAGACCCTTTCAATGCTTCTCTTGGGCCCCCCTTTCACGCACCCTGAACTTACTGAGCTACAGATGAAATGTTCTTCCCTGTCCCCCATGAAAACTCACAACCAACAGTTTAATGAACCCCATTCCATAAATAGCCCACTACACATTATCCAGACTATCAATTTTATAAAAGCTTAATATGAAATACATCACATGTATGTTTCTGTGATATTTTGTCTCCCTTAGGATATAAATTCTTTATAAGGAGAACTTTTTTTACATACAGAGTATAATATGATTACCATGTTCACCTTATAGAAATCAATTGCTTTCAATTATTCTAATTTCACTAACTTCACAAAAACTCAAACATGTTTGAAACTCAACTTTTTATGCATGCACATGTATTTTACATGTAAAATATAATGTATAAAACTATAAATTTTATACAGGTAGGTAAATACATATTTAATTACTCTTGTGATTTTTTTCCCTTAACCTTTGTGTAATTTATAGATGGTTTTATAATTTTCAGATATCTTTTTGCTATTGATTTCTGAATTAGTTTCATTATGGTCAGATATTTCCTGTATGGTTTCAATCCTCTTAAATTTATTGAGCCTTGTTTAATGGTCCAGAAATATAGTCTAGCTATTGAATGTTCCATGTGCACTTAAACAGACTTTTCTGTTGTTAAGTGGAATGTTCTACAAATGTCAATTAAATCAAGTTGGTTGATAATATTTTTCAAGTATTCTATTTCATTACTAATTTTCTATTTATTTGTTCTATCAATTTCTGAAAAAAGGGTGTTGAGATCTCTGACTAAAATTGTGGGATTTTTCTATTTTCTCTTGTCAGTTCTGTTCACGTTTGCTTCAAATACTTACAAGCTCTGTTATTAGTTACATAAACATTTAGGATTGTTATGTCTCCTTGATGAAATGACCCATTTGTCATTATAAAATATCTCTATGTACCTTTCATAATCTTCCTTTTATAAAATCTATTTTGATTTTAATATAGCCACTTCAGCTTACTTGATGCTTATAGTCAGTTTCTGGCAGATAGCAAACAGTTGCTCTTTATCCAATCTGAAAAATCTCTGCCTTTTAATTGGGGGTGTGTAGACTATTTACATTTAATGCAATTATTATTATGTTTAAATTTAAATCTTCTATCTTGCTGTGTATTTAAGCAGATATTTATAAATCATGTAAATACTATAGATATCGTACTAGTTTGGTAATTGCACTACCATTCAAGAAACAAAAGATCTCTTAACACAGAAACCTTTAATAAGAGCCAAAGCAACACACTGATGTTCTGAAACACACATTCTTGTCCTTAGCTGATGCTACAAAGAGATCTTATTTCATTAACTTCAAATAAACTAATACAACACTATGCAAAACAAATAAGAAACCATAATAAAAATTCAATGTTTTCATAGAAAGTTCATTCTTTTTCTTTGCACCACATTATATTTTTAAAATAATAATTTCACAAATCAAATCTTATTAAGTGTTAACTCTCTAGACAGCTTCAGTGAGACTCTGCAATCTATGCTCCTTTTGGTAGCATTACTAAATACTTTTGTTTTTTGCCTCACCCCTTATTCTGCACTATCTGTGTTAGTCAATTATTCCATCATTAAAATATAAATTTACTTCCCACATACTTTTAGGATCATACCTAAAGCCATGAGGTCATGCTTATAAGTCACCAATTTTTTATTTGCCCATATAACCAAGTATGTACTTTCTCTTAAATTGTCAAACAAGTTTCAAAGTAATTTTTTTCTTCAAAAAACACAAAAATACCCAGAATTGTGGTATTGAAATGCCATTTCTCACTGAAAGGAATGAAGAGTCTTTGGAGAAGTATCTGAACTCATGTTTACAATGGAAAATGAACAAATTGAACCTGAAGCATCTTATCATGGAAGCTATCACAACCACTAGCGTTCTCTCAAAAGGCTCAGAGCCAACTTGGATAAAAGATGGTGCAATTTGATCACTAATAAGGTTAATAACTACAAAGTGTTGACATATTAAGTCCATGAGTTTTTAATGATTCAAAAATATACACATCAGCCATTTTTTGGAAGATGCTAGAAAATGACTTCCTTATTTTGAATACTGATAAAGAAAAAGACTTAAATGGGAATCATTTCTTTTCTATAGAAATTATGGCTCAGCATAACTCAACAGACAATGATTTCAGACATTTTAACAGAAAATTTTTTATAGAAATATTCCAACTACAAATGCAAAAGGAATACTAGAATTAGAAAATCACTCTTTTTAGCCAGGTTCAGTAGCTCATGCATGTAATTGCAACACTTTGGGAAGACGAGGTGGGAGGATCACTTGAGGCCAGGAGTCTGAAACCAGCCCTAGCAAAATAGTGAGACCCTGTCTCACTAAAAAAAATGAAAAATTAGCTGGGTATGTTGGCACATACCCATAGTCCTAGCTACTTGGGATGCTGAGGTGGGGGAATCCCTTGGGCCCAGGAGTTTGAGGTTACGGTGAGCTATGACTGTGCCACTACACTCCAGCCTGGGTGACAGGGCAAGACCCTATCTCAAAAAAAATAAATAAATAAAAAGGAAATCACTCTTTTTTTTTTTGCAATCTGTAATGAATTAATGGTTCCAATCAATGTTTATTAAAGTCAGATAAAGGAGAGCAAGAGGGAGCAAAAATCAGACATGATGTATCTCCTAATAAAAGCTCAAAATTCCCATTATGACATGGGTTTGCCAAAACATGAACTTAGTTTTGACTAAGCCTCTGACTCTACCAATTAGAAGGAAATACAAGGAACAGAGGAACACATTAAAAGACACCTTTAGGAATGTAACAACAAAATCTGGAATCTGGGAAACTACAGGATAAATTAACTAATTTCTTCAACAACAGAAAAAAAAAGAGAGGGAGAGAGAGGCAACCTATAAATTAAAGGAAACTTATACATCTCAACCAGTTGTAAGATGATGTCTGAATTCTGATTCAAATAAAATAACTGCTAAATATTAATAACACAATCAGAAAGAGGAAAACACTGGATTTCTAGTGATAATAAGAAATTGCTATTTATTAGATGCAATAATGGTATTGTGGTTATGGTCAATAAAGTCCTAATTCTTAAAGATAAATAATGAAATGCCTGCATATGAAATGATATTCTACCTTGGATTTTCTTCGAGATAATCCCAGTGGTAGGGGGAAGTGGGTAGGAATAGGTGCCATACGCTGATCACTGTGGAGGCTAGTTGGGGATAAATTATTTTGTGAAGCTACTTTAAATACTTTTGCATTTGTTTTTATAATTTTCTATAATAAAAAGATCCTAGGCTGGGCACAGTAGCTCACACCTATAACACCACTATTTTGGGAGGCCGAGGCAGGTGGATCACTTGAGGTCACGAGTTCGAGACCAGCCTGGCCAACATGGTGAAACCTCATCTCTACTAAAAATACAAAAGTTAGCTGAGCATGGTGGTGCACACCTGCAATCCCAGCTACTCAGGAGGCTGAGGCAGAAGAATCACTTGAACCCAGGAGATGGAGGCTGCAGGGAGCCAAGATCATGCCACTGCACTCCAGCTTGGGATACAGAGTAAGAGGCTCCATCTCAAACAAACAAACAAACAAAATTCTAAAATCTAAATTCTGCTCTCTCATTGTATTTAAACTAAATGACAAAGAAATTGGAAGAAGTTCATTAAATAACCTTATTGGTGATAATTTCATAATATGTAATGGAAAGAACAGAAAGAAAAATGGAGAGCTATTAAAGGGTGGATAAATAAGGCTTCACAACTTGGAAATATGCCATTTTCCTGGTTTTGAAGACTGTAAAATGACCCTAGGAAGAACTCTGGCACTTGCCCTTAAGGATGGTTCTCCCAAGGAAACAGAAGCTAAAGATATTAAATAAAACCCCACATCCTCTTCTGCAAACTTTAATGTACCAAGCAGCAGCTTTTCCTTTTAAATACACTTCTTTTATGAAACCTATCAATTTTATTTCCATTTATTGAATACGGTTAGTTTCTAGAAGCTGTAAAGTTTTCTGTCAAAACTACTTTATGACAATCTTAATTATCAATTTTACTCAAGAATATCTTATTATTAAGGATGTGTCAGACACCATCCTCTATTACATTTAGTGAATGAACTACTGTGCTTTCTACATTTTCAGTATGAGGGATCTCGCTCACATAATCAGGATGATGACATAGGAAAAAGAATAGTTAATCTCCGTATAATAAACACAAATTCTAAACATACTGATGAGCTATACAAATTATTTTTCTTTTTTTGCCTCCCTACTCCTATCCCACAATTTTCTACACTAGACTATTGTGACAGTGACCTATGACACCAGCCACAAGCATCATTTCTTAAAATTTGGGAGTGATGAACAGTGAAATTTCTGTTCCAACTCCTCCTAAATTGTCAACTTTCCCGCCAACTACACCGACTTAAAATCAATATGTTGGCATTTGTATTTACTTGGATAGTTCAATGAGTTTTTACTTTAAAGTTTGCCCCCATATCCCCAGCCAAAATATAAAACCTAGGACATCCTGATATTGTATACTTTACAAGAGAGATTTGTGATTAAGACTGTTATGCTCATCCACAGCTACCTTATAGGATTATTCATGACACTGAAAGAGGTATTAAGCTATCTCAGAAACTTAAAAAAAAATCAATGTGAGGAGTGTTATTCTGGAAAAGTATAGCCAAGAGCATTTGTGCCTATATCTTACTAACACTGGGCAGAGAATATTAGCTGTAAAAATAGGATGAAAAGTTCTCACCAAAATGGAGCAGAATTTCAGCCCCACCAATCACTTTGGGACTATATGCATGTGTAATTCGCAATATCCATTTAAAAAAAAATTTTTTGGGGGGTGTGGGAGTGGACAGGGTCTCACCCTGTTGCCCAGCATGAAGTGCAGTGGCACAATCATGGTTCACTGCAGCCTTGACTTCCCAAGCTCAAGTGATCCTCCCACCTCAGCTTCCAGAGTAGCTCGGACTGTAGGCGCAAGCTACCTCGCTCTGCTAATTTTTTCTATTTCTTGTAGAGATGGGGTCTCACTATGTTGCCTAAGCTAGTCTTGAACTCCTGGGTTCAAGCAACTCTTCCTCCTCAGCCTCCCAAAGTTTTGGGATTACAGGCATAAGCCACACGACTGGTCCATTTAAAATTTAATAAGTGCTTCAAAATGTTTTTTAAAACTTAGTTTCGTGTAAATCATAATGATAAATTCAGTATCCACCATAAGTTCCAATGAAGCAATTTAGATAAAAAGTAATATTAAAGAAAATTAGGCAGTTACTAAGAACACCTTTTTTTACCCTGTCTCCACAAAATGCCTAAGAGAAAATTATTTTTTAGGAAAAAATATATTCTAGGTTTCTAAATGGACTTCAGTGAAGGTCCTCAGGAGTTATTTTCCACAAAGTCTGTATTTACAGATTTTATTTTTCCTATTTCAACCTCAAAGATGACTAGATATTTTGAAGTTTACACCTCAGTGTAACAATTCAGGAGTAATATGTATTATGGCTTTTTTGAGCTGTGATATAACATTTTTCATCTATTTTACTGAGAAAAGGAAACTAACCACTTGCCATTTAGTAAGATAATGACATTTCTTTCATCATTGACAAGTGAAAGTTGGAAATGCTGGAGATGAGGAGAAGAAAAGCCCAAAGGAAAAAAGAAGAGATGAGGATCAGGTATTGCATCCCTTTCATCACGTGATTTTACATAAAATAGACTGAGAAATTAGAGAGGGATGCCTTCTCTTATTTAGGTAAACAGCATCTAGAATATTACTGACATCTGTAAAGTCATTCTAACAAATACCAGAACTGATAGCCTTTACACAAAAGAGGACCACCAATGTGACTACCAAAAGAAACAAAAAATACTGAAAAATAAATCCAAGCTTTTTGTTCTTTTTCTCACTGTGGGCACCTCATGTATACAGAGCTTACCACTGAACAGAGGATGGGGTGAATGTGTAACAGCATTTTAAAAATTCCATTTAACTTCTAATTCCATGTGATCAACTCTTCCCATTCTTTTTCTTTTCATCTGAAAAGTATCAGTGTAAACTTTCTACATGCCTTAAAAAGCTATTGATTGTGCACATGTACCCTAAAACTTAAAGTATAATAATAATGATAATAATAATAATAATAATAAAAGCTATTGATGTACATGGCCAATTTTTATAATACCTACATCTTAAGTAAGAATATAGATAGTTATTTATAGCATCTGGTAGAAAATATTTGTAAAAATTTTACATTTTAGGTTAAAAATGACAACTTTTGTCTCTGGATAGAGAAATCAAATACTGTGTTTAGGTTATATTTGTTTCAATGCATAGTCAAATCTACAAAACATATACATACATAAATTAGAGGAGCATTTGCATATACACATATAGTATTAAAAACCCCAAATATTTACTCCTAGTATAGCCATACCTTGAAATATACTATGAAAAAATACAGGGAGGTTGAGTGTGTGCCATAAATTCCAAGGACAAATTATTTCTGAGGAGAGCTTTTCTTTTAAATGTTTGCATGAATTAATCACCATTCAGGGTAGAAGAGGGGAGTAGCTACTGATTGTCACGTGTGTAAAGGTCAGCATTATATCCACATCTTCTGTATTTCTTATCCCTCCAGTTACACCACACTGTTTCCTTTAAGACACAGATCAGTGGAAAGCCCTTGGTCTACAACTCAGTGATGCACACGTGCTAATCGGGATGCTCGGTAACCCAGTCATGAAGAACCGAGCACTGCATGCCCTGTTACAGAGCACTCAGAGACACCAGTGAGCATCACTTCTCTTTACTCCTCCAGTTTTGCTAACCTATCGTTACTCACCACTTATTTTCTGTTTACAAAAAATCATTAGCTTTAATTTTAGATGTTTCTGTTACCTTATTAATAACTCCTCTCTCTTCCTCCAATCCTTCATTAAGGTGATTCTTTTTTTTTTTTTTGGAGACGAAGTCTCGCTCTGCGAGACTCCAGGCTGGAGTGCAGTGGCGCGATCTCGGCTCACTGCAAGTTCCGCCTCCCGGGTTCACGCCATTCTCCTGCCTCAGCCTCTCCGAGTAGCTGGGACTACAGGGGCCCGCCACCACGCCCGGCTAATTTTTTGTATTTTTTTAGTAGAGACGGGGTTTCACCATGGTCTCGATCTCCTGACCTCGTGATCCGCCTGCCTCGGCCTCCCAAAGTGCTGGGATTACAAGTGTGAGCCACCGCGCCCGGCCTAAGGTGATTCTTAAAAAAAAAAATTAAAATGGTACGCATTATGGTTTTTTATTTTTTTAGCAATAAAGTATTTTAAATTAATTTAAGTACATTTTAGACATGCTATTGCACACTTCTTAGACTATAATATAGTGTAAAAATAATTTTTGCATGCACTTGGAAACCAAAACATTTGTGTGACTTGCTTTATTGTGGTATCTGCTTTACTGAAATATCTGCTTTATTGTGGTGGTCTGTAACTGAGCCCATTGTACAGGTATGCCTGTACAATCAAGTAAAGAAAGAGAACTCCAAAATACTTTATATACACTTCTAAAAACTGGCAAATAATCATTCCTTTCAAAAAATGAAGATGCCAATAAACTCATCTTTTTTTCCTTCTTTCTTTCTTTTGACAGAGACTTGCTCTATCCCAGGCTGGATTGCAGTGGCACAATCTCTCCTCACTACAACCTCCTCCTCCTAGGTTCAAGCTATTCCAGTGCCTAAGCTATTCCAGTGCCTCAGCTTTCCAAGTAGCTGGGATTACAGGTGTGCACCATCATACCTGGCTGTGTCAAGAGTTATGGTACAACTGTCTACCCAGAAATCGGAGTTTCTCCTTGACTTCTGTGTCACCCCATACAACAAATAAGTTTCCAAAGCCTATCAGTTCTGGAAAATATATATTTCCCTTTCCTCTTTCCATGTCTACCACCATCTTTGTATTTTTAGTACAGATGGGTTTTTGCCATGTTGGCCAGGCTGGTCTCGAACTCCTGGCCTCAAGTGATCTGCCCGCCACAGCCTCCCAAAGTGCTGGGATTACAGGTGGCATGAGCCACTGTGCCCGGCCTAAACTCATCTTTACATTAACAAGTAGCTGTTACCTAAAACAACTAATGAAATGTGAACTCTCCCCGCTTTCCTCTGCTTCAGTGGCTCCCTTTCACGGTTCATGGTTGTCAGCAGGTACTCTGTACTTGGGGATGTATATGCCCAGTTTACCCATCTGAAATGCCCTTAACTCCACACCTAACACTGTTTCTGGACTGTTAATCCCAAAAATGCAGGACTGGCTATCTTGCTCCCTAATGTCTACAACCACATCTGAGCAGTTCCAGAACCAGTGTTGAAGATGTAGCAGACATGGAAACAGAGATGATCAGTGATGGCATCCTCACTGACACTCCTACCCTCACAGAGAAGATAGACACACATATCAGCTTTCTTATTATCTCACGTGTCATTGTTTACTTCCTTTAAATCCCTTATTTCCATCTTATAAACTGAAGTGTGGCCATTCCTTCACCACGTTTCTTTTCTTCTTTTCTCACAAAAATATGAACACCAGGATTGTACGAATTTGTGTTTTCATGCCTCTATATTCAGAACCTAGAGGTCTGGGATTCTTTGTGTTTCATTCTGTATGGTTTCAGTCTACATCTAGTACAGGAGGGATGTTCAAAAATTAGCATCAGGAGCAAGTATGGTTTCTTCTTATATTAATACTCCTGAATCACAGGGCTAAAGACAAACAGGTGCTCCCAAAAAGGTACCAAGTCAGTGATTTGTGATCTGTACCCAGCGTTGATCTTCAGCTGGCATTCACCCAGGAAGCCTCATTTATTCTCTGGAGTGCTTACATTTTTTAGCATCTCCTTGAAACTTCTTTCCTTTTGCTTCCCATAATCCCATCTGTTATGTATAGACCCCATTTCCTCTCACTGTCCCTGGAACGTTAGTGTTTCTCAAAGCTCATGTCCTTTACTTTCTTCTCTATTAGCTGTTTTTTTTGCAGGGGCTTACCTATTTCTGTCGCTCAAATTAAATATTAATGATTCCCAAACCTGTAGTTTTAGCTCTCATATCACTCCTGATCTCCAGGTCAATATTACCAATTTCACATGGGCAAATTCTCCAGACCCCTCAAGTGTAAGAAATGAAATAATGAAATGTTCACATTGTTCCTTCTCTCCTCCCCATTTTTCCTGCTCCAACTTTTCCTGCTCCTCTTCATTCTCTAATTTCAGTCAAGAGTTATGGTACAATTGTCTACCCAGAAATCGGAGTTTCTCCTTGACTTCTGTGTCACCCCACACAACAAATAAGTTTCCAAAGCCCATCAGTTCTGGAGAATATATATTTCCCTTTCCTCTTTCCACGTCTACCACCATCTTAGTCTAGCTCTTCATCTATTCTTGTCTGCACTATTGCAATAGCATCCTACTCTGGCTCCATGATTCCAATTCCAACTTCCTGAAATTTTCCTCCAAAGAAGTTCTAGAGTGATCTAAAATTCAAAGCTGACAACATTTACCCTTCAAGCATTTTTCATTGTCTACAGGATCAATTCAAAACCCCATGTGGCACATAAGGCCCTTCAAAATCTTTCTCTGGCCACTGTTCCAGATTTTTCTCTACCTCCTCCCTGCACATGGAGTCTTTATTCAGCATAAATTGTGCTTATTTGATGTACTATGTGGTGTTTTTGCAATGACTGTTCTTTCTGTAGGAAAGGTCTTCTCTTCCATTTCCCTGTATCCAGCAGGAATTGACAGCTTTACAACAACTGTGAGGGCCAGAATCCAGTCCAGGAAAATGTTCCCTGGCCTGACCCTATCCCACAGTCATTCCTCAGTTGTTCTTAGCCTCCTCTAGACTGGAAGTGCCAATATATTCTCCTGGCTTCCCATTATATGTAGTCCTATATCTATGGTGGATTCTTTGCTTTACAAATTCTTCCATTCATAACCCATCATCTCATGTCTCATGTCACAACCTGTTTGTTTTTCTGGCCCAGTGCCAATAATGTGCCCTCGCTGTCTTGCCTTCAGAATCCTTCCTCTGGAACTTCTCTCAAGGATTCCTTGGACACAGCCCAGTGCTTCTGGTCTAGATTTGGCCTCAGACAGTGGATAATGGCTGGACCTTCTGGTAAAATTCATCTCAGCTTTTAAGTCTCAACTCAAACAGTATACTTCTCTGTGAAGCCTCCCCTTACTCTTTCCAGAGTCATTAATTTTTAGGCTTTGGATAAATTTCCATCACACGGCTTTCATCCTGTAATTAATATCTGTTTACTTTTTTCTCCCATTAGGCTATAGGCTCTTTAAAGGAAGACTGTGGTATTTATGTTATATCCACAATACCAGACAATGTCAGGAATATAGTAGATGCTTAATACATAACGATCGAAGGGAAATAAAATGCTAGTTCAATAGTATTTTTCTCCAGTGAATAATCCCTTAAGACTAAAGAAATTCATGTACCAATACATTTGAAGAATCTCATGTTTAATCTAAGATTATTGTTCCTAGCTACTCCTTCGAGTTTCTGTTTGCCTGTTTTTCTCAGTCTTGGTTGCTTTATCTTCTTGTTTTTATTTGTATTAAGTAAATGTTTATTGAGGGAATTAAAAAAAACAGTAAATGAATGACTGAACTGATTTAGTAGTACAAATTAAATTCCCCTGCTACATGTTCATTTTCCTATCAATAAACATGTTTAATAAACTGTTGTTACAGGAGATCTTTGGGATATTTAAATGGGGCCTAAGACTCCTCCCCCACTCAACCACCCAACATTCTGAGGTGATTTACTTCTTCTCCTGGGAAGTAGATGGAATGAAAGACAGTAAGCACAGTCTATTTTTCTTAAAGTAAATAAAGGCACATGTGTCCTTCCCAAGCTAATGCTTGTCTGACCATAATAAATGTGGTGGATTATGGAATGAAAATTTTTTTTACCCCAAATTCCTCTTTGGTTAAGAATTATGTTTATTTGCTTTTTAAAATATATGATTTTATAAAATATTAGAAAAAAACAGTGTTTCTATTCTGCCATGCCATCTATTAAAAAGCAGATTTCATTTTTTATTTTTTCAATATATCTCCTCAGTTTATATTAAATGTTCAAGTAAAACTAATATGCACATATTTCCTTATTAAGGAAACTTATCCTCAAAAAAGAAAGAAAAATGACAGTAGTCCCAAAGAAAGTAAATTTTATGTTTAAGACAACCTGAAAAATTCGTATAATTACAGAGCAGAGAAAAGTGAACAAGTATATAATATAAACTACTTCATCATATTTCCACAAAGGTTTTTCTATTTCTTTGTGCAGCATTCTTTCTGTTCTTAGCCCAGATCTCTCAGAGGTAAAACCTTGCCAAGAATGAGAAAGTCTGTTGAACCCTGTAGTAGTTTTATAAAATTGGCAAACATCCATAAAGACTTTCAGAAGGACCACCAAATTCAGCTGAGCTTTCAACTAAAGACCCCTGAACAGTCAAGTTTAACTCTGATTGATAAGGGGGAAACCAAAGAACTGAATCAGCAGCGGTGGTAGTACATAGGTTTAGTTCTTCAATTTCTTTGATAAGTGGAGAATAGGAAAGGCTTCTACACCGGAGAGAGGAAAAACAAACAACTCTTTTAGTAGCACTGGGGCAAATGTGAATAATCTCTTCTTCTGATGTATTTCCCTGATCTCTTTGGGAAAAAAATGTCTCTCAACAGCACAGGAAGAAAACTGGTTCTTTAACCCCCTGATGACAGAAACAAATTGTTTTGCAGCTCTGGAAAGAGATTTGTCACCAATGTGCAAAGCAGACCCTGTATCCTGGACATTGTGCAGAGCTGCAATATCACATTTTTAGGGAATTCCAAAGTGATCCTCTAATAACACAAGAGAATTTTTAACACAAAGTTCTGTCTTGATGGCTTAATATATATGGATTTTGTGTGTGTGTGTGATCTCAAATGTGATTTTGTTTTTAGTTTAAATATTATTATTACATTTGCTCTAATTCTCACGTGTCCATTTTGATATTTTTATATCAATATAGTTTTTCAAAATGTTAATTTTGTTGTTAATGTTAAAATGTTAATGGATACATTTAACATCAAACATATTTAAAACTAAATAGCTGTTTATGGTAAATTGGGCAATAAAGAAAGCTTGCTGACTGAACTAACCATTCTATGAATCACTCCAGTGATGCTATTTCCATAAAAGAGACTGTCCTTATGGTAACCCTTCATAAGCACTTCATGAGCACTACATATTTTCATAAGCATTTCCATACGCAGCTGAAGAAAGACAACATATGTAGTACAAAAAGCATGAGCTCTAAATAATAGATGGACTTAGAATACAAATCCTAGCTCTACCACTGAGCAGATATGAAATTAACTAAGTAACTTAGCATCCCCAAGTGTCCAGTTTCTCAATTATATAATGAAGACGAAAAAACAAATCTTAAAGAATCACCATAAGCACTAAATGAGAAAATATATTAAGCACCTAGCTGAAGGTCTTGCATGTAATAAGATGCCAATAATTGTCAATGTCCATTATCATCAAAAAATAAAAAAAACACAATGATAATAGTTCTAGAACAAGATACAAAGATATGAAGAAGTGAAACAGCCTTCCTACAGGATTTGTGAGTAGTTCTGTATAAGGATAAACTCTGCACACATCATCCAAGAACAACAGAAAATCTAGAATGAACACTCAACTAATTACTTACCAGCAATATTCCATCAGTTCATTAAATGATAATTAACCTTTAATTATGTGCTGGCAATATCGACATAGTTCAATATTGGCATAGTTCCTGAGATCAACAGGATTACAATTTAGGACAGGGGTTTACACAACTGTATACTTGCAAAGACAGATGACTATGAGTAAGTATGAATGTAGGTGGACATTCAATCCAGACTTGAGGGAGATGACAGAATCAAAAAGAGCCTTCTCAAAGGATCTGACATCAGAGCTGAGCGTTGAAACATCAGGAGTCATCCAGGTGCAGAAAGTGGTGTAGAATGGAGTTGAGAGGTGGAATGTGCCACGTAGGACCAGGGAGCTGCATGTGAAAGTCGTGAAGACATAAGAAAGCCCTGTGCATCCTGGGAATTACAAATACTTCAGGAAGGCTGGAGCATAGGACGCAACACATTTACCAAGAATATCAATGTGACATACAGGAATTTCATTTTTGGCAGGTACTAGAGTCAGATGTTGCCAACTCTAGAGAATGGGGTCTTTCCTTTATGAAAGGCATGTGCAATACTGGCAGCAACTAAAAATGGCAATGTGGATGCCAAAATTACTGTTGCACTTAAATTGTGGTAGTACTACATAATCAGGACCACCCAACTTTTGGTCTTCCAAAAGGAGTGGCTATCTATTTAAGGCATAAGAAAATTACCAGCATAGTAAAGAACAGCTTCAATAAAGTATTTGTTCAAGCAAAATCAAACGACAGTCAAATTAGATGACTACACCACTAATTGCTAGAACAGTAGGAAGCAGGATGTTATTAAAAATTTATGAACATAGGCATCAAGTGAAATACTTGTAAAACAGAAACAAAATACATTAAAATGCTTTTGGCCCAAAATCAAATTCACATATTGAATAAGAGTCAAAATAAGGTATAACATTCTTATAATAGTAGTTATAATTAACATAAACAGCAGCTGAAAAAAATAACCCCACACCTGATACTTAGGGGATTTGCCTAAACACAAAGAAAACAAATACCTTTATTTTTCTCTTCTCCACTTCCAGATATTATTTTAGGCGACACTACAGGCAGTGGGAACTGCTATAGGATTAATGCATCTTAAAGACTTGTGTTGAAAGGAAGATGAATCCCAAATCCTATAGGGTAAAATTTGGTGGGAGCAGGTAAAGAGTCAAAATGTAAGTTTTTGAAGAGCTCTGTCAAAAGTTGAAGCACCGATGTTAAGTCAGGGAACAAAGCTATGCAATGGAAAGGGTAGGGCTTAAATATTTTTAGCTCCTTTCATTTGAACTAAGGGGATGGTCACAACATCAATTTTGTATCTTTCTTCTTCTATGTTGTAACATCCACCAATCATCCCCATTCCTTGGGCAAAGATGATTAAAACCACAGGAAGTCACGTGGAGATGTTAAGGATGTACCTTCAGGAGAAGACTAAAATATTAGGCAATAAAAAAGAAGTGTAGCTTTTCTAATACCCCCTTCTCCAGAGGCCAGGGTACAGACAGATGCATCAAGAAAGCAATAGTTCCCGAATACTAGTTCGCAAACTATCAGTGTGAAAAGGAGACCAAGCAGCACTGAGATATATAAAAGGAGCATGAGATGGAGAGAAGCTGCTGCCAAGATGACATCTCAATACTGCACACAAAACACCCCCTGCACCTACCATGTATCCTAGAGGTGACCCCTGGGTTACATACATAACAGATAAGATGCTGATCTTCTTAAATCTATCAGAGAAGTGAGGGAACAGGACAAATCATGGCTCCAAAAACTGGAGAGACAGACAGGCAGATACAGAGAATCAAAACTTACTGGAACTCAGCAGAAACCAGTGCCAGGATAGGAAAACCCGAACTGTAGTTGATGAATTGCTGGAGATTCAGTAGGGACAACAATGAGAATCAAAAACTCCAGAGGGACACAGTAATGGGGCCCCCACGCTTTTGTGAGTTTTATCTCTAGGAGCTCTGCCAGGGGCTCGCAGTGAATACTGGAGAAAAAGACACTGAATGTCATGCTTTCAGGTGAAGGAGGGGAAATAAGCCATTTTGAAATAACAACAGCATTTTTTCTTGTCAACAAGGCCTCCATAAGGAGAATCTATTTTCACAGAGCGTAGCCTGTTGCGATTTTATCAGCGCCTAATCTACCTGAAGATTAGGAAAATCTTCCTCTAGCCATTTTATCCTACTTAAAGGAAAGGGGAAATAAGAAGCACTGGTGAGGTTCAAAGCTCAAGGGCACAGCTTACCAAAAACTGAGACCTAATCATAGAATTGTAGAACTCTCCTCCTCTCCCCACACCTTACCACATTACTAAAGGCCTATTTACCACAATTCCTTTTACCCAGTTTATCATGCCCACATCTCAAAAGTGATTACAAGGCATACTAAAAAGCAAAACATATGGTGTCAGAGACTGAACAAGCATCAGAACCAGAGTCAGATATGATAAGAATGTTGGAATTATCAAACCAGGATTTTTAAAACCGTAATTAATATGCTAAGGGCTTTAAAGGTAAAAGTGTGTAATATCTCAAGGAGAGATGATTAATGCAAGAAAAGAGACAGAAATTCTAAAAAAAGCATTAAAAAAGGAGTGCTAGGGATTTAAAACCTGTAACACAAATGAAGAATGCCTTGATGGACTCAGTAGCAGACTGGACATGGCTGAGGAGAAGAATCCCTGAACTTGAGAATGTGACAATGGAAACTTTCAAAACTGAAAACTAAAGAGAAAAATGACAGAAAAGAAAAAAAACAGAATATTTAAGAACTGTGAGACAACTATGGAAGTGTTAACGTGTGTAATAGGAATATCAGAAGGAGAAGAAAGAGAAAAAAACAGAAGTAATATTTGTAACAATGATGACTGAGAATTTTCCAAAATAAATGTCAGACACCAAACCACACATGAATACCAAGCAGGATAAATGCCCCCACACTACACCTAGGCATACATATCACATTCAAACTTCAGAAATCAAATATAAACAAAAATCTTGAAACAGACCAGAGGGGGGAAAAAAAACACCTTATCTATTGAGGAACAATCTAAATAGAATAAGAATTATGTCCAATTTCTTCTCAGAACCCATGTAAACGAGAAGAAAGTAGAGGGAAATATTTAAAGTGTTGAGGGAAAAAGGACCATCATAACAGATTCTGTACTCTGTGAAATTTTTCTTCATAAATAAAGAAGAAATCAAAACTTTCTCAAACAAAAATTGAGAGAATTTGCTGCCAGTGGAACCACCTTGCAAGAAATGTTAGAAGTTCTTCAGACAGGAGAAAAAGTATTAGGTCAGAAACTCAAATCTACATAACCAAAGTGCATCAGAGAATGACTAAGTGAAAGTAAAATGGAAACTGTTATTTCCCTTATTCTTAGTTGGTCTAACAAATGCTACTTTATTCAAAATAATAGCAACAATGTATTCAGTTATGTGTGCCCATGTGTATTATATATATGCTTATATATACTTATGCATAAGAGAAATGATAGCAATGATACAAGAGATGGAAGAAAGACATTAGGAATATTAGAAATATTTTGATATTATAAGTTATTTGCACTATCTGTGAAGTGGTATAGTGTATTTAGAAAGTGGACTTAGATTACTTGTAAAGTGTATTGAAAACTATGGAGCAACTACTTAAAACCAGTGTTTTTAAAAAGATAAAAATAAAAAAGAAGTATAACTGATGTGCTAAAAAAGGAGGAAAATGGAATGATATAAAATGCTCAATTAAAACCAAAAGGCAGAAAAAAATATAGAATATAAAATAGGAACAAAAGAACACGGACAACAAACAAAAAACAGTACCAAATATGATATAATCACTTTAAACATCAGTGGTCGAAATATAGCAATTAAAACACAGAAATTATAGGAGTAAATAAAAAACAATAATTAATACACTTTGTCTCAAAGAAATCCAATTAAAATATAAAGACATATAGACTAAAAGTATTACTAGAGAAAGGGGAGATGTTGATCAAAGGGTACAATGTTTCAGTTAGACTTGAGGAATGAGTTTTAGTGATCTATTGCACTGCATAGTGACCCCAGTTAATAATAATATATTGCATATTTCAAAATTGTTAAAATAATGCATTTTAAACATTCGCACCACAAAAAAAGATAACACAGTGAGGTGATGGGTATGTTAATTAGCCTGATTTACTCTTTCTACAACATATACATGTAACACCACATCACATTGTACTTAATAAATACATACAATTATTATTTGTCAATTAAAAATATAAGTAAATAAAGTAAAAATAAAGGTATTAAGAAAAATGTACCATGGGAACACTAATCAAAAGAAAGCTGGAGTAACTATATTAATCTCAGACAGAGCAGGCTTCAGAGAAAGAAAAGTTACCAGGAATAAAGAGGGTTTTACATAATAATAAAGGGGTTAACATTTCAAGAAGACAAAACAAGTCTTAATGTGTATGTGCCGAACAAAAGGGCATCAAATTATGTAAGCCAAAAAGTGACAGAATTGCAAGGAGAAATATATTAATCCATTATTATAGTTGGACACTTACACCCCTCTGTCAGAAATGCACAGATCCACCACGCAGAAAATCGATGAACTCAACAGACCCATCAATCAACTGGATATAAGTGACGTATAGACTACTTCGTCAACCAACAGCAGACTACACATTCTTCTCAATTTCACATGGAACATTCCCGAAGATACCCCACATTTTTGGGCTAAAACATGCCTTAACAAACTTAAAAGACTAGAAACTATAAAATGTTTGCTGGCAGATAACAATGGAATGAAACTGGAAATCAAAAACAGAAAGATAGCTAAAACATCCCAAAATACTTAGAGATTAAACAATATACTTCTAAATAACACATAGGTCAAAGAAGAACTCTCAAGAGAACTATTTAAATATTTTGAACTAAATGAAAATAAAAATAGACCTTACCAAAATTTGTGGAATGTAGTGAAAGCAGTGCTTAGAGGAAAATTTATAGCATTAGATGCACGTATTAGAAAAGAAGAAATATCTAAAATTAATAATCTAAGCTTCCACATTAGGAAACTAAAAAAGAACAAATTAATCCAGAATAAGCAGAATAAAAGAAATAATAAAAATTAGAGCAGAAAGTAAAGAAATAAGAAATTAATAGAGAAAATCAGCAAAACTCAAAACTGGTTCTTTGGAAAAAAATCAATAAAATTGATAAGCCTCTAGAGAACACACAAATTGCTGATAAAGGATATGAGAGTAGGAATATCACTACAGAACCCATGGACATTACAAGGATAACAAAAGAATACTATGAACAGCTCTATGCCCATAGATTAAATGAACCAACTCCTTGAAACACACAATCTGCCCAAACTCATTTACACAGATCTGAGTAGGCCTATTAATGAATTAATAATTAACACTCTTCCAAAACAGTACCAAACCAAGATAGCTTGAGTGAATTCTACCAAACATTTAAAAAAAGAAAGTATATCAATTCTCTAAAAAGCTCTACAAGAAGATAGAAACAGAGGAAGTACTTCCTAACTTATTCTACAGGGCCAGCATTATCCTAACACCAAAACCAGTTAAAGTCATTAGAAGAAAAGAAAACCTATCAATCAATATCTCTCATAAACACAGATGCAAAAATCTTCAACAAAATACTAGCAAATAAAATTCAACAATGTATAAAAATAATGATACACCAAAACCAACTGGAATTTATCCCCAGTATGCAAGGCTGGCTCCATATTTAAAAATTCATTAAGGCAATCCATCACAGCATAAGGCTAAAAAAGAGAAATCACATAGTCTGCATCTACAGATTAGAAAAAGCATGTGACAAAATCCAACACCCATTAATGATAAAAACTCTCAGCAAACTAATACAGAAGAGCCTCTACCGGATAAAGAACATTGACAAAAACCTACAGCAAACATCATACTTAAGAGTGAGAAACTCAAAGCTTTCCAGTTTAGATCAGGAACAAGGCAAGATGTCTCTTCTCACCACTGCTTTTCAACATTGTATTGGAAGTCTAGCTAATGTAGTAAGACAAGAGGAGGAAATTAAAAGGTATACAGATTGGGAAGGAAAAAATAAAACTGCCTCTTTTTTTGTAGATGACATGATTGCCTCTGGAGAAAATTGGAAAAAATAAACGAAAGACAACTCTCTTGGATTTAATAAGCAATTATAACAAGATCTCAGGATAAAAGGTTAATATGCAAAAGTCAATTTTTTTTTATGTTCCAACACTAAATAAGAAGAATTGGACATTGAAAACACATTACCAGGCCAGGTGTGGTGGCCAAGGCTAATGGATTGCTTGAGCCCAGGAGTTTGAGACCAGCCTGGGAAACATGGCAAAACTCCATCTTTACAAAAAATGCAAAAATTAGCTTGGTGTGGTGGCATGTACCTGTTGTCTCAGCTACTTAAAAGGCTGAGGTGGAAGGATCAATTGAGCCAGAGGGTGGAAGCTGCAGTGAGCTGTGATTGTGCCACTGCCCTCCAGCAAGGGCAACAGAGTGAGACTCTGTCTCAACAAAAGAAAAAAACAAAATTTCAAAAACAATTATTATTTACATTAGCACACAAAACAATAAAATACTTAGCTATAAATCTAAAAAAAGTGCAAGATCTATATGAGGAAAACTACAAAACTCTGATGAAAGATATCAAAGAAGAAGCAAATAAATGGAGAGACATTCCATATTCATGGACAGGAATATTCAATATTATCAAGACATCAATTTTTCCCATCTTAAATCTACAGATTCAATGCAATCCCAATCAAAATCCCAGCAAGTTACTTTGTGGATGTCAACAAACTGATTCTAAAGTTGATATAGAGAGGCAAAAGATCCAGAATAACTAACTCAATACTGAAGAACAAATTTGAAGGACTAACAAAAGTATAAAACTCCTATATGATAACAGAGGAGAAATCATAGATAAACTTGGGTTTTGTGATGACATTTTAGATAAAACCTCAAAGTGACAAACTATGAAAATTATAACTGGACCTCATTAAAATTAAAATCTACTCTGTGAAAAACGATGTAAAGAGAATGAGAAGACAGACTGGGAGAAAATATTTGCAAGAGGCATCTGATAAAGGGTGATAATCTCAAATATACAAAGAACTCCTAAAACTCAACTATAAGAAAACTAACAACCTAATTAAAAAGCGGACAAAAGATCTAAAAAGGTAGCTCACCATAGAAAATAAACAGATGACAAGTAAACATATGAAAATTTCAATGGCATATGTCATTAGGGAATTGCAAATCAAAACAACAATAAGATACTACTATGCTCCTATTAGAATGACCAAAATCTAAAACCCTGACAACACCAAATGTTGGCAAAGATGTGGAGCAGAAGCGACTCTCATTCATTGCTTGTAGGAATGCCAAATGATATAGCCACTTTAGAAGAAAGTTTGGCAGTTTCTTACAAAATGAAACATACTCTTACCACATGATTCAGCAATACCGCTCCTTGATATTTACCCAAAGGAACCGAAAACTTATATCCACACAAAAATCTTCACTCAGATGTTTAAAACAGCATTATTCACAATTGCCAAAACTTGTAAATAACCAAGATGTCCTTCAATAGGTGAAAGGATAAACTGTGATACATCCAGACGATGGAATACCATTCAGGCTAAAAAGAGATGAGCTATCAAGCCATGAACAGACATGGATGAAACTTAGATGCATACTAATAAGTGAATGAAACCAACCTGGAAAGGCGACATATTATATGATTCCAGCTATATGATATTCTGAAAAAGGCAAAACTATGGAGACAGCAAAAAGATTAGTAGCTGCCAAGGGTTAGAGGAGAGGGAGGGATGAACGGTCTGAGCATAGAGGATTTTAGGATGGTGAAACTGTTCTGTATGATACTACAGTATTGGTTACCTGTCATTATACATTTGCTCAAACCCACAGAATGCCCAGTGCCAAGAGGGAACCCTAATGTAAACTATGGACTCTGGGTGATAATGATGTGTCAGAGTCAGCTTATTGATTGTAACGAAGGTACTACTATGGCATGGGATGTTGATAGCACAGGAAGGTGAAGGGGGGTGCAGGTACATGGGAACTCTCTGCGCTTTCCACTCAGTTTTGCTATAAACCTAAAACTACTCTAAAAATTTAAGTTTATTAGCAGGAAGGAAGGGAGGGGAATCGAGGGGAGAAGAAGGGAAGTCTGTCATGAATTTGGCAGCAAAAGTAGATAGAATGTGAGTTATGCCCAAGATGCCCACAAAGAAAGTGCTATAGGAATTAGGAAAGGAAGACATTACTCATATGTTGTAACATGTAAGTTATACCTTATAGCAACTTTGATTATGGGACTGTGATGAATTCCCAGTGAACTTTCTAAGGGAAACAAGTCATAATTCTAATGGAAGGACATTTGGAGCTGTGAATGTTATCAAGGACAGAAAGAGACATGTAAGCATGGTTTTTAGATATAACCAAAAGTATATTTGACAGTAAGTCTACTAAGCAATAACTTTCCAGGAAAATATGTGAACCATGAACATAGAGAAATATACTTACTGAGTTATTCACACACTTTGACAGTCCTCAGAAATAAGCCAATGCCAAGGAATGACCGTAGAGCAGACAAGTATAAAGACAATCAAGACTTGTAGGGGACTGTGCTGTTCAGCACTAATCATGCCAGATGACATACCTAGTTATCTGCAGTTTGCTTATTTAATAAAAGAAGCTAAAATGTAACTATTGCGGACCCACAAAAGCTATGCAAGAAGAATCAAATATCCTGCAGATTAATCCCACTATTTAATGGATTTGAAATTTCTTCCCAAAGATATCTATTTGATGCCTTTCAAGTGTAGGGCAGAATATTCACATGAATAGCTGAGTTGTGGGATATTTATCAAATTTTCTCTGACAACAAGAACTTTAGTAAGGATGTCTTCCCTCCCCAATAAATGAACAGCAGCCTTAAAAGTAAGGCTCCAATGCCAGTGATACTAGAGTGACTGCCTTAAAAAAAAAAAAAAAAAAAAAAAAAAAAAAAGGTTGTTTTTTCTTTAAATATAATCTATAAACCTTTGCTTACTGAAACAAAATCATATCATTCTATTAAATATGTCCTTCTAAGCAAAACCTTATTTTAATTATTTTCACAATCTGATCTATAGTAAGCCTATCCCATATTAATAATGTGAGCTAAAGGGATAAATAAATAAGTTGATATGATTAAGTTCTGGCAAAAATAGAGTTTAGGTAAATTAATAACTACATGGAAATACAAACCATAGAGTAAACTGAACTTCTCCCTAACAAAACATGTATGGAGTAATATGCTTATATTTGAACCAAAGATTAAGAAGTAAGGCATTTCACAGTTATAAAGAAATAATATTCTATTGATAATGCTGGAATTGAAAAATGAAATTATTTCCACATTAATATAAAGAATCATGATATATATGCAATTACTCTAAGGCGCTCAATGAGGTCAGATGTTGCTGTTGGACATAGGCCTCGGTTCTACAGCCATCACGGATTATTCCTCCCTCTTTAGGATTTCTCCTTCATCTTGAAACCCCTGTATCTCCTGATCCTGATTTGTGTGCCTCTGACACACAAATGGAAACAAACAAGGTAAGTTTATACAAGTTTATAAGTTGAGAAAGTTTATACAAGTTGAGAAACAGATACATAAAATCTACATGCTACTTCAACCTATTTTGCCAGTCCCAAACTTTTCACTAATGACTTTACATTAAAAGTTCAGAGTATGTTTCATTCACAAAAAAATATTTCACAAAATGTAAAACTAGAAATACACAAAGAAAAACTCTACTTTCTATTATTTTACTATTCTGTTTCAGGCACTGACATTGACTTTAAAATTTGTAAAATCAGCATTTTACTTCATGCAAATGGTATTTTTGACAATCTCTGCTCCTTATATTTCTTTAATTTTATGCAGTAAGATGGTTATTCAGCTTTCCTCTCCCATGTATTTTTCAGCATTTTATTCTGACTTAAATTCAAGGTTTTAATTAACGTCCTAAAATGTAATTTTAAGTTATCCTATGCAATTATGTGGGCAAATTACTCAGAGAAGGCTAGACATTATTAGCTATAATCACCTTCTAAAATGAAAGTTTAAAATATATGATTTTGTGAAATTTTCCATTCTGGCTACAACCTCTCCTTACTAATACACAAACTTTTAATTTTATTTTTCTAGTCTAACAACAAAAGAATGTCACATAAAAAACATCAGCTCACGAAGACTGAAGAATTAAAATTTTTTTCCAGCTTCTAATCTTTCATTGCTAGTTGAGAACGGTTATCATGCCTTTACAATAAATGTGTTATTTAATTAAACTTAATTAAATAATTAAGTTTTCTCTCTACAGCAGATATCCAACAATAAATGCAAAATGCTCCATCTCTCACCTTAAATTGTCCTAATTCCTAGAAAGATTTCTACCCAAAATCAAATGAGCAAAACAGAGAATTATATAGCCAAATAATGCAGTTCTACTAATTCATTCTTTAAAAAAATCACACATTTACCTTTCTTCTTTGGGTAGAAAAACATATAGCAAGATATAAAAATATATGTATATATTATCTCCCCCTTAACTTAAACTAGGAATTTGTCAATGAATATATTTAACTGTGTTTGATACTGACCAAATGTCCTGAAAGCTTGCAATAATCTATTTGTCATGGTTGCTTAATATTACAGAATTTAAAAACAGAAAACAAAGCAACACCCCCCAAACTTTTCGCCTAGAATAACAACAACAAAGGTAAGCAGAAGTGTCTTAAGATTTTATTCCACCTAAAAAGACTCTATTTTCTGATAGAATCTATGTCTACAAACAGGAAACTGAGTTATCAAAGGGATGTATAAAGTTAAACTCTATTACTACAATGTGTATGTGGAGAGAAGGCAGGTAGTAGATGGCTATCCCTTAAGGAACTAATCCTGATGGTATTACCTCACAAATGATGACAAGGACTTTTTGGAAGGCAGTTGCTGCAATCTAGGTAGTTCCTTCAATATGCAAATTTATCCCTAGTGACAGAGCAAATAGCCTTCTCAGGAAGTAACCCTTCTAAATTACAGGAACTGTGTGCTAAATACAACTGGCAGGGTGCTGAACACTCGATTTCTTTCAATGAGTATATTTTCATGCTCACACTGAACCAGCTCTGAATGAATCTTCAAAAAGTGAGACTAAAATAGGCAATTTTAATACATCTTCTTAAACCAAGTATTTCTAGAATACAAACTGTCAACATTTCTTCGCTTCATTTCTCTATAAAATTATTCCTAAGGTTTGTGTGCCCGTGGTCACTGGCTGAGAAGAACTAGCAGTTGATGGAACAGTTATTTTAACATCATTATTATTGTTGTAACGGTGATCAATTTTCAACACATGGAATCTGTGGCCTATTGCCACTGAAGAATAAACTGGATACTGGCACAACTCCTGTAGGAAAGAGGTAACAGTTGCCCCACACTGGAAGCCCCAGGGAGCTGATCAGATACAAACACAGAAAGAATGAGTGACATGATTTCAACATCAAGTAAACACAAACATTGCCATTTTTCTTGAAAGATTATTAAATAAGCAATATTTGGGGACCTTAAAAAATACTATCTACTAACCATTACCTTTGTTGTTTTGAAGGAAACTAAAAGGTGGGAAGAGATACACATAGTAACTCCAATTCATATTACTAAGCCACAAAGCTTTTTACTCCTTCACCAGGTTCTGTAATTATTTCCTATGTGCTTTGCTGTGCCGTAATATTTTTTATAGGAAGAAAACATGTATGTAGGAAAATTTTGTTATTTTGCTACTTGAAATGGAAAGAGGTTTTTTTAAATCCCGAATGTTTTTATAATCCTTATGGTAAAAAAGAAAAGTAAAGCATGCAAATGAAAAACATACTTTCTTGATAAATGTTGACATTTTTTCTAAAAAGACAAACGGAGTCATCAGAGATTATTAATTTACTTCATTTTGTATATAACTTCTTTTAAATCGAGACTTTCAAGGAATAAGAATGTATTTGCAAACAATGTGAATAAAATCTAAATCCAACTCTGAAAACAAGAAGGTAGAACAAAGCTTCCAAACCTGGTCTGCTTTGACTTGAGATCAAGAATTTGGGAAAATTTCATTACCATATCACTATGTCACATACTGACAGTAAAAACAAAACACAATGATACTAGGGTATAATGTAAATTTAAAACATTGCACATTTAAATAATGTTCTAAAGTTATAACAGCTCTTCTTATTTTAAGGACAAAAGAAGCCAGATTATAACAGATACTACAGGCTTACACAATGTCTATTGTATTTATTCCAAATATTAGATAACCTGATAACTTTCATTTTGAAAAGCTTTGAGATACTACCTCTCAAGAAACTTCTCTCTTCACTTCTTCACTTCCCTTTTACATTCTTATTTTCCCAACTTATGTTTTCCCCAACTTTATGTTTTATATTAGATAACCTGATAACTTTTCATTTTGAAGAGCTTTGAGATGCTACCTCTCAAGAAACGTCTCTCTTCACTTCTTCACTTCCCTTTTACATTCTTATTTTGCTAACTTATGTTTTTCATTCAGTGAAAGAACAATAACAGATGGGAACAATAACAGAAATGGAGAAAGAGATAAAAGCTTCAGAACAGTGAATAAGAATTACTCATAATCACATGGCTCAAGGGCGTTAGTTTTAAAAAGTTTAAAGAAAAGAATTATTCATAATCTGATAGAACATTACACTGGCATGGTATATTATTTCTTGGCAATACAATATTCCAAAGTGTGTTGATACATTTGAGTATGAGGACCATGCCTTTGTTCCTTAGTGTGTGCTACTTTAATTAAACATTTATAAGGTGTAATAGAACCTCAACACTGCTTGGTCATAATTTGGTCCATTATTCTTTCCAATACTCAAGGAAGAGATTAATTATCAATGTATAAGTAACTTCTAGTTGCAACAGTATGCAACAGTATGCCAAAGTAGAAAAATCATTGATTTTTGATTCATATATGTGAAGCACATAAACATAGCTCTAGTGGTTATTAGTTGGGTATCCTCAGACAAGTTACTTCCTTTTATTTATTTATTTTTATTTTTAAATAGATACAGGGTCTCTCTATGTTGCCCAGGCTGCTCTCGAACTCCTGGGATCAAGCAGTCTTCCCATCTCAGCCTCTCAAAGTGCTAGGATTACAAGTGTGAGCCACCACACCTGGCCAAACAAGTTACTTTCTGAGCTTTAGATTCCACATTAGTAAAAGAGGAAAAAACCAAACTCGAGGGGCTAAATGGGCTAAAAATCAGTTGGTACTTAGTAGGCAGTAAACGTTAGCTTCTTTAATTTGAGATATTGTCTTTATATTCTGTATCTATGTATAATATGTATCTAATTAGTAAAGAAATATTACTGAATGTGATGGTAATGTGATGGTCATAATTATCATTTGAATGGGGAACAGTATATATAATACTGGCCCTGTAATACCTGCATTTGAATGTTCATAGCAGCACTATTCATAACAGCAAAGTCATGGAATCAGTCTAAATGTCCATCAATGGATGAGTGGATAAAGAAATTGTGATATATATATCCACAACAGAATACTATTCAGCCTCCACAATGGCATACTCTTCAGCCATAAAAAAAATGAAATCATGTATTTTGCAACAACATGATTGCAACTGGAGGCCATTATCTTAAGTGAAACGACTCAAAATCATAAAGTCAAAATCCACATGCTCTCACTGATAAGCAGGAACTATATAAAGTGTATACCTGGACACAGAAGGTGGAATAATACTCACTGGAGCCTCGGAAGGGTGGCAGGGTGGGAGGGGGTGAGGAATGAGAAATTACTTAATGGATGCAATGTAAACTATTCAGGTGATGAGTATACTAAAAGCCCAGATTTCACCACTATGCAATATATCCATGCAACAAAACTGCACTTTCGTGTCCCCTAAATTTATACACATTTTTAAGGGGGGGAAAATTGGTCCTGCATACACAAACTTAAACACAATTCCCAGACATATGAGTGATATAGGAGTTAAAAAGAAATTATTTAGGCAGATAGTGAGGGTAAGGAGGTCCTTGATAAGGTTTTCCTTTTAATGAAAAGCAGCCCCCAAATCATTTTCTTTTCTAACAAAGAGCAGCCTGTGCAGACATAGCAAGGCAAGATAGAAGCTTGCACGGGTGAATGCCAGCAGTTGTGCCAATAGGAAAGGGGCTACCTGGGTACCAGGCATGTTCAAAATGGCGGCTCCATCTTCCCTTTTCCTTGACAATTACATGTGCAATCTGGAGCAGACAACATGGTGAAGGCCAGGCAAAGACTCCATTTGCATAACAAGATTAGGGTGGAATGCCAGGCTTCCCTGCAGGTTATGTAGACATCACACCTTGTCCAACTAATCTTTGGGCTCTATGTAAGTCAGACACCCCCTCCTCAAGCCTGTCTATAAAACACCGTGCACTCTGCCGCCGGGGGAAGTCCCACTCGGGCACCCCTCTCTCTCATAGGAGAGTGTTATTCTTCTTTCTCTTTCTTTTCTTTTGCCTATTAAACCTCCGCTCCTAAACCCGCTTCTTGTGTATCTGCATGCCTGATTTCCTTGGCATGAGACAACGAACCTCGGGTATTTACCCCAGACAAGGACGCTGCTTCATGAGTAGACAAAAGAGGAGGTACAGCAATGCTCACAGTTAATGTATCATTCAGCTTAAGTGATTTTTAAATCTTGCATAAAATAAACTTAAATAGAACCTAAATTGTCAAAACTAATGAGAAATGACAGAGTTATTCTTTGCTACTGAGGCAGAGCAGGGACGCTCTTTTTAGGGCCCTGCAGTCTCCTGAGCATGGAAATAAAACCTTGAGTTCCTTCAAGGGAAATTCCAAGCACCTAGCTGGCCTTGAGAAGTAAATAAGCAGCTTGATAAGCAAGAAGGTAATAGTAGCCTAAAACAATAGCCAAGGAAGTTAGAGTCAGGAGATGTTTGGTTCCTTTGTAGAAACTAAAACTAACAGCATATATCCTGAGCTGTTTTTCAGAAACCC
This sequence comes from Hylobates moloch, assembly GCF_009828535.3. NCBI lineage: Eukaryota > Metazoa > Chordata > Mammalia > Primates > Hylobatidae > Hylobates > Hylobates moloch. The sequence goes on along the minus strand of NW_026652277.1, from coordinate 23,632,957 downwards.
AAACCCCCACCAAACAGATCTGCTGGCACATAGACCTTAGATAAGAGGAAGCTGAGGATCAAACTCTGGCCACCATTCCTTACTCAAAATTTCTTCCAGAGGAGCCTGGAGGAGGTGATGCTCATGAGCCAGAGCTAACATTCTTTTCTGCCGATCTCAAATTTTTAGACAAAGCTTTGCTTCCCGAACCTATCACAAATCAGAAAATCTTTCAATCCACCTATGACCTGTGGGTCCCTGCTTCGAGCTCTTCCTCCTTTTTAGGTCAAACCAATGTAGCCTCCATGTATTGATTTATGACTTTGTCTATAACTTCTTTCCTGAAATTTACTCCTGCCTTTAAAAACTCTTACCTGCAAGACATCAGGGAGTTTGGGTCTTAAGCATGAGCTGCCCAGATTGTCCTTGTCTGGTGCCCTGCAAATAAACACCTTCCTTTTCTGTGTATCCCAGAGTAGGACAGTGACTTGACACTAATGTAAGACTAAAACAGGGGCCCATGGTACACTGGAAGAAACCTTGCAATGGTGACTTCAGGGACTTTTCTGCTATCTAATCACCAAAGTCTCCTTTGGATAAGCAAATCAGAGAAGCTGGTATCTAACGTTCCTTCTGGCTTGTCTGACCACTGACCAGTATTACTTGTAGAACTCCAGCTATGGTATTAAGCATGTTGTGTTATAACAATATGTGAAACTGGGAACCGAAAAAGTCAGGAATTTCTAAACTGAGGAGATTTCAAAACACAGATTCCCAGGCTGGAAAGTCTGATTCAACATGTCTAAGGAGAGCCTGGATATGAGCATTTTATGAAAGCTCTTCAGGTGATTCTGATGTACAACCAGGCTTGGGAATCAGTGAAATAATTCATGCTTTTACTTAGTTGGACCTTATTTTGTCAAAAATTTTTTTTTTTTTTTTTTGAGACAGAATTTCGCTCTTGTTGCCCAGGCTGGAGTGCAATGGTGTGATCTTGGCTCACCGTAACCTCCACCTTCCAGGTTCAAGCGATTCTCCTGCCTCAGCCTCCTGAGTAGCTGGGATTACAGGCCTGCACCATCATGCCCAGCTAATTTTGTATTTTTAGTAGAGACGGGGTTTCTCCATTTTGGTCAGGCTGGTCTCGAACTCCTGACCTCAGGAGATCCGCCTACCTCGGCCTCCCAAAGTGCTGGGATTACAGGCATGAGCCACTGCGCCCAGCCCTTGTGACATAATTTCTATTTTTCTGTAGTTTTTCACTTGAATCCCAATCATTGTGCTCAAATCTAACATATAAAGTAATATAATATTCTTCAAAAGTAATAAAAATACTCAAAAGAGATACCACAAAAATGTTTAGAGTGGACAATTTATGAATAACATAGGCAAAATATGAATTAAGTGATGACTATATGGTGTGATAAAACTGAAACCTGGGCCAGGCTAGTCTTTGATTTGTAAAATTTGTCCTATTCCTTCGACAGATGTTAAATGTTATCTTTTTGGCAACCAATGTGGCAGCCATACCATATTTTCATTCCTGCTGGACTGTCATAGTAAACTAAGAAGTTATAGGTTGTATAGATTTGGCCAAGTTTAATATGCCCTTGAAGGAAAGTCTCTAAGTTGTCTCTCTCTCTTGCAAAGTTGTTTAAGAATAAAAGAATTGTGGATTTTTGAGGTGAGATAACAGATGAAAATTCCTTGGCTTAACAAAGCAATTAGTAATTTATTAAATCCATCTTTCCACAGAATATACATACATACATATACATACATACGTTAATCAATAAAATCTCTCTAGACTGTGGAGACTAAAATAGGCCATACTGATGAGGATGATTAAAGTCAAATCAACAGGAGAGTTTAAATTTCTGCTTCTACTAGTGTTTATTTGCATAATATTATATAGTGCTCTACATTATAACAGACAGTAAATGTTCACACAAAAGATATACAGTCTCTACTTTCAAAATACTCAAAATTTAGTTGTGAATATATACACACTAAAGAATTATAAATAGTAATAGAAGGTAGTACATAAATAGATGTCCCAAAGAATGGCACTGAAAAAAAATAATGTAAGAATTCAGCTAGAAAGATAGGAAAATAGAATGGAGTGATCAAGGATGATTTCCAGGAGATAGAAATTGTTCTGAATCATCAAAGATGAATATTTTTATCAGTAAAAAAGGGAAGGAGTGAAGCAAACTAGAAAATAAGCTTGAACAAAATCATAGAAATGAGAAGTAAATGAGTATGTTGGGACCAAGCAAACAAGTAAAGAGAAAAAATCTGGCTTTTAGTTGATGGCCTTGATTTAGAGGAACCATGAGCAAAAGCAAGGGTAGTTTCAATGGGTCAATATCTGGCAAGAAAGAGGGAACTGAAAAACTAATCTGAAATATTTGTACTTTATCCTATATGCTACTGGTCATAAAACTTTTTTGTTCATGTAACCCTTTCATTTTCAAAACTGCATTAAAAATACATATTTATATATATTGCATATTACTAAACCATTTGTTTATAATTCATATACCAAAACAGAAAATTTAAATGAATGACATAAAGAAGAAATGCAAAATAATTTTAAATATCTTGCTGATCATGCTGATCATGATAGTTTTATACCATCATTACTTAATATCTCAAGGTTCCGCATAATGATAGTAAATGAAACAATATTTCAAACACTCTTTTGGCTAATTTCAAATAATTTCACAATAAGATATGGTTAGACAATCATGATTAGCCTTATATGACAAATAACTCTAAAGAGAAGATAAAAATAATTTTAAAATCTCATCAGTAATGTTTTTGTTAGTTGCTTATTGAAAAGATAGTATTTTGGAAACATTGGCTTAATAAAAGTACTATTAAATTTAATGTATTTAATTTACTATTAAAGTACTATTTAATTTTACTGATTTCTTTTTACTTTTAAAAGTGTGACTATTAGAAAATTTAAAATTACATATGTGGTTCACACTGTATTTCCATTGGACAGTATTGCCCTCTATACTGATGTGGCAGAAATGTAAAATATGATGGAACGCAAGATAATTCTGAATATTGTTTTAAACATACTGCTGTACTCACTGCCTTACTCAATCAGATCATCTTTGGTAGGATATGATTTTGTTATTTAATACCACATATTTTATAGCTATTCAGTGGGAATATACAAGGAAAAAAAGGTGAGGGGGAGTTCATGATCAGGGTATAGGGAGATGAAAGCTGAGTGATCAAAATATCACCAACCAGAGCAGTAAAATCTTCCCTCTCATATCTCATTATCCAGATGCGACCTATATTCAGGAGAGCAGGAGTGTGACGTTCACAAAAAGGCAGGGCAGCACATACTGAGGCCGGCCCATCATAGGCGCAAGTTCTCCTCACCTCCCCATTCACCAGGAACCCAGATGGTGCCCCTGAACAGTGGCAGTGCATTGTGAGAAACCCCGCAGTGCCAAGAAGGATAAGCATGCGCTGTTGCTGGACGATGCCAGCACACTCACCACTGATACCATCTAATGGATGTGAGGAGGCAGAGTGATCCTCAGCTCTCTCTTCATACTACCAGGGACTCAAACAGAAAGGAGCACCATTCTTTGCTAGAGATAAGGGCCCCTCAATAACTTCATCCTAACTAGACTTGCAGAGATGGTACTGAGAAGTGCCAATGAGGTTTTAAAATGAAAAATATTAGATTTGAAAAAGCAAAAAGAATTGGGCAGAGATAGTCACAAATGCATCAGTAAGCGTGTCACAGAGAGAGTTCCGGAATGGTTGGGGCCCATCCAACAAAGCCTCATGGAGGGAAAGCCATTAGACTTTAAATAGTCTATAGTCTAGATCTTTACAATATATATAATACACACACACATGCCTACACACACACATGTATTTATATGGTTTGTTTTTACTTTCTTTTATTATGATAATTTCACTCCCAGATTCTTAAGAAAAGTTTTCAAAGAGGCTGCTTCCCATACCCTTTCTAGAACTTACTTTCCTTGAACCCAATATTAACAGATCAGCTATTATTGAGAGACATAAAATAAGGGCCTTATCTCAGATTTGCTTTTATTCACTTTAATCCTGACAATATATAAGAGAATTTTAAATAAAAATTTCAAAAGGCTATTTCGTAATTTGATTCTGTAAACCACATTTTAAATGAATTCTATTCTATCCAAAAAAATACATTAAATAATCATAGAATCAATTTAAGTAAAAGGAGAAATTTTGATTAGCTGTTAAGAAAACAAATTAAATTATAATATGAGCTTTGACATATTGGAATGTGTTTTCTGGGTTATGCATTATCCTTCTCTGAAGGTAAGAAAGTCATAAGTAATGACATAGATTTTTTATTTTCAGGAGATAAAAGATTGGAAAGAATAATTTTCGAAGCCACTTCTAATAATACAATTCTGTAAGCCTTCTAGATTTCCATATTACTTTGTGGAAATATGTTCTGCTTTGATTTTTCTACTTGCAAATACTGAATAGCAGTATTAGAACTATGAGGATTAATTCACGATGGTATAATGTGGCACAAAAATAGGAGTATTAGACTTATGTATTCATTTAAATTTTTCATAATGAAATACTTGATTTGTGGACCTGATTTTTCCTCCTGAAAATAACTATATTCATTCTTGTTTAGAGAAAAAGCTTTCAATATAGAATTCATTTATAATATTAATTAGAACACCATCTACTACATTAGACTGCAGCTATGGATCTGTTACTAGGTCTATTGTACACTGGTTTTCAGATAGAATATAATTATTTTCTTAGTTGACATAACATTTAGAATGAAATATCTATAAGGAAACATATTTAACAATTTTAGTTTGTGTTAAGTATTGAAGAAAGAATATATTTTGTAGTTATGATATTAAAGTAAGATTTACTGCTATGACCCAAGTAATAGAAGTAACATTTTATGAAAACACTAGATCTTATTGTAATATTATTTTTTACTATTATCTGATATTGTCTAATATTTACCATTATGACCTATAGGGTCGTTGTTGGGTTATTTTCCCCAAAACTCTACCTAATAAGTACCTGCCCATTAAGACATTGAAGGAAAAAAATATCCACAGTACAAATTAAGAAAACAACAAGCAGAGATTCAGTTGTTCACCAAGAAAGGGCCAAATTTGTTCAATGTTTGTTAGGAAAGTCTCCTCTCCTTATCAAAATATTCCTGTAAATATCTGTAGTTATTATGTTAATATGTATTAGCAGTAGAATGTAAGATATATAGCAGCAGGAATTTATGAACTTAAATTATTACTGCGACACTCTGTGTGCAGAATGGTGACTGGCACAAAGTAGGCACTCAAAAAATATTTTAAAGTAAAAGAATGGATAATTGCTTAAGTCTATTAATTCGCCTTTTTCTTTGACACTTATGAACATATAGAAACACTCTATTAAACATTGGAAATAAAGATGAATAAAATATGAAGCATAACCTCAAAAAACTCTCAGTCTATTAGGAGAGATAGAAAAGAACAGATAATAAAACTGAAATATGGCAAGTATACTGATTGAGATTTTCACAAAATTCTATGTAAACACCTTGAACACATCCTGGAAGAACTACAGGGAGAGGGATGGGAGTCAGGAAATGTTTCTTGAAAGAAATTAGTATTAAATGATGAAAAACAGCCAGATAAGAATCAAAGAAAATACCTCAGACAGAGGGAAGCATGAAGATGAGAAAAAAAAGGGTGTGTTCAAAAATGACAAGTTCCACATGGCTGTGAATTAAATGAAAGGCAGAGGTAGAAAGGAAGACAGGGGCCAGATTATAGGAGTTGTTTTTTTTTTTTTTTTCTTACAGGCAATGAGGAGTCTTTAAGAGTGGTAAGTAGGAGATGATAGGTTTTTATATTAGATAATTGCTCTGGCAACTATGTAGAAGATAGATTAGACAGAAAGTGGAAGGGTGTTCTAGGAGTCAAGGAGAAAATTGATAAGGGCTTGAACTAATACAGTAGCATCTGCAAGGAAAGGAGCATCTGATTTACACAATGCTTAGGACGGCAATTCGCAATCTCTGGAGTCTATTAGAACCATGTGGGAGCCTGTTTCAATCTACCCAGGGCTTTCCACTCCCTCTAAAGGTTTTGGCAAAGAAGCGCGTTCCCCATTTCCAATGAGAGTCAGTAACATTGTAACCCATTATGATATCTATAAGCATGACATAGCCCTCAGGTGTTTGGGGAAGAAAAAGCTAAGAAGAAAATCACCTGGACTTGGTTATTAGATAATCACATAAAGGAGTGAGTGATGGGGAAACAGGAACCCACGATTATTGTGTGAACTAGATGGATGGTGAAGCCATCGACAGATGGGGAGGAAGGTGCAGAGAAGGAGCAAGTCTGAAGTCTGAGATGCCTGCAAACAACTATATGAAAAGGTCAATAGGAATTAGAAATACAAGTCAGACTTGGAGAAAAATTCTGAGCTAGAGATTTGAAGTCATTGGGATACAGATGATGGATAAAATGCAAGTAAGGAAATCGCTTATAGATCAAGAAGAAACAGAGGGTCAAAATAGAACCTGGAGAGTCCTCCTGAGGGAGTGGGCAAAGAGGAACTCAAGAAGATAACAGAGAAGAAATTGCCAAAAAGTAAACTTTTCTGTAAAAAAAAAAAAAAAAAAAGAACCAAGAGAATGCTATCCAGAAACACCCAAGTAGAGAGAGTTTTGGAAAAAAGGTGGTGATCAAGTGTGAACTGGGGTAGAAAAGTCCAGTAAGATCAAGTCTTGGGCCCTCTTGCTTTGGTAGTAGGCTGGTCTTACTGAGCTTTGCCAGATGTTCCATGAAGATAGGCAGGTAGAAGACAGGTTAGATCAAACTGAAGAGTGAGTAGGAACTGAGGGAATGACTATAGTGAAAAGAAACTACTCTTTGAATAAATTATAATATATTAATTCTCTCTGGCTGCCTTGTGTCATTACTCACCAAAAAGAATGTGTCCTTATCATTCTTTTAAATAAAAAAGAAATGCACAGTCACATAAATTTACCCTAATTGTGAAACCAGGAAATATATACTGTTATGTCCCTATTTTCAATGCAAAAATTTTAATACCACCTAAAACTCCACCTAGATTAGAAGCAAATATACTATACTCAAACTAAATTCCCTTGATCCTTCTGAATGTGCTGTCAACTTTCAACACAAGCGAGGACAACTTAAGTTAAAATGGGAACTGGGTCCTCCCAAACAATTGAAGCTTCACTTAAATGGAGCTTTTTTTTTTTCTTAACCTTATCCTCTAAACTCCAAATTCAATCTGCAACACACATCTATTTATTAAGTCATAAAGTCATAAAACATGAGAGGCAAAAATAGAATAAAGTTATATAAAACAGAAATTTGGATTTTTTTTCCCCCAAAGCCACAGACTTCAGACCTGACTCAATAAAATGTATTGAGAGGAACTCTCATGTGGTAGCTCTCTGACAGATCCATATATAGAAAGCATAAGCTTGTTGGTCACATTCACTGTACAGACTGTACACAGCTTAGAGTCTGAGACACAGTTAATGTAATCAACAAGCACATGGTCTCACATACGGCATAAGCATCTTGGTGTTCATTTATCCATTCATTCAACAAATATTACTACATACTTAGTATTGTGCCAGGCAGAAGCCCCGGTGGTAGGGATACAGCTTACAGTTAGCATAAAGGGCACACAATTTAAAATAATAATAGGCCAGGCACGGTGGCTCACACCTGTAATCCCAGCACTTTGGGAGGCCAAGGCCACACCCGAGGTCAGGAGTTCGAGACCAGCCTGGCCAACATGGTGAAACCCTGTCTCTACTAAAAATACAAAAAATTAGCCAGGTGTGGTGGCACGTGCCTGTAGTCCCAGCTACTCGGGAGGCTAAGGCATGATAATCGCTTAAGCCCAGGAGGCGGAGGTTGCAGTGAGCCGAGATCATGACATTGCACTCCAGCCTGGGCAAAAAGAGCAAAACTCTGTCTCAAAATAATAATAATAATAATCTTAAAGCCCAATACATGCTATAATTGAAGAAAGAGCAAGAGCTCCTACCCAAATGTGGAAAATTGGGAGGGATTAGTTTCAGGAAATGCATCCTGAGGAAGTAATACTCAAACTGAAGTCTGTATTACACACGTGAGTTAGTCAAATGAAGAGGAGAAGGAAGAACGTCCCATTGCTTGGAGCATTTCAGGAACTGAAAAGGTTGATTTGCCTGGAGTCTGGTGTGAATGGAAAACTGGCAAGGCATCAACTGGAGAGATGGGTAGTTAGGGTGTAGATAATGTAAGCCATGTGTGGCGGGCAGCCGCTGAGAAGGCCTCAGTGACCCCCAGCTGGTGCAGTCGTCAGCCCTTGCATGTGGATCACGGCCTCCCCTCTAACAAACAGTATACAGCAAAACTCTTAGGATGTCACTTCCAAGATTTAGGGCTTCTATCTCAGGTGCCCTCACTCTTCCATGGATCTCTCACTCTGGGGGAAGCCAACTGCCACATCCTCCTTTGAAGAGGCCCGCATGTTCTTTGAGCCGACATGAGTAAGCTTCGAAGCAGATTTTCCCTTGAGATGACTGCAGTGCTGGTTGACACCTTGATTGCAGCTTTGTGAGAGACCCGGAGTCAGAACACCCATTCCTAGACACCTGACCCACAGAAACTGTGAGGTAATAAATGTGAGTCGTTTCCAGTCACTGAGCTTTGGGGTAATCTGTTAATACAGCAATAGATTGCTAATACACCATGTTAAAGAATTCAGTTGAGCATTAATCTAAAAGAATGAGAATTTGCTGAAGAGTTTTAAGCAGAAAGAAAGATGAAATGTTCCCATTTGCAATTTTAGACATTGAGTAACACTCTCATATTAAGCTTGAAATAAAAATCTGGAACTATCAATGAAAATAAAAATTAAGCAAACAACACTTTCTGTTACAAAGTTCTCAAGTTCAATATCCTGTATAAAACTTATACCTCACTCCTCAAATTAATCATTCAACAATCAATCTAATTAACATTTTAAACACTGTAGAAGCTCCCCTCTCCACTTGAGATCCACTGGATCACTGCCGCAGTTGAGGCCTCTATCATCTCCAACCTGGACCACTGGCAACAACCCCCTAATCATTTCCCCACCTAGGGTGTCCTTCCCATCCACCCCAAACTGTACTAAGATTATCCTCATAAAAGCAGAAGCTAAGTATCATATATCCCATTAGATTATGGAAAACAATATAAGCTGCTATACAAATCACATATTTATTTCCATGACATGGCTCCTATTTATTCTCCATCATCTCCCAAATCACAATTTTGACTGGGTACAGGAACCCGAATTTAGTAGGATCTCAAAAAACATCTGTGGAGTGGTTGGTATAATTCCTCAACAGGTTAAAGGAATCTGAACTTATTAACCAATGAGTAAAGTATCCTACATTCATCTCAGAGAAGAAGCCATGAAGTTGAAGCATGTTTGGTTATTATCACCCCTTTGAAATACATGCTCTAATTAAGAGAAATTAAGGAAGTAGGGAGAAAACAGAAATTTCATTTTTTTTATATATGTATACTTTAAGTTTTGGGATACATGTGCAGAACGTGCAGGTTTGCTACATAGGTATACACGTACCATGGTGGTTTGCTGCACCCATCAACCCGTCATCTACATTAGGTATTTCTCCTACTGCTATCCCTCCCTTTGCTCCCCTCCCCTCAACAGACCCTGGTGTGTGACGTTCCCCTCCCTGTGTCCATGTGTTGTCGTTGTTCAACTCCCACTTACAAATGAGAACACATGGTGTTTGGTTTTATGTTCCTGTGTTAGTTTGCTGAGAATGATAGTTCCCTGCTTCATCCATGTCCCTGCAAATGACATGAACTCATCCTTTTTTATGGCTGCATAGTATTCCATGGTGTATTTGTGCCACATTTTCTTTATCCAGTCTATCATTGATGGGCATATGGGTTAGTTCCAAGTCTTTGCTATTGTGAATAGTACCACAATAAACATACGTGCACATGTGTCTTTATAGCAGAATGAGTTATAATCCTTTGGGTATATACTCAGTAATGAGATTTCTGAGTCAAATGGTATTTCTGGTTCTAGATCCTTGAGGAATTGCCACACTGTCTTCCATAATAGTTGAACTAATTTACACTCCCACCAACAGTGTAAAAGCATTCCTATTTCTCCACATCCTCTCTAGCATCTGTTGTTTCCTGACTTTTTTTTTTTTTTTTTGAGACAGAGTCTCGCTCTGTTGCCCAGGCTGGAGGTGCAGTGGCACAATCTCGGCTCACACAAACTCCACATCCTGGGTTCACACTATTCTCCTGCCTCAGCCTCCCGAGCAGCTGCGACTACAGGCGTCCACCAGCACGCTTGGCTAATTTTTTGTATTTTTAGTAGAGATGGAGTTTCACCGTGTTAGCCAGGATGGTCTCGATCTCCTGACCTTGTGATCTGCCCACCTCAGCCTCCCAAAGTGCTGGGATTACAGGCATGAGCCACCACACCCAGCCCTTTCTAACTGGTGTGAGATGGTATCTCATCGTGGTTTTGATTTGCATTTCTCTAATGACCAGTGATGATGAGCTTTTTTTCATATGTCTGTTGGCCACATAAATGTCTTCTTTTGAGAAGTGTCTGTTCATATCCTTTGCCCACTTTTTGATGGGGTTGTTTTTTTCTTGTAAATTTGTTTAAGTTCCTTGTAGATTCTGGATATTAGCCCTTTGTCAGATGGATAGAATGCAAAAATTTTCTTCCATTCTGTTGGTTGCCTGTTCACTCTGATGATAGTTTATTTTGCTGTGCAGAAGCTCTTTAGTTTAATTAGATCTCATTTGTCCATTTTGGCTTTTGTTGCCATTGCTTTTGGTATTTTAGTCATAAAGTCTTTGCCCATGCCTATGTCCTGAATGGTATCGCCTAGGTTTTCTTCTAGAGTTTTTATGGCTTTTTTTTTTTTTTTTTTTGGAGACAGAGTCTTGCTCTGTCGCCCAGGCTGGAGTGCAGTGGCGCAATCACGGCTCACTGCAAGCTCTGCCTCCCGGGTTCACGCCATTCTCCTGCCTCAGCCTCTCCGAGTAGCTGGGACTACAGGCGCCCACCACTACGCCCAGCTAATTTTTTTGTATTTTTAATAGAGACGGGGTTTCACCGTGGTCTTGATCTCCTGACCTCATGATCCACCCGCCTCGGCCTCTCAAAGTGCTGGGATTACAAGCGTGAGCCACCGCGCCTGGCTGAGTTTTTATGGTTTTTACATCTAAGTCTTTAATCCATGTTGAGTTAATTTTTGTATGAGGTGTAAGGAAGAAGTCCAGCTTCAGTTTTCTGCATATGGCTAGCCAGTTTTCTCAACACCATTTATTAAATATGGACTCTTTCCCCTATTGCTTGTTTTTGTCAGGTTTGTCAAAGATCAGATGGTTGTAGATGTGTGGCGTTATTTCTAAGACCTTTGTTCTGTTCCCCTGGTCTATATATCTGTTTTGGTACCATTACCGTGCTATTTGGTTACTGTAGCCTTGTAGTATAGTTTGAAGGCAGGTAGTGTGATGCCTCCAGCTTTGTTCTTTTTGCTTAGGATTGTCTTGGCTATACAGACTCTTTTTTGGTTCCATATGAAATTTAAAGTAGTTTTTTCTAATTCTGTGAAGAAAGACAATGGTAGCTTGATGGGGATAGCATTGAATCTATAAACCACTTTGGACAGTATGGCCATTTTCACAATATTGATTCTTCCTATCCATGAGCATGGAATGTTTTTCCATTTGTTTGTGTCCTCTCTTATTTCCTTGAGCAGTGGTTTGTAGTTCTCCTCGAAGGGTCCTTCACATCCCTTGTAAGTTGGATTCCTAGGTATTTTATTCTCTTTGCAGCAATTGTGAATGGGAGTTCACTCATGATTTGGCTCTCTTATTATTGGTGTATAGGAATGCTTGTGACTTTGCACATTGATTTTGTATCCTGAGACTTTGCTGATGTTGCTTATCAGCTTAAAGAGATTTGGGGCTGAGACGACGGGGTTTTCTAAATATGCAATCATGTCATCTGCAAACAGAGACAATTTGACTTCCTCTCCTCCTATGTGAATATCCTTTATTTCTTTCTCTTGCCTGATTGCCCTGGCCAGTACTTCCAATACTATGTTGAATAGGAGTGGTGAGAGAGGGCATCCTTATCTTGTGCCAGTTTTCAAAGGGAATGCTTCCAGCTTTTGCCCATTGAGTATGATATTGGCTGTGGGTTTCTCATAAATAGCTCTTATTATTTTGAGATACATTCCATCAATACCTAGTTTATTGAAAGTTTTTAGCATGAAGGGGTGTTGAATTTTATTGAAGGCCTTTTCTGCATCTATTGAGAAAATCATGTGGTTTTTGTCATTGGTTCTGTTTATGTGATGAATTATGTTTATTGATTTGCATATGCTGAACCAGACTTGCATCCCAGAGATGAAGCTGACTTGATCGTGGTGGATAAGCTTTTTGATGTGCTGCTGGGTTCAGTTCGCCAGTATTTTATTGAAGATTTTCACATCGATGTTCATCAGAGATATCGGCCAGAAATTTTATTTTCTTGTTGTGTCTCTGCCAGGTTTTGGTATCAGGATGATGCTGGCATCATAGAATGAGTTAGAGGGGATTCTTTCTTTTTCTGTTGTTTAGAATAGTTTCAGAAGGAATGGTACCAGCTCCTCTTTGTACCTCTGGTAGAATTTGGCTATGAATCTATCCAGTCCTGGACTTCTTTTGTTTGGTAGGCTATTAATTACTGCTTCAATTTCAGAACTTGTTATTGGTCTATTCAGGGATTCAACTTCTTCTTGGTTTAGTCTTGGGAGGGTGTATATGTCCAGGAATTTATCCATTTCTTCTAGATTTTCTAGTTTATTTGCATAGAGGTGTTTATAGTATTCTCTGATGGTAGTTTGTATTTCTGTGGGATCTGTGATGAGATCCCCATTATCATTTTTTATTGTGTCTATTTGATTCTTCCATCTTTTCTTCTTTATTAGTCTGGCTCGTGATCTATCTGTTAATCTTTTCAAAACACCAGCTCCTGGATTTATTGATTTTTTGAAGAGTTTTCCATGTCTCTATCTCCTTCAGTTCTGCTCTGATCTTAGTTATTTCTTGTCTTCTGCTAGCTTTTGAATTTGTTTGCTCTTGCTTCTCTAGTTCTTTTCATTTTGATGTCAGGGTGTCGATTTTAGATCTTTCCCACTTTCTCCTGTGGGCATTTAGTGCTATCAGTTTCCCTCTAAATACTGCTTTAGCTGTGTCCCAGAGATTCTGGTACATTGTGTTTTTGTTCTCATTGGTTTCAAAGAACTTATTTATTTCTGCCTTAATTTTGTTATGTACCCAGTAGTCATTCAGGAGCAGGTTGTTCAGTTTCCATGTAGTTGTGCAGTTTTGAGTGAGTTTCTTAATCCTGAGTTCTAATTTGATTGCAGTCTGAGAGACTGTTATGATATCCATTCTTTTGCATTTGCTGAGGAGTGTTTTACTTCCAATTATGTGGTCAATTTTAGAATAAGTGTGATGTAGTGCTGAGAAGAATGTATATTCTATTGATTTGCGGTGGAGAGTTCTGTAGATGTCTATTAGGTCTGCTTGGTCCAGAGCTGAGTTCAAGTCCTGAATATCCTTGTTAATTTTCTGTCTCGTTGATCTAATATTGACAGTGGGGTGTTAAAGTCTCCCACTATTATTGTGTGGGGAGTCTAAGTCTCTTTGTAGTCTCTAAGAACTTGCTTTATGATTCTCAGTCCTCCTGTATTGGGTGCATATATATTTAGGTTACCTCTTTATGTTGCATTGATCCCTTTATCATTATGTAATGGCCTTCTTTGTCTTTTTTTTATCTTTGTTGGCCTAAAGTCTGTTTTATCAGACACTAGGATTGCAATCCCTGCTTTTTTTTTTGCTTTCCATTTTCTTGGTAAATCTTCCTCCATCCCTTTATTTTGAGCCTATGTGTGTCTTTGCACATGAGAAGGGTCTCCTGAATACAGCACACTGATGGGTCTTGACTCTTTATCCAATTTGCCAGTCTATGTCTTTTAATTGGGGTATATAGCCCATTTACATTTAAAGTTAATATTGTTAGGTATGAATTTGTTCCTGTCATTATGATGCTAGCTGGTTATTTTGCCCGTTAGTTAACGCAGTTTCTTCATAGTGTCAATGGTCTTTACAATTTGTCATGTTTTTGCAGTGGCTGGTACTGGTTTTTCCTTTCCATATTTAGTGCTTCCTTCAGGAGCTCTTGTAAGGCAAGCCTGGTGGTGTCAAAATCTCTCATCATTTGCTTGTCTAACAAGGATTTTAATTCTCTTTGCTTATGAAGCTTAGTTTGGCTGGATATGAAATTCTGGGTTGAAAATTATGTACTTTACGTGGACACAGGAAGGAGAACATCACACACTGGGGCCTGTTGTGGGGTCGGGGGAAGGGGGAGGGATAGCATTAGGAGATATACATAATGCTAAATGACGAGTTAATGGGTGCAGCACACCAACATGGCACATGTATACATATGTAACAAACCTGCACATTGTGCACATGTACCCTAAAATGTAAAGTATAATTTAAAAAAAAAGAAAATTCTGTTCTTTAAGAATGTTGAATATTGGCCTCCACTCCCTTCTGGCTTGTAGGGTTTCTGCAGAGAGATCTGCTGTTAGTCTGATGGGCTTCCCTTTGTGGGTAACCTGACCTTTCTTTCTGGCTGCCCTTAACATTTTTTCCTTCATTTTAACCTTGGTGAATCTGATGATTATATGTCTTGGGGTTGCTCTTCTTGAGGAGTATCTTTGTGGTGCTCTCTGTATTTCCTGAATTTGAATGTTGGCCTGTCTTGCTAGGTTGGGGAAGTTCTCCTGGATAATATCCTGAAGAGTGTTTTCCAACTTGATTCCACTCTCTGTCACTTTCAGGTACACCAATCAAACATAGGTTTGGTCTTTTCACATAGTCCCATATTTTTGGAGGCTTTGTTTGTTCCTTCCCATTCTTTTTTCTCTAATCTTGTCTTCACACTTTATTTCATTAAGCTGATCTTCAATCTCTGATCTCCTTTCTTCCACTTGATCAATTCAGCTATTGATACTTGTGTGTGCTTCACAAAGTTCTTGTGCTGTGTTTTTCAGCTCCATCAGATCATTTAAACTGGTTATTCCACTTAGCAATTCCTCTAACCCTTTTTCAAGGTTCTTAGCTTCCTTGCATTGGGTTACAGCATGCTCCTTTAGCTCGGAGGAGTTTACTATTGCCCACCTTCTGAAACCTACTTCTGTCAATTCACCAAACTCATTCTCTGTCCAGTTTTGTTCCCTTGCTGGCAAGGAGTTGTGATCCTTTGAAGAAGAGGCATTCTGGTTTTTGGAATTTTCAACCTTTTTGAGCTGGTTTTTCCTCATCTTCGTGGATTTATCTACCTTTGGTCTTTCATGTTGGTGACCGTTGGATAGAGTTTTTGAGGGGATGTCTTTTTTGTTGATGTTGATGGTATTCTTTTCTGTTCCTTAGTTTTCCTTCTAACAGTCAGGCCCCTCTGCTGCAGGTCTGCTGGAGTTTGCTGGAGGTCCATTCCCAACCCTGTTTGCCCTGGTATCACCAGCACAGGCTGCAGAACAGCAAAGATTGCTGCCTGTTCCTTCTTCTGGAAGCTTCATCCCAGAGAGGCACCTGCCAGATGCCAGCCGGAGCTCTCCTGTATGATTTGTCTGTCGACCCCTGCTAGGAGATGTCTCCCAGTTAGGAGGCACGGGTGTCAAGGACCCACTTGAGGAGGCAGTCTGTCCCTTAGCAGAGCTCAAGCACTGTGCTGGGAGATCTGCTGCTCTCTTCAGAGTCAGCAGGGAGGAACGTTTAAGTCTGCTGAAGTTGCGCCCACAGCCGTCCCTTCCCCAAGGTGTTCTGTCCAAGGAAGATGGGAGTTTTATCTATAAGCCCCTGACTGGGGCTGCTGCCTTTCTTTCAGAGATACCCTGCCCAAGAAATTTCATTATTTTTGTTCAGTGAAGCCAAATATATTTGGGGAAAAACTTCAGACTCACATCTCTTCAGAAAACTATTCCATTTACCAACTTAACACCTCTGCGTAGCACTTCACAGTAATGTCTAAGTCCATGGCCCACTCAGGGAGACACAATTGTGTAAGTATTCAGAAACAAGGCAAGATTAGTACCTCAGGAGCCATTAGCATTTCCAAAAGCATTATATAAATTGTTCCTATGTGAGACATTTATTTGTAAAAAGGAAACTAGTAATTAATTCACAGTCATTTCAACTGCACAACTGTTTCAGGTAATATTGATGTAATAAAATCCTTTAGCCAAGAAACAAACTGTTATGTGACTATGGAAAGTTCCAGTAATCAAGAAAGGAACGATCTCTAACTCCTACAAAATCCAGTGACTCTCTCTACGAAATTAAAGTAAGCAGAATTTTTCAACAAAAACCTCAGCTTTTTTTTTTTTTTTTTTTTTTGAGACAGAGTCTCGCTCTGTCACACAAGCTGGAGTGCAGTGGCATAATCTGGTCTCACTGCAAGCTCCGCCTCCTGGGTTCACGCTATTCTCCTGCCTCAGCCTTCCGAGTAGCTGGGACTACAGGCACCTGCCACCACGCCCAGCTAATTTTTTGTATTTTTAATAGAGACAGGGTTTCACCGTGTTAGCCAGGATAGTCTTGATCTCTTGACCTCGTGATCCGCCAGCCTCGGTCTCCCAAAGTGCTAGGATTACAGGCGTGAGTCACCGCACCCGGCTAAACCTCAGCTTTTATCTAAATGATATACCCACATTCTTGAAGTTCAATGAAAACTTACACATACTGTAATCATTCATCCTTAAAATTGCCTTTCATTGAGCAAAACTCTAATTCTTTATTTCATTCCTTTTATAATTTTTGACAAGGTCAAATACTAAAGTTCAGTGTTACCATTAAGAGAGAAAGTACAGCCTGGGCACGATGGCTAATGCCTGTAATCCCAACACTTTGGGAGGCCGAGGTGGGTGAATCACCTAAGGTCAGGAGTTTGAAACCAGCCTGGACAACATGGTGAAACCCCGTCTCCACTAAAAATACAAAAAATTAGCCAGGCGTGGTGGTGGGTGCCTCTAATCCCAGTTACTCAGGAGGCTAAGGCAGGAGAATCACTTGAACCCAGGAGGCAGAGGTTGCAGTGAGCCAAGGTCGCACCATTGCACTCCAGCCTGGGCAACAAGAGCTAAACTCTGTCTCAAAAATAAAAATAAAAATAAAGAGAGAAAGTATAAAATATTCTTCTTTACCACTTGGATATATCTCCAAATATCCAAATATTTTATATTATCTCCATGCTACAGTAATATTAATTAATATGTAAGGTAATTGTGAAAATTGAAGCCTATTTCTTTCTAATTTAAATGTGTAAATCAAAATTAATTTGAAAAAATTCTTCTGTAACTTAATATAAACCATCAAATAAATTCTTCATTAACATTTTGAAATACTAGTACAAAAGAAATATTCATCTTGCTGTAAATTCAGTTTGGAATGACTTTTTAAAAGCTTTTGAGGTTTTTTTTTTAAAAATCAGAATTAGAATAACCATGATTAAGAAGTAACTGTCAAGTAAAAATGTATTTTCTAACATTTTGAGAAGCTCTCATTAAGTACTAACACCCCTCATAATTACTATGTAATAAGAAAAGTCTATTTACATCTTATTTGCAATTTACACTTCACTTAAATGGTTCAGAATCATAAAAGCATCCATGGAGAAAGATTTAAAAATCATTATATGACACTGTTTAATAGAAAGTGATGGCTTAAATGTTACAATATGTTTCTTGAATATCTTCACATTAAATAGTAATTGAACAAAAAGCCCCCTGATTCTGCTTAAGGGCAAGTCCCACAAAGCTCTTCATTATTGGAATTTCCAACTTGGAAGCCAAACTAAATAACGAGGAGTAATTTGCCAATTAGAACTTCCTGCTCTTTTCTCTTTATTCTTTAAACACCATTCAGGGGCTGAAATGGTCAAACACTTTTAGCTTCAAAACAGCAACTGAAAGGATTTAATTTGTGTCTCTCCAAGGTGAACCTGTCAAGAGGCAGTGGTGATGCATTCCATGTCCCCCAGCAGCAATTTCCCTTAAAGACAGAGAAGTGGGTTTCCACTCTTGCAGAATATGAAGTTTCCTTTCCTCATTTCCCATGATTTATTTCAATTAATGACCTCCAAATTTTACACTTGGATAACTACTGGGCTTAAGAATGTTGCATCAGTGTGTTCCTGGATTCTGCAAACATCTTCGGACCAAATCTGTGTATGTGTGTGTACACACAGTGGAAATAAACATTTCATAGCTACCTGACACAAAGTGAGACAAGGACCACCAAAACCTTGTAAAACTCAAAAAAAACAAAACTGTGTGGACCTAGGGAGGATCAAAGTATTCTCTATGAGAAACGCTTTGACAAGAGAAGGGGTAAAATCGCCAACAGTTAAAGACCGTTGGCAACATTTGCATTTCTCACCTGTATTTCCCTAATTGTAACCTGAGTTTGCTTCTCAGCTTGTTATTCAATTTAAAATTCCCAATGATTAACACAATTTAAATGCAGGCTTCTAAATTGCAAACACATTTAGAGATTAACACTAAATCAGTGAAATCTGTTCCTCCCTTCTAACCCAAGGAAACAGGAAAGAGTCTCTGGGCTTCCCCATCAACCACCCACTAGCACTAAAACAGGAGGCTTCACTTTGCTCACCATGAGCCTGTGCACAACCCTAAGGGAATCTCTCACTCCTCTGAACCCTAGGACAGGAGAATTAGTTAAGGAGAAACTGCTTTTCAAATATTTACTTTCAAAAAGTATTTGCAATCAGGTTTTTAAAAATTCATTTTATTCTGGGTCTATACTGATAATCCATTGAAAAATTATTAGAGCTGGGCATGGTGGTTCACGTCTGTAATCCCAGCACTTTAGGAGGCCAGGGAGGGCAGATCACTTGAGGTCAGAAGTTTGAGACCAGCCTGGCCAATATGGTGAAACCCTGTCTCTAGTCAAAATACAAAAATTAGCTGGATGTAGTGGCACACACCTGTAGTCCCAGGTACTCAGGAGGCTGAGGCACAAGAATCGCTTGAACCCAGGAGATGGAGTTGGCAGTAAGCCGAGATTGTGCCACTGCACTCCAGGCTGGGTGACACAGAGAGACTCTGTCTCAAAAAAAAAAAAAGTATTGGAGTATTTCTATTTACATATTTAAAAATGAGAATGTATTGCCTGTATGAATGGGGTGCTTATAAGGTCAGCCAGGTTGAGAGAATACATTGTTTTTACCATAGGAGATAGCAGAAGGTCGGGATCACTGAGCTAAGAGTTCAGGAGAGAATAGTCCCTTTTAGACTGGTTGTTAGGGTAGGGTTCCCTCACTTTCTACACAGTTTTAAAAGGGCCCAGGGAGTGCAAATTAAAGTGAAAATAAATACTACAGAGAGAAGGTATCAGTAAGTATAAAGAACTTGAATTTCATTACTATTGTCTCTTTTTGTTCAATGAGAATGTTTCAGTTCAAATAATTAGATCAACAGAAATTTATAGTCACAGCATCTAGAACTTTAGCAAATCTTAGTGACTATTTAATTCTTAAACACTTGCCACACAACTTTCCAGATATAAAAAATCGACATAAAATGAGATTTAATAACAATATTTTAAAAATAGGAACAGATGTCAATTTTACTTATACATAGTTTACGATGAATTCCAAGGGTTACCTAACATGCACAAAGAATATATTGCCTGTTCTTACCTTTACAAAGGAACCTCAAGTCAATTTGTCAAAAACAAATATTCATTCTACCATCCCACCAGGTACCCAAATTAGAAACTGGAAACACTCCTGTGGATGCCTGCTCATCCGTCACCATATTTAGTCTCCCGAGTCTGTTTCCTGGTCTCCCTTCACACTGCCCTGCTCTATTCCAGGAGCTGTTCACCTGTCTCACTGCCACCAGTCTTGCTCACTCCTAATCCATCCTCCATACTGTTGCAATAATTCTATTTCTCATTTGCAATTTTGACCCTGTCACTCTCTTGCTTTTCATGCTCTGGTGGCTCCTTATCGCCACCCTTCAGCATGTTTCCATGGCCTTTCCCACTCTGGCTTTAACCTCTGGCCAGTTTCCCCTGCTGCCCCTCCTCCAGCCAGGTCTTACAGTGTAGCTGCCCAGCCTTCTCACCTTTCTCCAATGTTCCTTCTCCATGGCTTGGCTAGTGCTTCTCACTGTTTGTGGAATTTTCTTCCCACCCACTTCCCTTCTCTTCTTCCTCCTCTCTCTATCTTGCGTGTTTTCACACATCTTCACCTCTCCTTCCCTTTGAAGTCTTTCTTCAAAAACACAAGATAAGTCAATTGCTCTTCTACAAGTTTATCATCACAACATCCTTCAATTGTATTATCATACATGTCTCTTCTAGATATCCCTAATCTCAACTTTCACATTCACCCGTAAATTATGAGCTGTATGTTGATTTTTGTAGCCTTACTTTCCAATAAAGTGTTTGTATTACAAGTAAGTACTCTATAAACATGTGTGGAGTCAAATCACTTTGCAATGACTTTGCGATTAGCAATGGACAATGATCATGAGTTATTTCGGAAATGGTTTCCTACTGGATTATTTGTCATGATCAAAGAAAAGTTGAAAAATATTAAATCATTTAATAACATTAAATTTCAGCAATTAAATATTGAAATATATAAAAACTACACTGTTCTTCAATGTTCACCAATGAATTTTTTTTTTAAGATGGGGGTCTTACTGTGTTGCCCAGGCTTGTTGGCATCAGTGAATATTTATTGAGCCTACTCAAATATATAACAGTGCTGTGTACTGAGGTGATTTTAAATAATAAAATATAACCTCTGCCCATGGGAATTTACAATCTAAAAATTTATGGCATCAGCTGCAGCCATAAGGATAATATATGTTATGTCACTGAGGTGCGAGGTTGTGACATGTAAATGAGTCTACAAAATACAACAAATCAGACATGTCTATGGATGCTGAGTTGTGGTTATAGTGAAATATCTGGCACAGTGCTACTTGTATTTTATCTGCAGCTTCTTTCTTAAACAATTGGAATGTTTTAAATGGGTATTTAAAAATATGCATATATATATATGAAAAATGATGTGAAGCATAAATAGCTAGTTGTTCTACAGGATTAGATGAATGATAATGTAGACATATATAAATGATCCAGAGGCCATTTCTAGGTTCACACCTAATTAAATTTTCTGGATTGGTAGTTTTTTGGAAATAATTTTATGTGCATGTGTGTGTGTGTATGTATGTGTGTGTGTGTACCTGTGTGTATGTATGTGTGTGTATGTGTGTGGGTGTGTGTATGTGTATCTGTGCGTATGTGTATGTATGTGCGTGTGTGTATGTGAGTATGTATGTATAGTGTGTGTATGTGTGTGTTTGTATGTCTGTATGTGTGTGTATGTGAACATGTGGTAGTTTGTATTGTCTCTAACTTATCTAACCTACTGTGAACAAACTGGTTGCTATTATTTTGAGACACAGAAAACAAATCAAATAGGCCATCAAATACTATGAATGATCACATTCTGATCTCTTTTTCTATGATTTCTCTAAAAGCTGTCTAGCCCCACTGTGATTCTTAAAAGGAGAATCTATTAGGTTTCTTAAGTTTCTAAGGTCGTTGGCAGTTCTCTCCTGTCTAGTTAATCAGGTAATGCCTCCTAAGGGTACTTCTGAGATGAGTGAAAACTGGGGTCATAATTTCTAGACTGTCAAGAAAATGGGAATTTATACATTGGATAAACCCCAGGGATGTTGCATAGCAAGAACTTTTATTTTAGTCTGGAGGTAAAAAGGCAAAATATCGAGATGTGGTGAAAGGTTTCTTGCAGCTATCTAATTTATTTTAGCAGTGTGTTTCAAAAGTAATTATCATTAATATTATCAGCAGAATATAAGATAGGAAAACTGTATGTAGAATTAAAGTGGGAAAAACAACTTTTTCTATGAGAATTAAACTTGACACTGGGACGTTTATGTCTAATGACAAATTTCAATGCTGGAAAATATTATATACACATTTATATTTTTTACAATTTTGCCATCAGGACAATAATTTCAGATGTCAAGATGATGTGTACACTAAATTATAATTGAATTTCATTTTAAAGAACCTGTTTACTCTTAAGATTATATTCCTTCATTTAAACTTTTAAAAAATAGATTATGTTCTCAACTCATTTTTTAACTTAGTATTTCCAAACTTATTAAGCTCTGCAAATGCAGGAGTAAATAATTACTACTGTTTCTGTTTACATTTCTGTTTACCAGACTTTTATTTTGGTTAGTTGAAAATTAATTAGTTATAACCTGCAAAAAGAGAAATTTGAGATTTTTTAAAAGGTCTTCAACTGCGTAAAAGTAAATTCTAAAAATGCCACAGATATTAATGGTATTTATCATTTAGTAAAAAACAGTATATACATTATGAACATATAAAATGCACCTAAACTGCATGCTTTAAAATGATTAATTTTATCTTATATTAATTTCCCCTCGAAAAAATGTATGGATGCTAATAGAGACTGTTTCTATCCTGCTGCAAGTTACCTACAAATTAGCAAATGTTCCAATGTATGATGTCTTCCTAACTGGAGAACCTCCTCAGATTGCTGACCATTTGGTATCTCTTCTAAGACACACTAGACTTAGCATTCTCTTAACTCTCCCATAGTGATGTAATGGCATTAACCACAAAATAAGCACAGAACGTTATGACTATTCAATTTTCAGCATTAGTGTTTTATTAAAATTCCATGGGAGAAAAATGATCTATGTAAGGCATATATAATGCCAGTAACCTTATTTTTTTAAAAAAAATCTTGATTTTCCTGAAAAACAAAATTTAAAGTCCAGTAGCAGCATTGAAAATTGTTTACTTTGTATCAACTGGTTATAGGAATCCCTCCAAGCTGTCCCTAGGAATCCTAGAAATATTGAAAGTAAAATTCCACACTGTTGGTATATACAAATCACCACTTTCTGACTTTTCGATTCTTCCAAAGCTGGCTATAAAAACAGAGTCTTCCACGCTGACTCTAAAAATAGAGTCTTCCATGTTTCTAAAGATTCTCTGAATATATGACCAACCTTTATCTGATCTGATTGCATCGGGCAATATAGGCCAAGAATAAAGAAATTGTTACTAACCAGTGAATAAAGCTAACTTAAGCTTCCATAAAATGGTATACATTACAACAAATCATCTGTGCTTAGAGTTTTAAGCTGATTGCTAAACTTCTACTTAATTGGATGCTTGACTAGATCTAGTCCAATATTTCCTAATGATGTTCCTAGATGAAATATATGTGTTTAGAAGTACAACTTCAATTCTTCAAATTCTCTATATGAACAGGTAATTTTCAATAGAAAGCATGACTTTTTAATAAAAAAAAAAAAGTGGCATTTACCTTACACTAAGAAGGGAAGAGAGACTCTTACTTTCAAGTGTATGTATTACAGAAAAAAAAATCTCAATAATGAACCCCAAAGAAGATAAATAATCCTTAATATCTATTGTGATAAAATATCAATGGGACAAAATTTAACTTAGCAGAATACAATAAGTGGAGTTCAAAAATTATACTTGAATTCTGATGGGTTTACATTACACAAACTCATTAGCATATATTTAATTATAGCTGGCTAAGCAAAATTCAGAAATAGCACCTAAGAGAAAGAAGGTATCCTACACTGTAAAATATATAGAGCTATTCTGCACATTTTTCCCTAAAAATTATTCTCCCCTGATAATATTAAAAATACCAGTATTTCCACATTAGTGGTATTATACATTTAATTGTCATATAGTGAAGCAAAAGTTTACTTTAAATGGTACCTAATTATGGCATTTAAAAAACAAAACAAATAGCATTATTCACAAAAGCCAAAAGCTGAAAGCAACCTAAACACCCATGAATGAATCAACAGAAAAACAAAATGCGGTATATACGTACAGTGGAATGTAATTTGGCCTTAAAAAGGAAGGAATTTCTGACACATACTACAACGCAGATGAAACTTAAAGACATACGGCTAAGTAAAATAAGCCAATCATAAAAAGACAAATATTGTATGATTCTACTTATATGAGGTACCTACAGTAGTAAAATTCATAGAGACAGAAAGTAGAATGATGGTTGCCAGGGGCAGGGAAAGGAATCGGGGGAGTGGTGAAGGGTGGAAAATAGGGTTTAATGGGTACAGAGATTCAGCTGGGGAAGACGCAAAAATTCTGGAGATGGGTGATGGTGATGGTTACATGACAACCTGAATGTACCGCAAAACTGTACATTTAAGTGGTTAAAGAGATATGTTATATATTATATCATGTATTAACATATTATACCGCAATTTTAAAGATTTAAAGTACTTTTAAGTGCTACAAAAGTACTCTGGGCCAGGTGCAGTGGCTCATGCCTGTAATCCCAGCACTTTGGGCGGCCGAGGTGGGTGGATCTCCTGAGGTCGGGAGTTCGAGACCAGCCTGACCAACATGGAGAAACCCCATCTCTACTAAAAATACAAAATTTGCCAGGCGTGGTAGCTCATGCCTGTAACCCAGCTACTCAGGAGGCTGAGGCAGGAGAATCGCTTGAACGTGGGAGGCGGAGGTTGTGGTGAGCCAAGATCGCGCCATTGCACTCCAGCCTGGGCAACAAGAGCGAAGCTCCATCTCAAAAAAAAAAAAAAAAAATTACTCTGTATGTGTTTTTTTAATAACCAAAAAGGAAAGGAAAAAGAAGAGTAACAGCACTTGCACAGCTAGGTGTTAAACCAAAGGGAAATATTTCGCAAGAGGCTCTATTCCTTTTCATTCTAGTGCTGATGCCTCCAAAGAAGAGCAACATATTTTACCACGCATCTTCTCAATGAAATTTAGTAGTCACCAACAACAAGGTGTATGACACCTTGATTGATTTTCGTGAAGATACATAATATTTGAATATACTAGAAAAGGGAGTTGATACTGGTTCTGTAGAATTTACACATATTTAATTATTTTTATCAACCAGTGATTACTCAGCTAACACTGACTTTCATATGCTCATCATGGTTATGAGTTCTAGGGATCTTCCAAAAAAATAAGATTTTTTATTAAGTGTCTTATTGTGTACCAAACACCATATATACTGTAGCTCAATTGCTGTATAGTACAATCCCATAAGGTCAGTGTTATGCCCCTTTTCAGATGAGGAAGCTGAAGCTCCAGGACTAAGCAGCTTGCTGGGCAGCACACAGGGTTTGAGAGGGGTCTGCCTGACTGTACTACCAACACATGGCCCTTGCCCATGAGCAATTAGAAATCAATATACTTGAGCAAATAAAAATTTAACGTAGTAGCAAGGAAATTAAAAAATAATCTATTTGCAAACTAGAAATAATTCAGGGATTTTTGACTATTGCTTTTATAGTAAATCAAATCTAGGCTAAACATCCTTTATGATTATCATCTTTATGATAACTCAAATCTAGGTTAAATATATTTTATGACTTTCACCTTTATAATAAATCAAATCTAGATTAAACATATTTCATATTCTAAATAATGAGTAGCAATTAAAGGCTACCCAGGGAGATGATGGAATTTCTATGTATTAGAATCTTTAAGAATACAGAACAGACAAAAACAACCATCTGTCTTCTACAGTTTATGTACAGTGTTATCCAAGGTAATTTTTTGAAGTCCTCTGCCACTCAGGAGCTGTCTTAAAATCTCTCTTTCTAACACACAAACACACACATACACAAAAACAAACTTTAGTTATTTCCAAAGCTCAAGGGAAGAATGGATCGCTGAGGAAGGTGGGTCTGAAAAAGTTAGGGACTGCATGGTATGACTGTTGGGTCATGTCTGTGGGGCACATACAGACTTGAAGACGTTGGCAGGACAGTTGTTCCTCTCCATAGCTGAGGCAGATGCATCATCAGCAAGAATATGAAGACATAGCCTAACATGAGTGAGTCAGAAAACATTCACAATCATCATCAATAAGCTCATGCAAATAAGAAATTGAAATCCTTGGTGGAAAACGAAAAAACATCTTCCCCAAGGAATTAAAATCCCATGCGTGTCAACTGAAGCAAATAATATGAAAGAAAGTCTTTCTCTTCTTTTAATTTAACTTCCCAACTCTTGAGATTTCAATCCCAAGCAATCCTTTCTATCATTAAGATACATTGTCTTCTTTCCTTAGTGGACAAGGGAGAAGGGCTTGGCAAATATATCTTTAGCTATTATAGCAAGGGGGAAAATTATCACATTATACCCTCCCTAGCTTCCCTCCTTCCCATTTTGCCCTCCCATATATTTGGATCTTTCTGACTACAAAGGAAGCTCTGATATCACTTAAAGTATTTCAGAGCAAGGCAGGGATGATGTTAATAGTGTTAAGTATATTCATAAGATTAAATATTCCCTTTTCAAGCAACTCTGGTCAAGGGAGCATAAAGCTAACCAAACTTTACAGCACTTGAGGATAAGAGTCATTTGGCACTGTTGCTTCTACTATTCAGAAACAATTCCTCTCCTTCTTCTACAAGAACACTACAGACCCAAGAAAGAGAAACAGACTTAAGTTGTCTGACCTCCTCTGTTATCCCCCAGGCTGTTGGGAAAAAGCAATACATACTTTGGTCTCCAATTTATCACTCCTATTTTTACAGTCATAAATTACTTCTTGGGCTTTAAAACAACAGGGTTTTTAAAAGACACTGTAAGGTACTTAAATTCCAGTAACTAAACTCAGATGTATGAGGCAATTTAAAATCCTTATAAAAGCTCCCTGTTTCAAAGCTACCCAAAATAGTATCCTAGAAAGCCTGTATAACAAAATGCTAGAGAGATAAGGTTAAAAGTAACACACTAAACGTATCTCTTCAGAGGTCTTGCTACATAGAAAGTAATCAATGAATAAATGAATCTTAGATCATATCCTGTCATAGCTAATCAACTAATTTTTATTGCTATGATGTTCAAAATAAATTATCACAGACTAATCTATCATGCATTATCTTCATCCACGGACCAACAGAGCAATTCAGATGTCCAAAGTTCTGTTTTGTTCACTCACATAGAATGAATTTGGTTAAACCAGGCACCATTATGTAAGTACGCCAGATATGATTCATAAACAAGAAAATTAGCCAATGCTTTTGGACAAACTGAATCATAGCAAACAAAAGGCAAAGCAAAGAGAACAAAGCAGAAATAAGGTGCTTAAGGAAAAAACCCTGTTTTTGGCACAGATCCATAAGAAAAACAAAAACTGTCCATTAGGTACACAGTCAGAGTAGGGCCATTTGTCAAAGGTCTGTAGGAACAAACTCTAAGTGGCTGTCTTACATGTCTCAAGAGGCAGAACCGAGCTGACGCTGTCAACTGCCAGTGCTGTAGCTCCAACTGCAGGAGCTCTAATTTGGCCTCCTGAGAAAGAATCCCAATTAGAACCACACAAAGGAAGCCATTTAGACATGGTGCTTCAGGACAAGTCTGACCCAGTGTGTCAATGTCAACTGAAACAAAAAACTAAAGGAACTTTCTCAAGCACGTTGTCTTTTCTAGATAAAAGCTAAAGACCTTTCAGACCCAGCTTTTGAAGCAGACTTCCCTGGACTAAAATGAGGACAACTCAAATACGGAAAGCCGGCTTGATTTTTTTCCCCCAAAGTCTGCTGGTGTACTTTGTAAAAACAGAGGAGTATCATAACAAGCTATATGCCATATTTCAGCAAAATTAGCTAGTTAAAAAAGTTTAATTCTTAGTGGTCAAACAGCAAGCTATGAAAGGTATTCATCTGTTAGTGATTTTAAATTTGGCTTCCCATCTCAATTTGCCATCACCGCTGATTCCTTTTGGAATTGCCCCAAGTCTACACTATATTGCTATTGCTACATCAACTACAAAGCAAACTCATATGTTGAGATACAAAAACTAAGGCCTGTTTGAAGATATAAGGGGGAAAGAGTATGGGAAAAAAGGATAATTTAGGATTCCAACTATAAATCACACAGATACAAGAAAATAGCATGAAACAAAGCAAAAATGCACTCTATTCCATCCAGTTTTTATTTTCAATGAACTCTAGATTAAAGGTTCTTATTTGAACTCCAGTGAGTCGTTTAATCTGTTAAGATTTTGCAAATGTACTTTTTTCTGTGTATAGGTACTGTACCTTTCATTACATTCTCAAAGGTGTCTGTGACCCAACAAAACTCAAGAGCCACTTTTCTAGATTTATGTGAATTTGCAGGTGTATTCTAACTATCTATAATATCTAAAGAACCTCTTTCATTTTCAACCTGAGCTTGACAAAAGCAAAAGTATCACAGCAAACAAGTGTACAAGAGCCAGGGCAAGGTCATACGCATACATTCAAATTTTTAACTGACAGTCAATTGCCTTCCATGTAGCTCCTGAAACTGAACAACTTACAAGGCATTCCAAGGAAGGGCACAGTGACTGAAGGAAGAGAAGAACTGTGTATTATGGATATTCTCAATTAATGAAGAAATTGAAATAAAAGTTCACAAAATGAATTTTGACTCAACAAAAATTACTGTGATTTTTAAAATCTCGTATCTTCAAGATTAAGTCTCATTGAAAAATTCGAGTTAAGACAACTAAAATCCAAAGAACATACTCCAGTAAGTTCTTAACCATTTTCAATTAACTCAGCATAGGAAATTCCCTGGTAGATGACCTCCTCAGTGCAGTGTAGAGAGGCAAGTTGTTCCATAATTTAGCCAACAGAATAACTTTAGGTGCTTCCTGTGGGGTTTCTCCAATATAGTCACCTGTACTATTTCATAATTCCTCATGGGAACCTCGAAGACAATATGTTCAATGTGTACATAAAGAAACATGGTAATCATTTCTCCTAAAGAGAGATGATAATCACTTCTCTTAAGGAGAGATAGTAATACATTCAAAAGCATGTTAATACTCTTGCTAAAGCAAAATTTAAAGGCTGGCACAGTTTTATTTCATATTTATTTATAAATCGCCAATCCTGTCTTACAAGGATTTTGATAGGTTATTGGTAACAAGACAACCATCTACATATAAAAAATACATCTTTTGCAAGTACAGCTCCCTGCTTATGCCCAGGGGGGCAGTCGCTGAAACGAGACACTAGGCTATTGGCACCTAGCACGTGTCCATACAGCCGCTGCTGCAGAGCACAGCGTGGGGCACTGTGCCATTCCCGGCGCTAAAGCACACGCAGGATCAAAGGCACGGGCATAATTGGCATGCCACCATCTACAGCTCTAGATGTGGAGCCAGCACTAAAGCCTGTGAATACTTCTATATAAAATTACATGGATGTTGACAAACCACCTGTTGAACTAAAGAAAAAAAAGTAAATTGTGCCCCTATAAGACCACTTTTCCCTGTATATTCCTGTAAAAATGGTTCTTTGAATTTTTTATACATATATTCTACTTTAAATGCTTTGCAGTATCCAGCCTACGGAGAGTTATGACAATTTAAATTAAAAAACAAAAAAAAGAAAATTTTACACTTTAGTTTATCAAAATGCTTTAGGGTTGCAGGGGGATATCTTTGTTATAATGTTTACCAATCTGTGTGTCTTCCTGTGAATGCCAATGTTTTAAAGATAAAAAAAAAAAAAAAAAAGGCTACACATTTTCCCAACAATGCCTCCAACTCTCCCCAACTAAAACCCTTCTAGGAAACACTATTAAAAAGCTGTATTCTTCTATATAGTATATTATTTTATTCAGAACATGTTAAATATGCAGGCATAATGGTAGTAAAGCAAGGTGGAAATAAACATAAAAGACAAATAAGATGTCTATTCACTTATAAAAAAACTACTAAGTATCTACAATATTCTAGGAGCAAATCTGGGCTCCAGAGATAAAAAGAAGACTGAGTCGTGGCCCTGCCCTCAAGACTATCCATAAAGGGGACAGAGATCATGGACAATTACTGGAATTAAATGTCATTCACGGATCTAGAGAGCTATGTACATGGTACTGTGCCTCAGCAATTTATAGGTTTTGCAGGGAACAAGCTTGAGAATTTTAAAGAAAATGCCCTAAGTTATAAAGTTTTAACACTATTTTTTAAACAGTTACCTGCTTCAAAAATTCAAAAAGAAGAAATGGTTATGTGTTGAACACTTTCCTTGTAACACCTGTCCATGGTTACCTTGCTCTCCTTTAAGCATCCAGTGTTAACACAAGAGTCTCTTATAACACTCTAATATTGCTTCCCTGATTAATAAAGGCTTTGCCTGCCAATGACGTTCTCATGAATATATTGTATTTTATTATGTATTTACGTAGTATGTATTTTATTATGACTAAAATCCACTCTGTAGTAAGTGGAGCAATCCATAAAAACAGACTTCCGATGTTACTATGTATCAAGTAAAATTCTCTTTTTACCAATTAAACATGCTAAAAATTTTTTAGAACTAGAAATACCATTTGACCCAGCCATCCCATTACTGGGTATATACCCAAAGGACTATAAATCATGCTGCTATAAAGACACATGCACACGTATGTTTATTGCGGCACTATTCACAATAGCAAAGACTTGGAACCAACCCAAATGTCCAACAACAATAGACTGGATTAAGAAAATGTGGCACATATACACCATGGAATACTATGCAGCCATAAAAAATGATGAGTTCGTGTTCTTTGTAGGGACATGGATGAAACTGGAAAACATCATTCTCAGTAAACTATCGCAAGGACAAAAAACCAAACACCGCATGTTCTCACTCATAGGTGGGAATTGAACAAGGAGAACTCATGGACACAGGAAGGGGAACATCACATTCCGGGTACTGTTGTGGGGTGGGGGGTGGGGGGGGGCGGGGACAGCATTAGGAGATATACCTAATGCTAAATGACAAGCTAATGGGTGCAGGAAATCAACATGGCACATGGATACATATGTAACAAACCTGCACATTGTGCACATGTACCCTAAAACCTAAAGTATAATAAAAAAAAAAAAAAAAAAAAGAGTTAAAAAAAAAAAAACAAACAAAGTAGAGAAGAAGATAAGAAACAGGAAACAAAATAGAAAATATAACATGCATTCTAAATGGAAAAAAGAAAATGGCAAGAATACCTTTAAAAATATGCTCTAGTACAAGGCTTTAATTAAATTTAAAATTACTGTCTCAGATAATTGAATAAATTACTTAAGTGGGTAACTGGGTTATGATCTAACCTAATGTTCATGATGCTTATAGTGGTGAGTGTGGTGACAATATTTTAAAGAAATAAAAAGATAACGCATATGGGCAATTGTCACTTCACTACTGGAGACACGTACAAGAATACACATGACAGGGAATCCTCTGCACCCCACGCTTTCTAGCACCACCCCTGTCCCACCATCCTTTGCTAGGTCTTTGCCTCCCCGGCACTGGCTCCCTCAGGATTTCTTCCGAATAACTGCAATGGCCAGCAGTTGAGTAATTTGATAGTATGAAGCATGGTTCACAATACAGAATGAATAAAAGAAAAAAGAAAGAGCTATGAAGAACATTAATCATGAAGAAAAATGTAAGGAAAAGGCTCCAATTTGAGGTATTCTAAACTCACAAGACAGGGTTCTAACTATGTGGCTAAAATGGTGGATTTGGAAAGTATTATCAACATTAGACCATTTCTAACATTTTGGAGGCAGAAGAGTGAAATCCACAGGAACAGAAGAAATATTCGTGAGCTAGCAGAGAGGGTCGAAAGTGTGAAAGTAAGCAAGCTTGTCAACATGATAAACAAACAGAACAATCTACATATAATATGGAGGCAATCCAAACAAAGATTGCTAGTGAGGTAGGAAATAAAACTGATTACCACAGTACAAATGACACAAAATAAATATTTAAAATCATGTACTTTCAAGGAGGTCACAGTGTAAAATAACAAAAGTTTGTAATTGTGACAAAACCAGTTTCTCTTATAATAGGTAAATAGAAAAACCATAAAAGACACCATGCTTGGAAAGGAATAGTGTAATAAAGCTATGACTAAAGTTTAAACACCAGGGCCAAAACTTACATTGCTTTTTCTAATTTGTATTCTATCATAGAAATTTATATTGCTTTTCTTAACTGAGAGTCAAGATGTAGTATCCATGAGTAAATAAAGGTCTCAGAAGAAACACAATCGCTCCTTAAAGTTGAACATACATGTAAAGTTGAAGAGAAGAACATCTCTTTTGTTCATTTTTAATGTCTAAATTAGCAAAGTGAAATCAAACAAAAATTTTAAGTTATGTTTATAAATAGAGCAAACTATTGACAGAAAGTAAAATTACCTTGGAAATTGGCCATACTCAACCCTAAGTAATAAATATTATTGCAAGTTTTTGTTTTTAAATTGAAGGTAAAGAAAAGCAGAGGAGATTTCTACTTATATTTTTATACCTGAGTTCGCCCGGCTTCAACCTGTCATGGATAAGCCACTACTACCTACAAGACGCCTTGGGAACAGGCTCTGTCCATCTGCACGATTTAGCATATTTGCACTAATTACTACAAGACTGGCCTATTGTTGGTCCCACAAACAGTCAGTGAGCCTGAGGTCAGCAGGAAGAGCTCTATGACCCACGCACTGACCCCAAGGGATGGCCAGTGACCTGCTGGCCTGACCTGTAAGTGAGGAAAGAACTAAAAATTCTCATTAGGATTCACTCTTTTTTTAAACTCAAAAACTAAAGTTTTTAAATGAGCATACCCTAAAATCCCTTTACCAACCTACATATTATATAATTGGCTTATTTCCTTTTATTATAACAATACAGCATTTTATTTTTATAAATTTGAATATTGTTACACTCTGTACATCTTATATAATCCATATATGAAATATTTATAATAATTTACGTAGTATAACTCTTTTTCTAATTCTCTTTTGAGACAGGGTTCTCACTATGTTGCCCAGGTTAATTTCAAACTCCTGGCCTCAAGCAATCCTCCCACCTTCACCTCTCAAAATGCTGGGATTATACACATGGCCTCAACTATTTTATATGAATTTCAACTACATCACGATCTAGTTGGGGAACTAGAACCAGGGGAAATTTTGCACCCAGGAGATATTTGAC
The DNA here is from genome assembly GCF_009828535.3 of Hylobates moloch. Lineage (NCBI taxonomy): Eukaryota > Metazoa > Chordata > Mammalia > Primates > Hylobatidae > Hylobates > Hylobates moloch. The sequence goes on along the minus strand of NW_026652277.1, from coordinate 23,599,699 downwards.
AACCCCTGGAGACATTGATTCTTGCAACTAGAAGGTGGAAGAGGCATCTAGTGGGTAAAAGTCAAGGATACTGCTAAATATTCTACAGTGTATGGGACAGCCACACAAAACAGAGAATTATCTGGTCTGAAATGTCCATAGTGCCAAGGTTGTTCTAGTTGATAGAAACCTGAATTAGTTCCTCTTATTGATTTGCCTTATAATCTAGTAAATCTGTTCTTTTTTATCCTTAAATATCTACATCAAGTAACATTATATTGTTATACTTACCTGAATTGATTGTTTAAATATAAGCTTTCTGAACCCCTGACGATGAATCTGAATTGCTAGGAAAGAGATAAGGGAATTTACATTGATATCCAGCACTGTACTCTTTCTGCTGCACTCTGAATTGTGGAAGCCAAATATCTTCTTTGTTTTATATAACAAAGTATTTGCTTTTCCATGTTTAAACTCTGGAAGTTATATTGTATTTTCTTAAACAATTCAGAAAAACAAAAACAGATAACATTCCAGTTACTATATTAATACTTTAAAATTATACTGAAGATGGAAAAGACATTGGAGTTCATTTGTAAAACTTTCTTATAGGTGAGAAATAAGATGAGAAGTGCCTGAGATTCCTGGACCAGTTAGTGACTTCACCAGGGACCGTGTGTTAACTAGAGTAAGGTATGAAGAAGTAGTTCACTCCAAATCTCAGGCAACAGGTAACATCTAGTGAATCATTCTGCAGGGCCCTGAACTTTCCTGTGTGGTCTCTGCCAGTCATTCCAACATCATGTCCAGTGCTCTGCATATGGGGCCAGGAAAGTAATGTAGAATCAAGAACATAGAAAAGAACATGAGGACATTTTTAAGATAACATAGAATTCAATTCAAATTAGTATAATATGGTGCAGTTGACATAAATACAGGCAATTGAAGATATAACAGGGGAAATATATCAGGAAAGGCTTCCTGTAGAAGGTTTTTCGTCAGATTTTGAGGGAAGAAGAGGAGAAAGATTGGCTAGAAAGAGGCATAGGGCATTTTTGGTACATGCAAAGGCCCAAAAATAGAAATTAGCAAATCAAAGTCAGAGAACTGCAAGTAGTTGTAAGTGACTGGAGCAGGTAGATCGTACTGGAGAGTGCTCAGAAATTAATTTGTTAATGTCCGCAGTCTAATGCAGAAGAGGGAAAAGAAGTGGTGAAATCATCCAAGTGCCAGGCTATATGGATTCTCAAGACACCTGCAACTACTGTCCATCAGCTTGTTTTGTTTCCTGCATAGCAGTTGTGACTCCCTAAAATCATTTTTATTTACCTACTTGACTTTTGTTGGTCTCCCTAACTACAATGCCAGTTCCATGCACTGAGTTTGAGTTGCCAGGAGGAATGTCTAGAGTCAATGAGAGAGCACTTTAAAATGAGGTGGATAGTATGGGAGCTATAGAAATAAGAATGAGTGTGACTAACATGAATTAGATGGAAAGAGTCAAAGTCTACTGGACTGTAACAGCTGATTTACCTGCTATGCTACAGATGTGGCCTGAGAGGCACTGTCTGAGAGAGACCAGCCTCACTGAACATGTGGGGAACTGGCATCCCAGCAGCTGCCTGAACATGCAGAAGAGTTAATGACCTCCTCTCCAGGAAGTGAATTTATTTTAACTAATGTGAATTTTATCTAATTTTTTAAAAAGGGAGCCAGTGGATAAGTCGTTCTCTCTTCCTCCCCTTGAGGCACTGTTCTGACATGCATTAGTTCCTACGTCCTCTCTGATGATGTGCTGTGAGACTGAGCCGTCTTTGGGGTGCTTCTTGTGAAACTGCAGCCTGGTAAAGTTCACCTCCTTATAGTTGTTCACTTACCTTTCACCTCCCCTGCTTTGCTCCATTTCCCCCTCACTTCTGCTTCCCTAGGTTTGCACTCCTCAGTAAAGTGCTAGGATTTTGTTAAGCTTCTGACTTAGGCCATGTTTTCTGGGCATCCCAGGCTAAGACAAAAGCTATCCTATCTACTAAATGAAACTCAACCCAAGTACTTAGTGTGCTGATTTTCAATCTATGTGGTCAAATCCAGCAAGGTTTAGAGGTGTGTACAGTGTTACTAAGTGGGTGGCACAGGCTTTACGTTGCCAGTTCATCTTCCCAAAATTGTTTCCACCAGATACAATGGCCTTTGCTGAAGCCATGTAAAAACTGTGCAGAGTTTTTTGGCCTATATGACTAGAGAATATGCAAGGTGGGATATGAAGGAACTGAGGACAAAGAGAGGTAGGTTAGCAACACAGAAAAGCAGCAACAGGGAAATAGAAGCAGACTAATTGCAGAAGATCAACCATTTCCCCCCAGCAGGAACTCCTGCTGCACAGGCTGTGTGGCAGATTTTGGAAGCCTAAACAGCATAAATGGCTAAAGGTGTTTTCTGATGAATGAGGTTTTACTTCTTTGGCAGGTAACTGAAGTCTGACTTTGGGAACAAGAACACCTGGAAGTCAGCTCGGCTCTTGAACTACTCCCAATCCCTCATATCAGGTTCATTATGAGAAGCCACCTGTGTCTCTGCTCATCAAATCCTGCTGGTTTCTGGTTCTGATCTGTTGCAGTGCACCAAAGAGTCATTTTATTTACAAAAGTAAAATAAATAATTCATAAGGATTTCCTGACCCTTCAGCTTTGAGCCAATGTGAAACTGGTCTATGCTGATGATCACAGAATTGTAAATTGCTTCAACACTTCTGCTAAGTAATTACTTAATCCAAGTAGTAAAACCTGAGTAATATAAATTAACGAGTGGTATGGCTCAGTTTCAATTAGTGAAAATTATGAATTACAAGGGTTTTTTTTTAAGAAATGCTTATGGAAGAGAATGCTGTGTATTCACCAAACTCTGCTTGCTTTTTCTCTTGGACACACAATAGAATGTAGGCAGAAGTAGGCCTGGCTTGTGCAAGAAACCTGGTATGCAAATCCTCCATGATTTTTTCCTTTTCCTATTCACTGCTTGGTAAGAGAGGAAGACACAGCCCTGAAAGGAATTCAGCATAGTGAAACAATGAAAGAATCCTGGATCCCTAAAAGAACGCAGAGCAGAGACATCTCCTCTACCCCCATACCCCCATCTCCCATATTGGAGATTGGAGTTTGACCTAATCAAGAAATATATTTGTCTGTTGGTTGATTGGGTTTTTTTTTTTTAATGTTAAGAGACAGGATTTGAGGAAATTGTTGGTGTAAACAGTGTTGGTTACTCCAACTAGTGCAAGTTTGTAATTCAAACTAGGTTAGCAATATTCATTTAATCATTTACTTAATAAGAATCATTTATCTCATGTGTTAATCTGTTCAAAAGTCCTCTAGAGTGCATGCTTTATAAACGGATAGGACCAAATAAAATTATGCGAATTCATTGTATCAAATGGTTCTTCTATGTTGTATGAGGATGCTTTTTGTTCTTTTAAATATTTTAAGCATTTCCACAACAATTTGCTTTATGATATTAATTAGCAATATGAAACTTCCAGCCCAGTCTATCTGAATAATCACAATTATATCTAGTTAGAAACACCACCACTTTCTTGCTTTTCAATAATTTGCTTATTACTAAGTCTGGTTGGATGTCTCGCAGAAATATGTTTCCCAAACCATTGAGCTCTACTTCATTCTGTGGTTTTAGACTCCATACCTGAATTCAGAGACGTCTTCCAAATGTTTGCAACAAAAACTGTTACCTCCAAATAGAAAAATAACATGGTAATAGTCATGTAACATCCTTTGCACATAGAACTAGACTGTGTATTCTCTGAGTTATCAGAAATAAGAATTCAAGCACATATATTAACTCAAATTTAGATTGTAAGCTTAATAGTTAATAATCAGGAAAGGGTGATTTAAATTTTTTTTAAGTTTTATAGCTTTCAAGCAGAATACAGACAGTGGTCACGAAGTCCTCATGCATGTAGGCTAAGAAAAAACTTCTTAGCTAACAGTCAAGACCTAAAATCAGTTATCAGAGTCATCTCTAATAATTTCCAAAAAAAAGAAAATGGGTAAAATTAGAGCATACATATACAAACATCTTTAAAGGGAATTTTGGACACTGTCCATTGTTTAAAAAAATAATGAAGGGCCAGCCATGGTGGCTCATGCCTGTAATCCCAGCACTTTGGGAGGCTGAGTCAGGAGGCTCACTGGAGATCATGAGTTCAAGACCAGCCTGGGCAACATACTGAGACCCCATCTCTACAAAAAATTTTAAAAATTAGCTGTGTATGGTAGGACACACCTATAATCCCAGCTATTTGGGAGGCTGAAGCAGGAGGATCACTTGAGCCTGGGAGGTTGAGGCTGCAGTGAGCCATGATCATGCCACTGCACTCCAGCCTGAGTGAAGAACAAGACTGACTCAAAAAAGATAATAATAATTAGTAGTCATGATGGTGTCCACTAGTGAGAAAAAGTATAGTTCACATTAAGTGTATGCTATCTCCATAATATTAAGAACTTTTTAAGTAAATTAAGTGTAACTTTAAAATTGCATTAAGTACAGTTTCTAACTAGAAGAAGGCTTGTACATAAACAGTTGTTCAATATAAATGTTTATTGAGCTGAAATATCTTTAGTATCCAAAAGCATCTGGAATTACAACATTTAAAAATTCCAATTTTTTAAGCTCTTGCCTTAAAAAATGACTTTTTTAGTTGAGATTTCCATTTTTCCTTTTTAAAATAACTTACACTAAGAATAAAATTAGATCAATTTTTCTACTTAAAAGTCATACACATACTGTAGTGCCTGAATTTCAAATCAGTAGGGTTCAAATCAATGTAAGTTGTCTATGAGTGAGTGAAAGTGCGTGTATTTTTAGTTGCAACTTATAAGATGAGCTAAAGGTATTCCATGGCATATTCCAGATTTCCTACTGAATAACAAATGTATTTTATCTGGCATGTCTAGTAGAACAATTGTCTCAATCTCCTTCCTTCCATCACTACTTATGCTTAAACATCCTTAAAGCTTTTCCTGTAAATACAGCTGGGATGCAGCTTCTTTCTGCCAATCTATTATTCTGTCACTTTTCCTTCTTTTATGTCCTCAACCAAGTAAGTGTTATTTTCCTGCTTTTATTTTGGCTGAGAATTCAACTGAATCAGTTTTCCAACAAATCTGGTGCAGAGAATTCTAATTTTCCCTGTTACTTTTGCCTCCCAAACAAAAACAAGCCATCTACTGTGACTCTACTGTATTTGGAGTTAGAACAGGTGCTATGGCTTCCTAAGGCCCAAACATCAAAATATTTGTGAAATGAGATTTGCACTCCACTGATCTGTGTAAAGTCATAGCTAACAACAATGAATATTTACAATGAAAAGATTTCCTGGCACTGTGAGCACACAAGCCCTAGGAAGGTTCTAAATGTTGCACTTTGCCATTGTGTTTCTCTCTGGAAACTAATGCCAAATAATGCATTCATCGAGTATGAATCTAATATACAAATTAGAGCTTGTGACTAATGGGGTATTCAAGAAGCGTGAAATTCCTTTTTGTAATTGCTGAGTGATAGACATTTCTACTGAATTTGATATTTCTGTAAGAGTTTCTTTCATTCTAGTTAGTGATTGGAAAATCTGCAAGAGGAAAGTACTTATAGGGCAGTGGGAAACATTCATGTAAATCATGTGCCTTTGAAGTTGGGGAGTTAATTTTAATAAAATTTCTAGAAAATGAATATGATCAATGAGGTCTTTGTTTAACAAATTTGCTTTTGTTGAATCTTACAAAATTGAGTGAAAATGAGAACATTGCCCTGTTAGACAAATGTTCGTGAGGGTATTAAACAAAAATCCTATAGGAATTTGTGTAACATCTTAAGTAGGTTTAAATAATCCTTGAAGTTGAACTCGAAGTACATTTTATAAAACTCATCTTTCTCTCTCAAGAGTCCCATTCAGGATAACATGTGTGCAAATCCTAGGCAATATATGGCTGCAAAGTGAGGCAAGGGACACATCAAGAGTAAAGCCAAGTTCTTTCTGAGTTATGCCCTATAACTCCTCTGTATTTTGGTCTCTAATTCCACATGTGTAATACAAAATGAAGAAATAAAGCTTTTTTTCTCTATGGCCTCTCGAATGAATGAACAATAAGTTTGAGAAATTCTAGGAAAAATACTTACTGTGCTAGACATTGTTCTTAAAATGTATCATTATGACATTTCTCTCATTTTAGGAACAACCTTAGGATAATTACATTTGTAACTATAATTGAAGTGATAAGATTTCACCCAGTTCTCTATTTTTCAAAATCAGCTTCCCTTCTTCCCCACTATCCCTCCCTACTTCTCTCTCCCTTGCTTTTGCGTTACTTCATGTACATTAGCTTGGGGCTGAACACTGTGTTAAGCTCTGGATATACCCCACTGACAAGATGAATGAGTCTCTTACAGTCTAGAAGAAAAGACTAGCATTGAACAAGTCAAAAGAAAAAAATGGACAGGTACCAATGCTCTGGGGACAAATAACAGAAGACAATCTAGAGTGACACAAAAACTCATCTATAATTTCAGATAGATGAGGGGAGGTGGGCCAATTAATGATTTCATGGAACTAGAGACACGATTTTGTCAAAACTGTTTATCTTGGCCTCCAATCATGTATTTCCTTAATTCTGTAACCCAGTCAATTTGGGTAGAAAGGGCATGGATAACAGTAATAGTTGGTTTTTTAGGTTGCCATTTATGAGGCTCCTAAGAAAGAATGATGAACTAAGACTTGAGAATCCAAATCTCTCACAATGGCTCATTGTTTCTTCTGAACAAGGTTCTGCATCTTGATGAAAAATTAAATGGAGCCGTGGCAATTCCTTGGCTAGGATTGTTTTCAAGGTTATGTGAAATTTTAGTATATCCCTCTGAACTCTTCCTCCACTGAAACCCTACATTCTTGCTTTCTGCTCTGGCTTTAAAATTCTGATAAGTTTAAGTGAATTTATTAGATCATGCTTACCATCATGGACTGAAGAAATATTACCAAATAAATATGGAGATCAAAAGCAACTACCAGCAACAGAGTGGGGGTATTAGCTAGTACACTTTGTAAATGCAACGACTTTCTCTTGCTTTAGAATTTCACCATAAGTTATGATTCTTCCTTTGAGTTGCAAATAGGAAAAGATAATTATTCCAGCTAATTTTATTGCATGCATTTTACACAGAAACATACACATAAACAATCCTTAGAACACTCAGTCATAAAAGATTCACAAATTTATATTATTATTTATAGTATATCCTTTTCTAAACTCAGAATCTACGGATGGAGTTCCAGTTCCCATTGACATATATGACTCTCAGGAGCTACTATATATCATATTAAAGTGTCCTTGCAGAGGTGCTCTTTCAGGGCCGTACCAAAAGTTTAATCTGGAACCAGACAAAACTAAACCAAGCTGTGACTCAAACTACTTCAGAATTGGATTCAGAAAGTATCATAGGCATATAAATCCTAAGACTTATCCTAGAGAGAATAAAACGTTTTTAAACCAAATTTCTTAGAATCTTTTATATCTCTTGATGTGAATTCATTGGAACATCCATGTTTGCCATTCTGCATCCACATATCGAGCAGCTTAGCATCTCTCTGGGCATCTCTCAACTGCACTACTGCATGTGCCTCTAGGCTACTCTCCACAACCTCTCTCTCCTCCACACTATGCGGAAAATTCTCGTTAAAAATCTGATAATGTCTTCTTGTCTAAAAGCTTCCCCATGCGCCCCACACTCTATGGTATACATTTTAATTCTTTAACTTGGTAGAAGTGTCCTTATATAAATATATCCCCAAACTACCTCTCTAGCCTCAGCTACTGTTCCACTTCATTCATTCAGTGTGTCCTGCTACATGCAATACCTCATTTCTGCCCATATGTGCTCCTTGCTAAATCCTTCTGTACATACAATTTACTTTGCCTAAAATTCTCTACTCCTCCGTTCTCTGCCTGGCAAACTTCCTAATCTAGCCTTCTCTAATGTAGCCAGGAATGGTTAACAAAGTTGTCATGGCAATTTGTTCATCGGTGTTATGACACTTATTTGTGTGTCTTATGATATGACTCATTTGTGTGTATTCCCTTTTCCTTCACTTGCTGTAGCTTACATAATCTTTGGTGGCAAAGACCATGTCTTGATTATCCTTGTGTGTTTGCACATATCTATATCTCTGTCACCTGTCTAATACTTTATATAAGTGCTCATGACAGCTGGATAAATGATTTTTCTTAAGACTTATTCAGACTGAATTGAACCATTTAGGCTAAGTTGATCAGTCTCTATTGCAGCCCTAGAAATTTTAATTTGACAAAATAGTCCAAATGAATCTACAAAAAAACTAATTTCCATTATAATATGGTTAATTACACCTTTTCCTCAACTAATTTATTTGGATTTATATTTAAAAGTTTACCTAAAGTCACAGGAATATTTATTTTTCTTTCAAAAGGGAAAAGAGCAAAAGAAATAAATGAAAATATTTAAAATTTTCTTATTACACAGCCTGCATCTTTGCAACTTATTGTTATACTGGTATTGTCTAATTAGCCACAAGAGTTACACAATTCAATATTAAAAATTCCATACTTATTGAAAACTATATTAGTTCATATTTTCATTTATGTGAAAATGTATAATATATAATAAATGAATAAACATTCATATTAATTGTACAAGTCAAGAAAATAAATATTAAAAGGTTTGGTGTTTCTAGCTATGAACATTGATTGGTTCAGACAAAAATTAATATGTCCCCCGTCTCTACTAAAAATACAAAAAAATTAGCTGGGCGTGGTGGCGGGCGCCTGTAGTCCCAGCTACTCGGAGAGGCTGAGGCAGGAGAATGGCGTGAACCCAGGAGGCGGAGCTTGCAGTGAGCCGAGACTGCGCCACTGCACTCCAGCCCGGGCGACAGAGCGAGACTCCGTCTCAAAAAAAAAAAAAAAAAAAATTAATATGTCATAGAACTGACCTGAGGACATGTTCCATAAATTTTACTGAATCAATATTTTCTATTGGAAAAATGCAAGCAAGGAGAAAATTAAACAGTATTCTATGTTTATTTTTCTGGTCTTTTATTTACTAAGGAGAAGAGATAATACCCTAATAGGGAAGATGAAAATTACTGATAAAATTTTATTTATAGCTAAAAAAGTATAATTCTTGAAACAGGAAATCCATACCAGTCCTTCTAAAAACATTTTATGATAAGCAGCTTTCACCTCTTTTGTTTGTTCAAATAGAGAACTGGATTTACTCCTGTTTGGTGCAGGCCATACAATCCACACATCTTTTCAGGAGTTTGAACACCGATATTCGTGTGAACTCTTACTGTCTATGAATGCCTAAATGATCTTCTGATTAAAAACAACAACAACAACAACAAATAAACAAAAAACCTGGCTCCTGGGTAGAAAAGAAAATCTGAATTTATTCTAACTCAATTCAGAGTACACATGTCCATGGTATGCCCCCAGACACATGGATGGATAAGGAGATCATGAGATGGGCAGGTGGAGAGGAAGGAATAGAAGGAGAAATAAATGCATTTTCTTACTTGAACTCAGTAAGATTCCTTAAAATGAATAACACATAGTGGTATATTTATTTGTAAACAATCCTTTGCAGAAATAGCTTAGGTGTCATCCAAAGTTTTTAAACAACGAATCAGAACATATTCTCCCTCAATCCCGTTGTCCAGGTGTGTGTGACATGGGATAGCTCCTGCAGACCTAACTGACCCACATTGTGCTTCTATGACCATTTCACATGGTGGTAGTTCCTGTGGGTACTGTCTGTTGCTTTCCAGTTCCTCTATCAACTGCAAATGTGTAGAGGCACTTCCCACAGGATGCAAGCTGCATGAGGGAAAGGACTGTTTATCTTTTTCACTTCTGTATCCCTGGTCCCCTGCTCAGTACATTATTACTGATGGAATAAATGAATGTGAACCCTACCACCAAGACCTGTTATCCATTGAATCCTAGCCCTTCTATCCAGTGAAAGTTCACATGTGCAGAACTGGATGACTAAGAAGAAGTAAAAGGAGGCATCCCAGAGGCTCCAGCCAGAGGCATGCCAACTGAGAGTGCTGGGACTCTTATCCCAAAGTTCTCATTTCTTGTCTCACTTCATTGACTTATAAAGATTGAGTAAAACAGACAATGCAATGGACTGAATAATTCTGACTCACCTCCCCCTATTCCGAAATCCATATGTTGAAACCCTAATCCCAGTTTGATAGTATTTGGAGGTGGGGCCTTTCAGAGATAATTAGGTCATGAGGGTGGAATTCACATGAATGGGAATAGTGCCCTTATAAGAAGAGGCCAAAGAACTAGCTAGCTGAGCAACAAGTGTTTGTTGCTTAAACCATCCAGACTATGGCATTTTGTTACAGCAACTCAAGCTAAGACACAGACTAATTTCATTTTATCAAAATATAAAGTGAATGGTGTGAAATAAAAAGTGAAAATAACAGGAGAAATATTAAAAACTCCTCTATCTCAGTTATTTGTCTTTCTCAGAGCTTTTCCAAGGTAAGTGCTGTATTTTATTCATCTTTGAATAGCCACTACTTTGACATAACACCTGACATGTAATTGGTGTTCAACATATGTCTGTAGAACAAATGATGGACACACACCTTGAAATGCATGCAAATAAGATAATCCATTTTCTATAGATGAGGAATATCCAGGACACTTCTCGCATGAGCCCTCTAGTCCCTTGACTGTGCCCCCTAAGGTATCACTGATGTGAAGTCCAGGCCTTTGTTTAAAAGACCAGACTCCACAGAGAATATGGGTCTCTGTGTTGACACAGAGACAGAGATATCCCGGGGAATAAGGCCTAATGAGAAAATTTAATTAAGTGTTTCCCCTTCAAGGGGTTAGGACCTGATACAATTGTTCCAGGTATTTTAAGGTGTATACGTCCTGCAGGGCCACCTGAACCATCAGCTCTGGAAGCCTGAGATGAGGTAGGAGCAATTTGCTTACTGAGCGCACTGAGAACACTTCCTTCTACTTAAGCCTCTTTTTGCTTCTCCTTCCATCCACTGTTCAAAAATATATATTGCACCAGGCACTATGCTAAGGGATGGGGATAAGAAAAACAAATAATGCAGTTACAGTCTTTGCCCTTACAAAGTGTACTGCCAAGCAGGAGAAACAGATATTTAACCAAGCAAATACAAAAAACGCGATAAGATATAACCGAGGAAGAATGAGGTATTTGTCAAGAAGAGAATCCCAAGGGGTGGGAGTGGGAGGCAGAAAAGGCATCCCTGAGGCGGTAATGTCTAAGTTGGGACCTGAAGATGAATTTAATTGATTTAAGCCTTTCTACAAATCCATGTCCTGACCACAATCCGATCCTTCTTGCCTCCTGTGGGTCTAAGTGTCCTGCCTGTAGGACCATAATCCATCTTGATTATAATCCATCTTGATTATACCACTTTGCCACAGAAGATTTCAATTCTGTAATGACTGAACTCTCTTTTGTCCGTTAGGATGCTAAAATCTGAAATCCCTCTCTGAGGCCAAAATTTGAAAGTTTCTCTAATGCAATTCAGTTGAATAAACAGCATCCTAAAACCTCTTAAGCCTGAGAGTAGCAATACAATGTTCTGTGTGCTTTTAAAACAGCCACTCCTCCTTCTGTCAAGCCTTCACTTTATCTAAGTTGAATGGGAAAACAAATCAAATCCACATAATGGGAGATTCATCATGGGGTATGCAGTAACATGATTGGCTGGTCAACAAACTTGAGATGTTATACAAATACTACTTAAAATGTCATCTTTAAGCATTTCAAACATCTTAGGATTGATGACATTCTATCTAGTAGCTTGCAATATAAAGAAGTTTGATGTTTAGAAAAGTACCATTAGAAGTTGCCAGGGTACTTCTTAAAATTGGACATTATAGAAACCACACTTTAAGGTGTGAGGTTTTTGTGTGTGTGAGAGACAGGGTCTCACTCTGTCATGCAGGCTGGAGTGCAGTGGTGCAATCATAACTACTGTAACCTTGAACTCCTGGGCTCACATGATCCTCCCCTTTCAGGCCCCTGAATAGCTAGGACTATAGGCACACACCACCACATCCAGCTAATTAAAAAAAAAAAAATTAGTAGAGATGAGGTCTCACTATATTGTCCAGGCTGGTCTCAAACACCTGGGCTCAAACAATCCTCCAGCCTCAGCCTCCCAAAGTGCTTGGATCACAGGCCAAGGAATTCTGATATCCAAGATATTTCCTGATGAATTAAATGTCCTTCAGTTAGATTCCTGACTGATATATTATGGGAAATCTTATTTTGAGTATATTAAATCGCATTGCATTAAAGAAGCATAAAATTTTATGGTATATAAGAATATGCAAAGTTATACTCTTTTTTAATATGAAATTGATTACTTTTCTATGAGCTTCTCTATGAGTATTGCTTTTCTGTGAGCCACCAAATGGCAAATCTGAACTGGCAATAATACTAGCGTAAAAGAGATTTAATTACAGAAATTCTCACAGAATAAGAACTCAATTTGTTATATGTCAATAATTATATTCAGTTTAAAATAAATCATTCATAAACTCAAAAACATAATTATTGTCAGATATAATTCTTATGTATTCAGTACAGGCTGAGTATTATCTTATCCAAAATGCTTGAGACCATCAGTGAGGATTTGGATTTTTTTTTTTTTTTTTTGGATTTGAGAATATTTGCATTATACTTACCGGTTGAGCATCCCAAATTCAAAACTCCAAAATCTGAAATACTCCAGTGAGTATTTCCTTTGAGCATCATCATGTCAGCACTGAAAACATTTTGGATTTTACAACACTTCTGATTTTGGATTTTTAGATTTGGGATGCTCAATCTATATGCCTATATTTTTTAATTGTATGAGTATTAAAAGCTAAATACTGAGAGAGGTGCTAGCCCATGGAAACCATAACCTTAAGGCTGCTTTCTAAATTCTGTCCATAGACTACAAGTAAAAATTTATCACCTTCAGAATCTCTGATATTTACGGGAAATGAATTCAGCTTTATACCTAAAAACATTAAAAGTCTGTGAATACAAGTAGCAACTGTGGTGTAAGGCCTAAAATAAAGCCCTATTTTAAATGTTGCCTTGACATGTGGTGAAATCACGAAGGCCTCAAATGGCCAAACTGCAGCTCCCCCTCCCCATTCTGTCCTGACAGATAAAGTCCCCTAGTTAAACATCCCTTTTTATCACACGGACCAGACACAGCTCCTGCTTATTGCTGAGTAGCAGGTTTCAGTTCCCCACCAATCCACAGAATTTTTCAAGCAAGCCAATCACATCCTCCCACAGGAACCAGGGAGTACTCCACCCTCTTGACACTATGAAGCCTGCCTCTCACAGCATTTGCTCATTGACACTGCTCCTGGGTGTAACCCCTCTGTGGCACTGCAGGACATGTGGAGTCCTCCTCCCCCAGCCATGAGAACAGGTGACTAGGAAACTGCTGTCAATATCACCTGTCCCATATTGCGTATTGTGTGTTCCACCATCCCCAGAACTCCAGGGCAGGAATCTCTCCTTCATCAGTGGGGTAAAAGAGAGGCAATTAAAACAGCAACTTTATTGACTATTGAATGCAAAATTAAACACTCACCTTTTGTTCTTATAGACTAGGGGTCCTCAAAGCCAAGGCTGCAGACTACTACTGGTCCATGGCCTGTTAGGAACTGGGCCTCGCAGCAGGAAGCAAGCAGCAGGTGAGTGAGCATTACTGCCTCAGCTCTGCCTTCTGTCAGATCAGCAGTGGTGTTAGATTCTCATAGGAACATGAACCCTATTGTGAACTGCGCTTGTGAGGGATCTAGGTTGTGCACTCCTTATAAGAACCTAACTAATGCCTGGTGATCTGAGGTGGAATAGTTTCGTGCCCAAACCATCTCCCACCCACTCCCATCTGTGTAAAAGTTGTCTTCCATGAAACTGGTCCCTGGTGCCAAAAAGGTTGGGGACCTCTGTTATAGACCATCATTTCAGTTGAGTGTTTAGCTCTACTGCCAGAGAAGGATATGGAAGCTTCTAGGGGCTTCTACTCATGGCCAAGGTCATAAAAAATGACATCAAGTTTCTAGCATTACAAAGCAAATAGTTTGTGCCAAACCCAAACCTGGGTTTTTATGCAGTTGATACATTTTGATTTGAACACTGGGGCCCTGAGAGTGAATCTATACCACTCAATGAATATTCCACAAAGTAATCATTAATAACCAACTTTAACTAATGTACATCAGCATAGGTTCTGAGGAATCTTGTTCCACTGAACCACAATATTGGGGAACTACACAGCATTCCAATAAGAGTTCTTCATATAAAACACAATTGTGATTATGTCTTAAAAACATGTTACTTTTCCCCCTCATCGTTTTGATGATTAAATGTTTCTCTACTGGTACATTAAGTCAATTTACTCAAATATTCATAAAACATGAGATTTTATTTATTCATCTTTCCCAAAAATTTAATTTTTAGGAATAGTTTTAATTGTTCAGAGGATAAAATATTTCAATATCTATTGAACTTTTAGCCATTCAATAGATATGTCTAAGCCACACAAAATACCATGGTACAGTTGAAAATACAGGTCAAGTCCTGTCTAATGAAGACATACAGATGTCTAGTTGTAACTAATAAGTTTTTTCCTGCATCTTTATGAGGCCCATGGTATTGGTACTTTCTAGTTCATTTATAATTATTTTTAGCTTATACTTTATGACCTAGCAAATGTCTTTTCCAGTAAGAGTTAAACCTTAACTTATAGTGAAGAACGTTGTTTGATACAACTGCATTAGAGAATTGTATAATAGACCATAAATGTTCAAAAAGTTCTGATTGCCATACAGTCATTCATCTATTCAGCACACATTTATTGGACACCTATCAGGACCACTCATTGATGCTACAAAGATAAACTATACAATTCCTGTCCTCAAGTAGCTCACATAAAAGCTAGAGAGGGCACTTTGGGAGGCTGAGGTGGGCAGATCATGAGGTCAGGAGATCAAGACCATCCTGGCCAACATGGTGAAACCCTATCTCTACTAAAATACAAAAAATTAGCCAGGCATGGTGGTGCATACCTGTAGGCCCAGCTACTCAGGAGGCTGAGGCAGGGGAATCGCTTGAACCCGGGAGGCGGAGATTGCAGTGAGCCAAGATCGCACCACTGCACTCCAGCCTGGCAACAGAGTGAGACTCTGTCTCAAAAAAAAAAAAAAAAATGCTAGAGAGGAGACTTGGCTTAAAAGAGTGGAGGATAGGATCCAGGGAAAATACTGATAATTGATGCTTCTCCCAAAAACTAGAAATGGTCAGCAAATACAGGTTGGGGTGAAAAGAAAAAGTGAAAACAAGAAAGTTCCAAGAAAAAGAGTAGAGTGCTGAATGAGTTAAGATAACCTAAGGGTGGTATATTGGGTAGAACTCTGACCCCCAAAAAGAGATGTCCAAGCCCTAGTCCCCAGTACCTGTGAATATGACCTGATTTGAAAAAAGGGTCTTGCAGATGTAATTAAGTGAAAGATCTCAAGATAGATCATTCTGGATTAATCAGGTGCCCCAAATTCAAAGACAAGTTTCTTTAAAATAAAAGGAAAAGACACAGACAGAAGAGGAGGAACATAGAGGAGAAGGCCACGTGAAGAGAGAGGCAGAGGCAGGAGCTCCACGAGGCCAAGGATCACCTGGAGCTACAAGAAGCTGGAAAACCCAAGGCCAGATATCCCCTAGAGTTCAGAGGGAACATAGTGCTGCTGACACCTTGACTGTAGACTGCTGGCCTCCAGAATTGAGAAAGGATACATTTAATTTGTGTTAAGCCACCGAGTTTGTGGTAATTTGTTACAGAAGCCCTAGGAATCTAATATAGGTGGGGTACCTGAAAGGGATTTCCTAGTCTAGGAATGAATAGCAGGAAGGAATATGCAAACACACAAAATCAAGTTTCTAAATTGGAAAATAATATTCTTGTCTCTGAAGACAAAAAAGATGGAACATGGTAGAGTCTGTATTGGCCTAGATCAGAAGCCCCATCTGTCGTTTCCTAGTTGCGTCATTGGACACACTCCTTTCAGAGTCTCAATTTCATTATCTGTAGAGTGAGGGGTACTGAGAAAGAGTAAGTTGAGAGTTAAAACGTAGTGTAAACAAAACCTAAACAACAGCCTAAAGAACCCCCCACCCATCACTGCATTTGGGGAATGTTGGTAAAAAGCTCTACTCAAAAACATGAAAATGGAATATCTTGTGTTACTCCAGAGACCAAAGCGAGCTACAAAACTTTTATTCAGACAGGTCTCCTCCTTGAACCAGCCCCCATCCCAGACCCTATTCCTTCATTTTGATGCTGAACTTTTAGACCAAATACAGTGGGCACCATCTGCTATCAATACAGCCTATACTCTTCCCAGCCAAGATGAGTTCCAGGCCAAGTTTATCTTGTGAGTTAACAGGAGGTGACAAGCCTGGCAGGACACGAATTCTCCCTGCATGATTGATGCAGCCTGGCTGACCAGCTCCATGCTAATGAGGATGTGCCAGGACTCCCAACAAAAACATTTTTGAATAATTTAAAACGAAAGCATAAATTGCCAGGTAATGTGATTCATTGTGTAATTACAGCTCCAGTTAAATTTGCATTCGGGGTGCCTCTGGGGTGCCTCTGTAGCAAACATCAGTTGATTGCAAACTGCCTGTTAGCAAAATTAACCACATAAATATTGCAAAAGAGCAGAGAGACATGTTAATCTTGTGAGGGAAGACAGTGAAGATAAAGTGTTTCAAATGCAACGCTTCTAAATGAATAAGAGAATTAAACTTGAGTAGAATACCTATTTTCGTCCATTATAATAGGTTTAAGTACAAACTGACACCATTTCTGGGGAATTGACTTCAATTTCTTGCCCTAATTCAGTTATCTACTTAAATAAGTTTAAATAAGTTTCTTTGTCCTTTTCTGGTAGTTTATGGCCCCTCCTATATACATCCTCATGCCAATCATTCAAATAAGGTATAACAAACATCTGAAGCATTCCTTAAAAGAGGGAATTGCCAAATACGTTTCTCCTAAAGAATCAAAATGCTGAAAACGTTTTCAACTATGTTGGGTAAGGATTTATTAAGTACGGGTCCATACTTTTTTAAAACATTGTCCTTTTAGCCTGAACATTGGAGAGTTAAGAGAAAAATAATAACAGCCAGATTTTTCCACTCAGTGGGAGCCTTGTACAGAAAGAGCACTTGAACTAAATGTGGAGCCAAATAATTCAGGTATACATTTGACCTTGAATTTGTTAGCTACAATGAGGCTGAGGACAAACTATCTGATCTCTCTAAGCCTCAGTTTTCTCATCTAAAAAAATGGATTTCAGCCAGGCACGGTGGCTCACACCTGTAATCCCAGCACTTTTGGAGGCCGAGGCGGGCAGATCATGAGGTCAGGAGATCAAGACCATCCTGGCTAACATGGCGAAACCCCGTCTCTACTAAAAATACAAAAAAAAAATTAGCCAGGCGTGGTGGTGGGCGCCTGTAGTCCCAGCTACTCAGGAGGCTGAGGCAGGAGAATGGCGTGAACCCAGGAGGCAGAGCTTGCAGTGAGCCGTGATTGCGCCACTGCACTCCAGCCTGGGCGACAGAGCAAGACTCCGTCTCCAAAAAAAAAAAAATGGATTTCATATCACCTAGCCATGCTTCGCATGAATTTTGAGACCCAAACCAAATGGAATAGTGTATATAAAAGTGCCTTTGTGACATAAAGCCTCAATAGGACCGTAGAATATTAATCATTCAAACAAGTAACATTAAGGAATATACTCATTTAAGCAAATGTCAGACTAGCATTTTTAAAATTAAAAAAAAAAAAAAAGTTGTCCTAAAATGTTTTTCCAAGTTTCATCTGCCACCAGGGACATGAATTCAGGAAATCTTATCCTCAACTTCCTAGTCTGGAGGCACAGCAATGACAGGAGGAGCTTCAAGATGACGGTCACCACCTGTGTTCCACTCCATTAAATCAACATCTCTGAGATGCCTCCAAGCTGGCAAGAGAAGCACATCCACTATTGAGTCCCAGCCTTCCTTGCAACCTGCCTCAACTGTCCTCACCTCCCCCCACTGCACCTGACACAACAGCTGTTTGGGCAGCTCCCACCAGAGCTGCTGATTTCAAAGCCCTGTACCGTTCAACTATGCATGTCCATCCCATCCTGTTACGCCATGGTCATCTGAAACTTCTAATATGCATTCGTGATCCTAAACACTTGCTCCTCATTCAATTTTTTTGGATTTCAGAAAGCAAACCCCCTGTTAGAAACCTTGCATGTTAGGACAGAGAAAGGTAATTCCCATGTGAATATACAATCATCTATCTCAATTTGTTTTAAAAATCTTACTATTTGAAATAACCAGTCACAAAACACTTAAACACCTGTCTTATTGATTACTTTCTGTGTTATAAAGCTGTCTTTTTTCAGATCTTCCACAAAACCAAACTTCAACTTCTTGAAGCTGTATTTTTCTTAATGTGGTCTTCTGTACAGTTTGGAAACTTGGAAACTTACTGGAAGTGTTCATCAAAATGTTGCTTTATTTTTAAGTAGAGGTTTAGAGAGTTCTGTGTATGTTTCTTGTTATTTAATCAACAATTAAAACTTAATGACAAAATGCTTCACATATGAAATCAATAGGGATTTTCCATGAGCAAAGACTGTAAAATCAGCCTATTATGAGGAGATTTGCATATTTTAATTATTGTGTTCTAGGGCTTTTGTCAAATAGATGCCTCAGTGCAGTAAGCACCATGTGGTTTGGGTAAATTGTTAACGCTCTGCTTTTAGTATATATAAATGTTGTTAGAAGCATAAATATGTTAAAATGGAAATAGGTCTGGTTACAGTGAAGCCTTCATTTTAATGAGTGTGTTTATTATCTTGCTCTCAGAGTTTATTTGGAGAAGAAGAAATTTAGGAAGATTAAAATGTAAATAAACTGCTTGTAGAGGTCAAGTTAATTAGTAAATACACACAAATGACCATAACATTAGACCTTTGGCAACATTGCCAAAGTAGCCTCAAAATACAAAGCTGATTACTGAAATAATTTTGACTCTGAAGTGCAGATAACAAGTTAAATGCATAAAAATTCAGGTTTTTATTTCTCCATCTCTGACAACTAGTTATTTTAAAACTCTAAAGGATAGTGAAGTTTATTCATTTATTTATTTACTCATTTAAATATTATTATAGAGAGTTGGACAAGTTACCTAACCTCTCTTTGCTTCTATTTTATAGTCTGTAAAATGGGGCTAAAAGTTGTATCTACTGCATAGGATTGCTGTAATAATTAAATGAATTAATGGATAAAAAATACTTAGAATAGTACCTGTTACAGATGGTGATGGTGGTGATAACAATGATGATTATATACAGGGCTTTCAGAATTCAAATATACTTTTTAAAAACCAAAAATTTATATTAAGAAGATTTCCATTAAGTTTATAAAATAAGCTTCAAACCTATAGTTTTAAGGCTTGAAGGAAGATTCCATTGAAATATGTCTGAAAGGGCTGCAATTTTAGAAAATAAAAGCAGCTTTTGCAGGTTACTCACATTTTCAATGAAAAGATTAAATATTCATTGGCTAATTATTTAGTATTTATAAAACACAATATTAAAACATGATTTGATTCATGTTTGTGACATTTCTAGAGATATATCTTTTTTCTGAAGAAGAGGTAGAATCAAATATATAATGTCATAATTCCTAACACCAAGATCATCTATGCAATGCAAGTTTCCATGAAGACATTTGTGGAGGTCTGCATTGAGCAAAGTGGGCTCTGTCCATCAGGAAGCACTTTCTCACTGAGCTTCAGGGTCATTAAATTACAGCACTCCTAAAAACACATTTTTGAAGCCTTTCACAAGCCCACCAAGCTTCTGACAGCCCATTCTACTTTATGTTAATCCTCTGGTTCTGGAATTTTATATGTATACGATTGGGGTGGGGTGGAGGAGACTCCTTTGAGGATCTGCAAAAGCTATGGATCATCTCCCTGAAAATTCACTTACACGTATCTTTTACATTCAACTTCAGGGACTTCATGGACCAGAGTTCCATCCATAGAACTCACTACTCTAAATGGCGACTATTTGATTTTACCCTGAAATTAAATTTAATATTTCAGTAAAACATCATTTGCCCATATGAAATACAGATGAAATTAATTAACACAGATTTAATTTCTATGTAAAGATATCAGATTATATTGTTATATATATTTTAAAATATTGCTATGTATCTTTTGAAAGTAAAGAACAATGGCTAAATTTCCAAACAGAATATACTGTATTACTTTTTAAATTTTTCAAATTGACAAATAAAAATTATGCAAATGTTTTGATGTACAAATGATGTTTTGAAATGTGAATATACTATGGAATGGCTAAATTGAGCTAATAATTAACAAATGTATTACTTCACATACTTATTTTGCTTTGATGAGAACACTGAAAATCTACTCTGAGCAATTTTCAGGTATATAATACATTGTTATTAACTATAGTCACCATGTTGTATAATATATCCCTTGAACTTTTCCTCCCATCAACTGAAATTTTATACCCTTTGACCAACATCTCCCCAATCCCCTCCTGCCCCTAGCCCTTGATAACCACCATCCTACTCTCTGTTTCTATGAGTTTAACTTTTTCAGATTCGACATGTGAGATCACAAAGTATTTGTCTTTCTGTGCCTGCATTATTTCACTTAACATAATGTTTTCCAGGTTCATTTACGTTGCCACAAATGCCAAATTTCCCTCTTTTTATAGGCTGAATAGAATTTCATTGTGTATATAGGCCATATTTTCCTTATCTAGTCATCCATTGACAGACACTTAAGTTGATTCCATATCTTGGCTATTGCAAGTAATGCTGAGATGAACATGGAAATGCAGATATCTTTACGAGGTGGTGATTTTCTTTCCTTTGGTATACACTCAGCAGTGGGATTGCTGAATCATGTGGTAGTTCGACTTAATTTTTTAAGGAACCTCCACACTGTTTTCCACAATGTTTGTTTTCCATAATGCCATAATTTATATTACCACCAACGCTTTACCATTTTCATGGCTGTTTGTTATTATTTTCAATTGTGTAAAGAACAGAGCAGGAAGCATGTGCAAGAGAGTCTATTCATCACTAAGGAAGGCAAAGGGTAAACTATAGCATGATTATATTGATCCCATCAGCTACATAATAGTATTTGAATAAGATATCCTTCATTTAAAAATATGTAAGTGTTTAAAAGTATAACATTTAGTAAACATGGTAAAGGTTTCAGCAATTTTCTGGTGAATAGGTACTCTTGACATCTCACATCTGTTCCAACAAGAGTACTAAAGAGCCAGGAATGCCCAGGTAAGAGCTGAAAACAAAATTCATTTAGATAGCACTACATAAAATATATATAATCTTCCTATTAAACAAAACTGCGATGACAGATGTTTAACATTCCCTCACTTTATGGGTAAGTGACTGAGGTCACATCACAAGACCATTAGAATTAGAGGCAGATATAGAGCCCTGGTGTCTACCCCAGCAGGTGTTAGGATAAATTACACTTGCAGCCTGAGAGCTTTTGATGCTACAATATAAGGTGAAAAAAGGTTTCCTATTAACCTTTCAAGCTTCAAGCTGCTTTTTGGAGAACAATAGAGGTCATAGCACACACACAAAAAAAGAATCAGCTTCACTTTATCAAAATCCTTTTTGTTCCCACTTCATTGCTCATTATTCTTACAATCTTTTTACCAAGGCATCAGAAATATTTTAAACTAGGATTAGCCTAGTTACTTTAGTTACATGCAACTCTTAGAACTATAATGTATTAGCCATATATGACATTAACCTCAGTAATACAGTGTCAGAGAGAGAAGCCTCCCACCCCATCCATGTCCACGAACATATTAAAGGAAGTTTTAAATTAAATTAACCCAACCAGCATCTCCACCAGCATCCTGATGATATAATATCAAAGACTCTGATGGTTTGCTCCCATACCCACCTGCCAAAAATCTACAAAGGAGAAAAAAGAGGAGACAATGAAAAAAGAGAAAAGCTGAAGACAAAAAGTTTGGACCCATACCAAATGATGAACACATAACAATTTAATAGATTATCACACCTCAACCCTCAGGATCAAACAACAAGCATTTTTGTGATTCATGAGAAAAATGCAAAGACTTTTATTTCATTTTACAAGCTTGCCTGACTTATCTGTGCTTTTCTCTTTCTTCTTCCCATACTCCAAGTGATTTCAAATCTAGGAGGTAATTTTTAAATTGATTTGTAGATGTAGCAAGTGCAGTATTTTATCTTTGTATAGATCAAGAACTATAACGAGGTATTTCAGATTTCTGGGGCATCTTGAAAACATTAGAAACGACTAATGTGAAAAAATGCTACTAACTATAAAGCACTCTTTATCATTAGAAATAAATGCTAAACCTAAAGGCAAACTTTATGAGGGAGGCACAACACGTATGCCCATATGTGCATTTCCCTGGCTGGCTTTTAATAATAGCTAAAATATTGATAATAGCATCATGATTTCCAGTGTGCAAGTTGAAAGGCAAAGAATAAATTGATGTTTAAACTTAAAATATTTATGAAGCCCATATTACTTATACCTTTAAAACACACAGCAGCTTCAAAAAAAAAAAAAAAAAAAAAAAAAAGATTGGGCTCCAGAAACTCTTTCAAAGGTCCTTTCACAACTCTCTTTGAAGCCCGCTTCATGAAAAAAATGCTGTTGTCTAAAATTTTTCAGCTTGGAGAATACAATGTTGTTATTGTCTTCCACTTCAGAGGTAGGAAAAGCATACATTAGTTTTCCTGGCTCTAGATTTCCATGACTGAGCAAGGATATGGCTTGTTTCCAGATAGCAGTTTTCAAGGAATTTTGCTTACAAGGAAGTGCTAAACCAGGCACTTTAATTAACATTCATATTTCCTTTGTTGCTAAATGAAGGTAAAGATTCTGTTAGCATAGATTAACTCTCACTCCCATAAATCTAAAATCCCTCTAGAGGATTCTGCTCTGGGAAGAGAGTGAGATGCATTAACACTCCATTAATATCTTCCTTGGAAACACTCTTTCTAACATTTATCTCTTCATCATTTCCTGAATCTGTAATGAAATGCTTGTGCTCGCATATAACAAAAGGATCATGTCCAGGACCTAATGAAGTGTTAGACACCAAGGTAAGAAGCAAGCTGGCTGCACTGGCTCCTAGTGTCGGATACACAATGGTACTTTCTAGACTATATTTAGCTCCAAAGTCATGGTCAGTACCCCTAGGACTTAAGGCACAGTCTGAAAGAACTTCAAGTTCCAGGGCTGCCAGAACAAGTTAATCAGAGTTCTATTTTCTAGGTCCTAAGCCAGACACTGAGGTAATTTCCATTTGTACATCCTTTTCTAAAAGGAGAGACTTCCTGAAAGTGACATTCTGTTATCACATAATTTCAGGGCAGAAGAGCTCTCCGAGGTCACGTATAGCAGTTTCCTGTCCACTGCTTGAAATGCTACCACAATATTCCTGCCAAGTGGCTCCCATTCAGAGATGAGGAACTCACCACCTTGTGAGGAAACTCATTCCTTATTCAACAGCTCAAACTATTGCAAAGTTCCTGCTTTAGTAGAGATTAAATCTTTCTCCTGGGGAATCCCATCTTTTGATCCTGATTCTGGCCTCTAGGGCCCCCAGAACAAGATGAGTCAGTGGAAAAGTTTCACTAGCATAACTTGGTTTGTTTTTTGAAATTCAAAGATGTGTAGAAAAGAAGAAAGTGTTGTGAGCAGTCAAGAATATTGTTAAGGTTGAAGAAAGGTATTTTTGAAGGCTTAAAAAAAGTATGGCTAGCTTTGCTTTTTCCCTAATTATGTATTTCATAATCGTAGCTTTACTTCCCCTAAAATTATTCATAAGGCAGTCAAGGATGAGGAAATACTTGTTTATGATAGTTTTACTTGGATTAGGTAAATTGAGTCCTTGGGATACACCTAATCTCTGGGATAATAATAATCATCATTTTCATACATTGAGCACTTATCCTTACAAACAACATTGTGTTCGGTGCTCTATGCAATAGCTGAAGCATTACTGTCTTCATGGTACAAAGGAGAAAACTAAGCCTCAGAAAGTAAATAACTTCTACATGGGTAGTTAGTAGATGAGCCACAGGTTGAAATTCAGATCTGTCTGATTCCTAAGCTAACTTTATTCTGCTATTCAAACCTTCCTGTCTTATTTTTTGGAAAGAATTTCTATAGCACTGTCAATCCTCTTTAAAATTAGAAGATACTACAAGTCTGTTAAGGATGGAATATTGGTGCCCTCCCCATTCAGTGCTAAAGCCCTAACCCCCAGTGTGGCTATATTTGGAGATAGGGCTTCTAAGGCAATAATTATGGTTAAATGAGGTCATAAGGGTGTGGCCCTGAACTAACAGGATTAGTGCCCTTATAAGAGTGTGCTCTCTCTCCCTCTCCCTTTCCCTGCCCCACTTCCTCCTCCCTCTCCCTCTCTGCCTTTCTTCCTCTCTCTCCCTCTCCCCATCACCAGAGCACACAGCAAGAAGCCAGACATCTGTAAGCCAGAAAGAGAGGCCTCCTCAGAGACCCCACAGGACCTAGATCTGGAGGACTTCCAGCCTCCAGAACTGTGAGAAAATAATTTCTGTTGTTTAAGCCACCCAGTCATAATACATAAATAAGTATTCTGTTGTGGCAGCCTGGGCAAACTAATTTAAAATCTTTCTATCATTTGCTAAAACCTACCAAATATATGAGAAAAGAATGGCAATGAGGCATCTCTCTTGCCAGGACCTTTTGTCATTCTTCCCACCTTCCAGCTGGGAATGAATGAGATGAAAGAGAAGCACGTGGAAATCTCCTTCCCATGGACCACGTGCTGACTGCTGTGCTTTACAGAAACCACTCCAATTCTTGGTCAACTCTTTTCTTGGTAAATTGAGAGATCTCAATTCTAACACTCTATTATCCTATCTGCATGAAAACAAAACTTTTTCTAATCTTTCTTTCTCATTTTTTTCATATATTTTTCCATTTTTCTCTTTTTCTCAGATATTTGTATTCCCTGGATTTTTAATGTAAACAAATTAGAAGAAAAATTATATAAATAATAGTAATTTTTCAGAAGAGATCTCTAGCTTTAAAGTTAATTTTGCTTGCGACCTCATCAATTACATTATTGTATGCTACCTATAAAAACATCCCAACACAACTTTTTTCTAAAGCATCTCGAGAATCTAAGAATGTCCTAGCAGTTTCAGGAATTCTTGAAAATCCAAAAAGGTCACTGAAGACATTGGAAGCCCTTCTGTGATTGCCTTTCAAGTGGTCCCCTTACATAGTCTGACAAATGGGACAGGATCACTACAAAAAGAGACAATAAAATGTATATTTCCCCACCTGGGGATAATTCTGAGTCCCTCTAAACAAATGTGAGAAGAATAAACATTTACATAATGTTTGCCTTCCAGATGTAAGTAATCTGCTCCCAGGAGTTCATTTGATTAGAGAATGTTTCTGAGGAGGTCCAAGGTCATGCATTCAACATCAGCAAATGCTTTGCTCTCTTCTGTGACTGAAAACTGGACTAAAAACTGTGTTTATCTAGCTCACAAATTCAAACTATTGATGGTCTATGGCAAGTGGTATTAGAAAATAAATAATGAGCTAATGTAATTTGATCATTGTTACAGGGAACAACCCTTAGGGGTATGATTTGGGGTAATCATTGTTATTATTTTTCTACAAAAGAAGGCAAATGATTTAAATTATTTTTAAAATATTAATACTTGAAAGAAAGGAGAATCTACAGAAATTATTGTCATGTGATGCTACCTTTTTTTAATAGTTACACAGTCATGTGTTTTGTGTGTATTCTCTCGCTCTCTACACACACACACACATAATTAACTTTTCCATCTTTTCCTCTTCTCAAAGACTTCTCCAGGTTTCTTTACGTTTATTTAAATTAAGTAGATTCAGAAATAATTCATCAAGCATTTTAAGATGGATGTTCAGTCATTTGGCCTTTGCTAGTCTAACATGATTAAAAACATAGATAATGGAGCCACATTGTCTGATTGCAAATCCTAGCTGACACTTACCTATAAAACCTATGGCAAGTTATTTGACTGCTCTCTGCTTCAGTTTCCTCATTTGTAAGATTGCCTCATAGGGCTGGCACGAGAATTAAATTAGTTAATAAATGCAAAATGCTAAAAACAGTAGCTGGCACATTATAAAAGCTACAAAACTTGGTATTATTAATTCATACTTATGTAGCATATTGTAGCTTCAAAATGAAGCTAATACACAGTTTTGAAAGATTATTTTTTTCTCAGTCCTCTGTGATTGGTGGCTTCATTTGATTGTAGTGTTATAATGTGATAATACAGGCTGCAATGGAGAAATGTGGTAATTTTGCTAAAATCAGCTTTCCCCTTGCCCAAGGTACAAGGATGTGATGTCTTCTCTCATACTATAGCAATGAAAGTGCATCAACTGAAGAAAAATGGTTTAAGGGAAAAATAAAATAAAATAAAAACCCTTTCCTCATTCTTCCTACTTAAAATTACATATTGTTAAGCAGCCCCTAAAGCAAGCAAGCTTTTCCAACTTCTTGAAAAAACACCGATGAAGGCACCCTCCAAAAGGAGATAAGTCACAATAATGAAAAGTGAGAGTAAGCGAAACCTGTGACAAGAACATGGAAGAATTTCCCACTAATTACAAGGCCAATGAAACTAATCGAAAAACACAGTAAGAGATCATAATTGCAATGTCAACTCTAAAGTGGGACTATAGAGCCGATGTTCCGATGCTCCTCCCCTACCACCTCTTTTTGATTCATACATACAGGGACTACAACATTCATACAGGGACTACAACAAATATCCAACTGGTCAGCCACCCCTCTCCTGGATGCTCCTCATGCCCTATCCAGTTCTTTCCTCACTAATTCTCCTCCCAAGGAGACTGAGCTAGAAGGAAACAACTGGACAAAAAATTTGGGAAGAGAAGGCTGGGAACACTTGGTGGTACTCTGGATCCTGTAACTGAGAGTAGACCCAGGAAGCTTTCGGAAAGCAATACACTCCACCTTGCAGTTTTTCATGATTTCATATTTCAGAGTATCAGAGAAATGTGGGGTGGGGGAATCAAACACAAGAGAAGACACCATTTCAGTCCAGCTAAGCTACACTGGATAAAAGCCTATTAGATGTGAAAAACTGGGCTAAGAGATACATGCGTCAAACTTCCAGGAAACTGTAGCTTTGAGAATGGAATCGTACCAAAGGGGTCCCAAGAATGGGGACAAGGCAAAACACTGGCAATCATCATCTATAGATCTATCTCTTATCTCAAGATTGAGTAAAGAAAAATCAAATGTGTAAAAGGACAAGACTACTACAAAGTAAGGAGACCGTCAATCAGAAGAACGAGGAAACATCTAAACATTATCTGCCATGGAAATCCTCCATAGAATGCAAAACAGCAGGCCTTTCATGAAAAGGGAATCCAGAAGAAGAAAACAGAATATGATTAAAAGACCATGGGATAGGGCCAGGCGCGGTGGCTCACGCCTGTAATCCCAGCACTTTGGGAGGCCGAGGTAGGTGGATCATGAGGTCAGGAGACCGAGACCATCCTGGCTAGCATGGTGAAACCCCATCACTACTAAAAATACAAAAAATTAGCCAGGCGCCGTGGCGGGCGCCTGTAGTTCCAGCTATTCGGGAGGCTGAAGAAGGAGAATGGAGTGAACCTGGGAGGCGGAGCTTGCAGTGAGCAGAGATGGCGCCACTGCACTCCAGCCTGGGCGACAGAGTGAGATATCCTCTCAAAAAAAAAAAAAAAAAAAAAAAAAAAAAAAAAAAAAACATGAGATCAGGTAAATAGTAATAATGTTAAATATATGAAGATTCTGTGTGTGTTGGTGGGGGTAGGGGGCAGGGGAGGTAATTTAGTTAATGAACATCATACAGTTTTTTAAATTATTTTTTCAATTAACACTAAAATGAATGTTTTCTTCAAACCATTACATTTTCTTTTAAAACAGGATTTTTAAAAAGATGGATAATATTTCATCATGTGTATTCTATCATGTACAATTCTCTTACTGTTGGGTATTTAGGTTTTTATATTTTCCAGTTTTAAATCATACTGGGTACCTTTGTGCTTACAATTTTCATAACATCTTTGATTATTTCTTTAAGATATATTCCCACAAATAAGATTGATGTGTCAGTGAATTTCCTCCTATTTAAGATTTTTCTGACTGGGCATGGTGGCTCTCACCTGTAATCCCAGCACTTTGGGAGCCCAAGACAGGTGGATCACTTGAGGTCAGGAGGTCGAGACCAGCCTGGCCAACATGGTGAAACCCCGTCTCTACTAAAAATACAAAAATTAGCTCAGCCTGCTGGCATGCACCTGTAGTCCCAGCTACTCAGGAGGCTGAGGCAGGAGAATGGCGTGAACCCGGGAGACAGAGCGTGTAGTGAGCCGAGATCACACCACTGCACTCCAGCCTGGGTGACAGAGAGAGACTCCATCTCAAAAAAAAAACAAACAAACATTTTTCACTCATATCAACAAGTGGGTTTCAAGAACGTTTGTTGAAGTTTGTGCTCTTATCAGCAATATTTGTGATTATCCATTTCACAAAGTCCACCTCAGCACTGTATCTACTTTTTATCTTAATACTCCATATTTGAAAGTATTAATGTTTATTTAAAAATTTTACTAATTAGGTCGAGCACTTTTCCTGTATTTGTCTATCTTTTTGTCTTCTCTGAATAACTTGTAATTGTCTCTGCCATTTTTGCCTCTTAAGGCATTGATATTCTTTTTTAATTGAAAGAGCTTTTTTACATTAAGGTTAACGACTTTGACTATTGGTGGGATATTTTCCCCACTAAATATTTGTCCTATGCCTTTCCTTTCATTTGTGGTATGTTTCTAAATGTTAATTTACAATTTTATGTTTTAAAAAAACTAACAAAGCAGAGATAGAAATAAACGAGCAGAGGCAATAAACAGTAAAATATATGTTTAAGAAAATATAATCAGTGATATGAAAGAAAAGTATGATATGTTCTCTAAAAATGCAGAAGCAATCAAGCAGATGAAAAATAAATGAGAGAAGATAATATGTTTGTAGACCAAAGAATGCAGAGCCAGCCTATTATTTTGGTATTTATTCCAAAGTAATTGGAACGAAAACAATAATAGAAGACATAATCAAAGAATAAATTTCCTAGATTGAAAAAAATCATGGATATACAAATGAGATGGGCTCATCACATTTTAAGCAAAATTTAAGAGACCAAAGCCCAGAAACATATTGACAAATATTTTAATCACAAGAATAAGGAAAATATTTATAAAACATTCAGATTGAGGAAGGAAGGAGGGAAGAAGAGGGTGAAAGGGAGGAAAGACAAATAGGTGGCAAACATATATCCACACTCCTATGCAATCCCATTGTGGGGATCATCAGACTCTTTCTGGAACATAAACAATGCAACTTTGGCAGAAGCAGGTGAGAGATTGAGGTTGTAAAATAAGACAGTAGGTTGGTCAGCATCTAAGAGAAAGTATGAATGGATAAAATGGAAAAATTTTAAGTAATGAAGTTTTTACAGGCCTGAAACTGCCTGATCACTGATGTAATTTCTTCTTGAAGAAAATATGGAGTGGATGGATGCCATAAGAACTGATCAGTTACATAGAAGAGGCTAAATATTCTAAAGCTTGCAATTTCATTACTATATCATAATCCATATCTCCTCTCTATATAGGCCTGTGGATTTTAAAGCTAACTAGTAAACTTGGGGACACTCATCAAAACTGACATTCAGAACTGCAGAGTGGCATCTTTTCATGTGCTGTTTCACATAAGGAGGGAAAATGATCATCCAAAATAAGACTTTGAGAATGGCTTTAATTTATGAGGTCTGAAATTATTTTAGATCTGTGGCATAAAGCCTATCACCCTTCTGGTCTATAGTCATGTTACTTTTAAGGGAAGATGGCAAATTGCTTCAGCATTTTCCTGCAAGGTTGCTAATACATACCAGATCACTATTCCGAAGCAAACAGCTTGCTAGAATAGCACACAGAAAGCAGGATTTTAAATAAGCCACGAACCATGCTTCTTGGTTTTGTTTACATTGGTTCCACACATTGGGAAAACAATTAGTTTCACAGTAAATTCAGTGACGAAATAAATTATGTATTTGCCTGTCAGGTTGGGAAAAATACGTTCTTGTGGGAAATCAAGGACAATGCACGAGAGAGGAGGGAATTCGTGCTATTTGACCAGGGTGACAAATTCAAGCAGCTGAGGCCAGGAACCCCAAACTCTCATTTTCATTCCCTTGTGTGCCATATAGATTTGGTACTTGTCACCCACAAGACAGAGTGAAACACAGGGAGCTTGGCAGCTGCTCAAAAGATTGAGGGCTTAGCAACCCACTATTTCCAGCCACCTTCCCTGAAAGGCTTTCATCTTGGCCAACCACCATCAGCTTTGAGGACTCTCCTGTTTTCCATAAGGAGTGCATTCGGCCTTAAGAGTCTCTATGGCCGGGCGCGGTGGCTCACGCTTGTAATCCCAGTACTTTGGGAGGCCGAGGCCGGCGGATCACGAGGTCAGGAGATCGAGATCACGGTGAAACCCCGTCTCTACTAAAAAATACAAAAAAAAAAAAATTAGCTGGGCGTGGTTGGTGGCGGGCGCCTGTAGTCCCAGCTACTCGGAGAGGCTGAGGCAGGAGAATGGCGTGAACCCGGGAGGCGGAGCTTGCAGCAAGCCAAGACTGCGCCACTGCACTCCAGCCTGGGCGACAGAGCGAGACTCCGTCTCAAAGAAAAAATAAGTACTTCTCACAGTTCTTATCACAAAGAGTCTCTACATATTTTAGGTTAATAGACCCAATATTTATTGCCCCAAAAATAGCGATTATAGTTGAAATCCTTCATTGATTGCTGATAGTGATAAGAACTGTGAGAAGCACTTATATATACAACAATACTGTTTTTTAAAATTTATGTCACAAATTATTGAATCTCTAAGTAAGATAGCACAGAAAAGGCATCTAAGTACCCCATAAATGTGAGTTTCTATTTTACCAAGTGTATGAAAGCACTGTGGAGAAACTCAAGATTCAATCTCTATGCTAGAGGAATTTACACACTGATACCAGAGATAAGAGCCATCTAAATTACTGTAATCAAAGGAGAATGTGGCAACTTCTCTAAAAGAAATAAAATTAAGTGCAACAGGAATAGTGGTCAAAGGGAAATTAATTCCAACAAGAAGTGTCAGAGAGATCTTCCTAGGTTAAATAGCCATGTAAGCTGAGTCTGGAAGGGCAGGTAGCATTAGAAATAGAGAGCAACAGCCAAGGGAAGTACAGAATCTGCTTGGGACACGGCAGTGATTCCATTTGGCTAGAATACAGGGTATGTGGAGGAGCAGTGGCAGCCAATCCTGGAAAGGCAGAGGCAACCCGGTAATGGATGACCATATATATTAAGCTGAGAGTGATTAAGGTGTCACTAAGGAGAAAAGATCTTGGCATTAAAGAGATTAATCCAGTAATTGTGTGTAGTAAAGTGGTGAAAGAAAAAAGGCAGAGAATTCGGGGTGGGGGGCTGCAGCAGTCTAGATAAAAGTGATGAACTGACTACAGTTACCAGTGGGAACAGGCAGTGTTATAGGCTGAGCTGTGCCCCTCCCCAACTCGTATGTTGAAGTTCTAACCCTCAGTACCTCAAAATGTCACTGTTTTTGAAGACGGTCTTTAAAAAGGTAATTAAGTTAAAGTGATGTCATGAGGGTGGGCTTTAATCCAACTGGAGTGGTGTCCTTTTAAGAAAATGGAAGGTAGGCCAGGCACAGTGGCTCGCGCCTGTAATCCCAGCACTTTGGGAGGTCGAGACGGCGGATCACGAGGTCAAGAGATCGAGACCATCCTGGCTAACACGGTGAAACCCTGTCTCTACTAAAAATACAAAAAAATTAGCCAGGTGTGGTGGTGGGCACCTGTAGTCCCAGCTACTTGGGAGGCTGAGGCAGGAAAATGGCGTGAACCCGGGAGCCAGAGCTTGCAGCGAGTTGAGATCATGCCACTGCACTCCAGCCTGGGCGACAGAGTGAGACTCTGGCTCAAAATTAAAAAAAAAGAAAAGGGACGGTGGAACAGACACATGAAGAGGAAGGCTCATGTGAAGACACAGAGAGAGCATGGCCATCCACAAGCCAACAAAAAAGGTATCAGAAGAAACCAACCCTGCTGACATCCTGATCTTGGACTTCTATCTCCAGAATGGTGATAAAATACATTTCTATATCGTTGTGTAATACTTTGTTATGGCAGCCCTTGCAAACTAGTAAGAGCAGGAATGGAGATTCTGTAATACAGGAATGGACGATGTAAGCGATTTAGAAAAGGATTAATTCAGAGCAATCGGCTACAACCAGAGAAAGAAAAATTAGAAAGAGTAAAAGTTAACAAGATTTCAATTCAAGCAACCAGGAAATGTCATAAACAGTAGCAATGCAACCAACTAGAAGAAGCTGGTTTAAGGAAAAAAAAAATTCAATTTGAAAAATTTTAAGTTGGAGTTCTGACAAGACATCCAATCCATGTAAAGATGTAAATTAAGTAATTGTTAATGTGGCAATACTTCAGGAATGAGCTAAATTTTGCAGTCATCTTGAGAGAAGTTGAAGATGAGGAATTCCTTGTCTATAGGAATAGGCAAGGTTGTTCAGGAAGATAATGAGGAATAAGAATAAAAATGTGAAGACACACTTGGAGGAACACCTAAAGCTTGCGGGCAAAGTGAAGAGACAGAGACTGAGAAAGAAGTGGTCAATGACCACAAAAACCATCTGGTTTTACGGCAGCAAAATAAAGAGGTGATTTCATCACCACCTCTTCTTTTACTTTGTTCTCCTGCTGCACCAACTTCGGTCAGAGACCCCTAATATTTCATTGCCTTTGTGGTGACAGGATGCTGAGTAGGAGTCCCCTATTGCTCCTGAGTAACACAGATGAGCTCCAAGAGTCACTAAATACACAACATTGCCAAAAATCAGGAAAAGACGTCTTCTACCAGGTTCTTACTCAGAACTTGTAGAACCAGCCCTGCTATACTCCCAACAGGAAGTCATAGGCCAAAACCTTAGGATACTGCATAATCAACTTGAGCCTTTATGATATCTAGAGGAATAAACCACTGAAAAGGGAAAGAAGAAAGAGTTAAAGGATAAAGGTATTAATTGATGAGCAAGGTCTTTGACTAATATCATTCTCTTTATTTAAAAAATAGACTACGTGAAACAAGCAATTTGTTTTAAGCACTAACATGGGCATACGAACTTGTTAAAGCATTTTTGGTAGCTCTAACTCAGACTCTTTAATGGAAAGATCTCAAATATTTGGGCAAGAAGGAATGGATTTGATAACAATAAGCCCAGGACTCCTTATCCTACTGGACATTTTCATGAACTGTAGAGAGGATTGTGGTGGCAAAGGCTAATGTAAAAAATGAATATTTGCAGGTATATTTTTTCTCCTCCTTTTTAGGTCAGAGGTTACTCCTTTTACAATGTCATATTCCACACAGTGTTAATCATAGTGTCATGTATATCATAAGTGCCCAGAAAAACTTTACAAATCTATTAGCCTGTTATCTCAATTGATTTTGAGAGAAGCCTAGTGTTAGATAAAATTCACTAATTCATTGCAAAAATATTTGCTGAGCTTCCATGCCAAGAGCTATTCTAGACCTTGGTATACCCTAATGAATAAAGCAGATGTCATCCTTACCCCACGGAGTACATAGAAGGAGTGAGAGGAGGAGAAAGATATATAATTAGGAAATCATATACCAAATCAGGCAATAGGTTAGGATGGGTAACTTTGTAAACTGCTTCTTTGATTCCATCAGTCCATTCTAGATACATACTTTGTTCTCATCAAAAGGAAGAATATGAAAATAAGTTATAATCTCGTGGTAGATTGTATGGCCCCAGTTCTTCACTACTACCAGTATCCATGCACTTTACACCATGTGACTTTGCAATTCCTCCTAGTAAAGAGAAAGAATATTTCTCTGCTCCTTGACTTCAGATTGATCCATGTGACATGCTTTGGCTAACATTTAGGTATAATGTGACACCCTGCCATCAAAACATTGATGTGTTTTGATAGCACAACAGGGTGGCTATAGTCAATAATAACAACTGTACATTTTAAAATAAAGACATAATTGGATTATTTGCAACTCAATGGATAAATGCTTGAGGGGATAGATACCCCATTGTTTATGATGTGCTTATTTCAAATTCATGCCTGTATCAAAACATCTCATATACCCCATAAATATATACACCTCCTAGGTACCCACAAAAATTTTTAAAAATTAATATTTAAATAGACAAAAAAAAATTGATGTGCACATGTGTGACTGGCTTGCCTTCTTACATTTCTACCATGGCCAGGCCTAGCCCATTGGTCCCAGGAGGATGAAGAGAAGCACATAGAACAGAGTAGCCCCAGCCAGTTGCCGTAGATGAGCCCAATCTAGATCTGCTGACCTCCAGCTGACCCACAGACACATGAGCTTCATAAATGACTTGTATTTCATTGAAATACTGTGGTTGCTTGTTACGTTGCATTATTATAGCAACAATTGACTGGATACCACTTTATATAGACTTATCTTAATAGATCTTAATGTTCTGTTCATTTAATAGACGTGAATAAGCACTTCACATGTTGTAAAACATTGTAGTAGGATGAGCCGACATATAATTAGAAGTTCTAATTTCAAAAATGTAAGAAATTATAAAACCCAATAATATGAATTGTACAAATAGGAGAACCAAGTTGAACATGAGTCAACTTCTCATTACTAGACTCACCGAAGTAAAGTCCACAACTCAGTCCTAAGACCTTAACTAAAATGTACTCTTTCCCAGACTGTCATATTGAACAGATCATGACATACAGAAGCCAAGGAAAACAAAATTCATGTTTTACTGGGTCCCACATGCTGTGATATTTTCAAACCCACATGCATCCACCAAGAAGCAGTCAAAATGTTTGATTCTGGAAACAAATCCATAACAAGAATAGAGTACAGAACAAAAATCAACTCAACAAGTCAACCCATATGTTTTTCATTTTCCTGTATTCTATGAAGGAAGTGAATGTGGTAAGTATACTTGGCTCCCAGTATAGGAACTTCCAGCTATTCTTCCTAATTTCGTATTTACAGAGCCCTGTGTTACCCTTTGTCCTGTCCCTGAAATAGCAACAGAAGCGAAGAAGGTAATTGACCAAAGAGTAAATGTTGTACTTTTCTAGTGTAGTGGTCTTGGAGTCATGCTCCATACCTAATGCAAAGATCTCTGTGCACTGTACACAAGTGGCTGGGATGAGCCAACTAAAGATAATGTACATCCATTACAGGGAGACGAGACCTCAGGCAATCACCATTGCAGTGTTGAAAGGAAATGGAATCAGCCTTCCTTCCTTTCCTCTTTAAGTCGAAAGTAACATTTACAGATTTGTACACAGTTTGGATGCTTATTTAAAGTTTGCTATCTAAACAAAAAGGAGAAAGTTTCTCAGATAGTTTGTAGTGTATGAGAGAATAAATATAAAAATATCATATGCATTGTAACACATGTATATATGTGACTGTGTGTATATAAGTGTATATAAGTATATATAAATGTTTGAAAACATATACATTTATATACAGGGTATATGTTAAATGCATTTAATATAGCTGTAAGCACAGACATAAATCATGTATCCCCAACCATATCTCTACCAGAATTCCATACAACAATCTGACAGCATTCTCCACTTCACATCTTTTTGAAGAAAAGTTTTATTCTTCATTTGTCCAGCTAAAATTTAGTGCAGCTCAGGGTAAAGAGAAGCCATTTCAAAACATTCTTCTGTGTGTTCAGAAGTAAGAACAGAGACTGTACTTTATCATACATATGTTACACTCCCAGACTATCTCTGTAGTGGATTTTACAAGAAAGCTACAGTGCTCCTGAGCAACACAGAAAAATCAGACACCTGCAGAGACATTTTGATTATCAATGTGCAAATACTGAAAAGTATCAGAATTACTTTAGAGAGGCTAGTCTTTAACACAATTATCAAGTAATGTTAAAATTCAAAGACTTTTAGACAAATAGTATTGCTATTTCTTGTTACTCATGGTCCATTTAGAATCTGTTTACCAGGTATATATTCCACAAACATATATTTATCAAACCATATGTTCAACAGTAAATATGTAAAGTCACAGGACAGGGCCAGGCGCAGTGGCTCACACTTGTAATCCCAGCATTTTGGGAGGCTAAGGTGGGAAGATCACTTGAGCTCAGGAGCTTGAGACCTGCCTGAGGAACAAAGCGAGGCCTCATCTCTACTAAAAATAAAAAATAAAAAGAATTAGCCAGGTGTGGTGGTGCATGCCTGTAATCCCAGCTACTCAGAAGGCTGAGGCAGGAGGATCATTTGAGCCCAGGAGGCCAAAGGTGCAGTGAGCTATGATCACACCACTGCACTTCAGCCTGGGCAACAGAGAAAGACCCTGTCTCAAGTATATATATATACATATATATACACACACTGTATTATATATATAAATAATTATATATATAAATATGATAGATCTATATCTCTTAAATTTATATATATATAAATAATAGAGAGAGAGAGAGAGTCACGGGACAATCTTTTTTAAATTTCACATTAAAATTTGCATGCTCTCATTGAGAATCATATAAATTTAAAAGCCTGTAACTTATTTTCATAGCACTAACATTATACAGGCTGTTTCTAAACCCTTATTTCACTTAACATACCAAGCCAATACCTTAATCCAGAGTCTTTGAAATCAACTAATTATTTGTAAGACTCAGTACTTGACAATATGCATATATACCTGACTATTACAGATTGAAGGTGACTGATTCAAAAGATGAATAAGTTATTCATCCTGTCAAAACATTTTATATTCAATAAAATTAAGTAACTAACAAGTACCAGTGGAATGCATGATAGTGTAAACTGAGATGAATAATATACATGCAACTTTACTATGTTGTCAATATTACATTCATCCAACACATTTTCTCATTCATAAAAACATATATCAAACAAGCTCTGCTTCTTTATAACAGCAAGATTTTTTTATTATTCATGTCTTAAAAGTAATTTTTTCTTGTACTTTTACATCAATTGTTTGCTTTTACTTTGAATGTTTTTCATTGTATCTTACTCCGGTGGTCTCAAAGATGAGCGTGTGGCTCTGGCCAATGATTCCTTCTTTTGTGGACTTGTTAACCCAACACAAGACAGGCCAGGAGGGCCCTCTTTAGAAATAACTCATCTTTTCTTAGCTCCCTGAACAGTTAAGTCACCTTATTAACCACATCAGACTCTGCATATTCACATACACACACACACACACACACACACACACACACACACACACACACAGATATGTAGCTATTAATACTATGCATTAATCAACAGAAAACCGATGTTCAGAACACACTCCATTTTGTCTCTCTGGCAGGCTTCTCAACATCTGATTTCAACTCTTTTTAAGTGTTCCAAAGAAACTTTATTAATACTGTAGAGAAAGATTCCTTTTACTCTCTTAAATTTACTGATAACCAGGTAAAACTCATTGAACAATCAAATCCTAGAGAAAGCCTCTTGAAAAGTCTGTAGAGGACATCAAGGAAATGGAAGTCACACAGCAGCAATAACACCCTGATTGCATTCTATGCTAGCTCTAGAGCCTCCCTTCTGAACAGACACAGCAAAGTGTTAATGAAAAATCTGTTTCAGCTGTGATGAGAAAAATATTTCAAAATCCATAAAATGGCTACTTCTGTCATGCCCACACTTACAATGGTTTATAATTTAAATCTTTAATAATGCTACAAATGTCTGGGATGCTTTCCTGAAGACTTCTAATACGTACATTTGTGAAGAATCTGTCAGATTCATGAGATTAGTCTTGTGCTTGAAGCCAGGATAATACAGTACAGCTCTTTCTCTGAGCACTAAACACTTCCCGGCACAGCATTTACAAATTGCAATTGGTTACTGAATCTAAATAAGACCCTACCGGAATAGCAGGGAATGTTTTAACATGAGAGTGCACAGGTAGAAGGAGATAAACTGTTAGTTTGAGATTTGATGGGTGCAGCCAAGTTCAGATCTTTTCTTCACTTTCCATTTCCTCCTTAAAGCACCTGACATTTTTTATAAGAATTACCTAGTATGTTTAAAGAATGTAAAGGATCTTTAATCAACTCATTCAAAGAAAAAATGTTTTATAATTTTACTTATTAACACATTTCATTATTTCTGACTTTAATTTTAAAGTGAATAATTGGCAAAATCTAATGGATCCCTGTCATGTCTTTACCACCACTATGTGTACTTCTGGTACAGAATTGGAATTACATTTCTTTTGTTTTTCTTTTTCTAAAGATGGGATTTTGCCACGTTGCACGAGTTGGTCTCGTACTCTGGGCTCAAGCGATCTACCTGCCTTGGCCTTTCCAAGTGTTGGGATTATAGGCATGAGCCACCGTGCCCAGTCAAAATTGGAACTGCATTTCTGAAAACGGCACTGTGAATAAAAATGAGATATATATTTAATCTTATTTGCCCCTGAGAAGCAAAGTTATGATATGCGATTATTTTCCAGAAGAAAAAACTAATGCCTAACTTTTTATAGAAATGAATACAAAGATTTTTATAACAATACATGAATACAGTAATCCAAATAAGTATATATTTATAGTTGCCATCAGAGATATTTACAAACATTGTGGTTAGCTCTCCTTCCTAGCATGGGTTAGGATTGTATTTCCCTAGCCCTTGGAAGCCAGCATGGTCATGGGACTTCATTTGGTCAACGAAATGTGTTAGAGTGACTGAAAGTCACTTGGGATTGGAAGCATTAAAAGGTAGTGTGTAATTTACCATGACTCTTGTCCTCTGCCAGGGTGACTGGAAATGCTCAAGAAGAAGCCTGCTCTCCTAGCCTGGGTATAGAGTAAGAACAAACTGCAGCAAAAGCACCAGCTGACCTATTACATAATATACATAGACTGTCAACAAGAAATACACCTTAGTTATTTTAAACTGCTGAGATTTCAGGGCTGTGGGTTATCACAGAGTAACCTAGCTTAAACTAACTGACACACACCTTCTATATTAAAGTATAAAGCTTTGTAAGAGGCAGCTAAATCATAAAGTAACCAATCACACATTGTTGGCTTATTTTCAGGAGCAATATATGAAATGGTAACTTCCTTCCATTATTCACTTTCCATCTTCCATCGTCGAAGTCTTTCTCCAGCATCTCCTTTCACACAACAATCAGATGTGCTCAAGCCTCACTGCTGGTGAGACACTTCCTTCAATCTTGCCATGCCTAGGAGTTAACTTCTTTTCACTGCCAGCATTTCTGAAAGCATAGTGTACAATCATTGCTCCACTTCCATTTTACCTCATGCATTCTGGCAATTTTATCAAAGAACTTTGAATCGCCAAATCCATGGCTCTTCAATTTTTCAATTTTTCTTTCTTTTATTTCTGATACGGTATCATTTTGGTTCTCTCCTAACATGTATCTTTTGTGGGTATTTTTGAGACAGGGTCTCTCTCTGTCACCCAGGCTGGAATGCAATGGCACAATTTTGGTTCTCTGCAACCTCCGCCTCCTGGGTTCAAGCGATTCTCCTGCCTCAGCCTAGCTGGGACTGCATGTGTGCACCACCATGCCCAGCTAATTTTTTGTATTTTTAGTAGAGACGGGGTTTTGCCAGGTTGGCCAGGCTGGTCTCCAACTCTTGAGCTCAAGTGATCTGCCCACCTTGGCCTCCCAAAGTGCTGGGATTACAGGTGTGAGCCACCGCACCCAGCCTCTCCTAACATGAATCTTCTAAGTCTCCTTTGTTAGTTCTTATTTCTCTATGTGTAAGTATGCCTTAAGGTCTTTTTCAGATCTTTCATCTCTTTTTCATTTCTCCCCAATAATCTCATTCACTTGTACAGCTTCAGCCCTCACTATCATGTACACATGATTCCCAAAACCCTCTATCCTAAATTTGTTTCCTGCATATTAGGTTACTTGATATATATATATATCTCCTACCCATATCACTAGAACCACAAAAATCAACTTATATTTTTGAATATTTATTTCCCTCCTGTCCTTTCTTCATTGATATTCTCAACAAGTCTCAATACATCAATGTCATCTTCAATAATCTTATCTTCCTCACTAACCACATTCAATCAGTTCCCAAATCCTATCCGTGTTCAGTACTAACTTAACACAAGACTGCTATGAAAATATGAAGAAGGCTATCTTTTCTGTTGGTATGCACTTGGTCCAGTAATTTATGATAAAGAATAGAGTTTAATAGAAAATCAAATCAAATAATATATTAAAAGAATTATACTCCACAACCAAGTGGGATTTATGCCAGGTATAAGACCAATTCGACATTTAAAAATCAATTAATGAAATCCACCACACAACAGGCTAAGAAAGAAAAATAATACAGTCATATAAATAGACGCAGAAACAATATTTGACAAAATCCAACACCTATTCATTATAAAAACACACAACAAACTAAGAATAGAGGGTAACTTTCTCAACCAGAGAAAAAACACCTACAAACAACAAACTATTAACATCACACTTAATGGTGAGAAATTAAGAAGCTCTTTCTCTAAACTCAGGAGCAAGGCAAGAATGTCCCTTCCCACCACTTCTATTCAATATCACTGGAAGTCCTAACTAATACAATAAGACAAGGAAAGGATATAAGAGGCATATAGACTGGGAAGGAAAACTTACAACTGTCTTTTCCACAGATGATATAATTGTTAACATAGAAAACCTGAAAAATCAACAAAAACTCCTGGAACTAATAAGCAATTGTGGCAACGTTGCAGGATATGAAGTTAAAACGCAAAGTCAACTGCTTTCTTGTATACAAGCAATGAACAATTAGAATTCGAAATTAAAAATAAAAACTACTTATGTTATCACAAATTGAAAAGAAAGATACAAATCTAATAAAATATGTACAAAGTCTGCATCAGAGAAGCTACCAAACTGGTGAGACATCAAAGAACCAAATAAATGGAGAGCTATTTCATGCTCCTGAACAGAAAACTCAATATCCTTAAGAAGTCAATTATTCCTGACTTGATTT
Source organism: Hylobates moloch (assembly GCF_009828535.3). Classification (NCBI taxonomy): domain Eukaryota; kingdom Metazoa; phylum Chordata; class Mammalia; order Primates; family Hylobatidae; genus Hylobates; species Hylobates moloch. The sequence continues at coordinate 23,558,210 of NW_026652277.1, read as the reverse complement.
ATAGGTTCAATGCAATCCCAATCAACTTCCCCGCAAGTTATTTTGTGAATACTGATGAATTAATTCTGAAGTTTATATGAAAGGGCCAAAGACCCAGAATAGTCAACACAATAATGAAGAACAAAATCAGAGAACTGATGCTACCTGACTTCAAAACTTACTATAAAGCCAGAGTTATCAAGACAATGTGGTACTGGCAAAAGAACAGACAAATGGGCCAAACGAAAATAGCCTAGAAACAGGCCCACACAAATATAGCCAATTGATCATTGACAAACAAGCAATGGCAACTCAATGGAGAATGTTTTTTCAAGAAATAGTGCTGGCATGACTGGATATCCATATGCAAAAAAAAAAAATGAATCCAAACACAGACCTTACGCCTTTCACAAAGCCTAACTCAAAATGGATAACTGACCTGAATGAAAAACCACAACACTATAAAACTCCTAGAAAATAGCACAGGAGAAAATCCATGTGATCTTGGACTTGGTCATGAATTTTTAGATAGAAAACCGAAAGCACTATCCATAAAAGAAAAAACTAAAAACTTGGACTTCATAAAATAGTATGTAAATTCGTTTGTCAGTATTCACAAAAGACACTGTTAAGAGAATGAAGGGACAAGCCACAAACTGGGAAAAATATTTACAAAATAGATTATCTATCGATCAATTGATCATTCTATCTACAGATATATATCTATATTTTATATATGTGTGCATACCTATATCTATAGAGATATCTGGCTATATGGAGATAATAATACTTTTGTAGATACATAGACATCTATATCTTATAAAGATAGATAAGTGGCGAGAGAGATATCTACACCTGTACAGATATATGGATATGTTGGAGAGGCAGCCATGGGGGAGAAAGAGAGAAGCAGGAGGAAAGAGAGAATGAGAATGAATAATAGCAGTAAAGGGGTGTAAAAAAATCAAAGAAATAAAACCTTCTTCCCCCAAAAGTCCTAGAACTAGACGATGTTGTAGATGGAAAAGTCCCTGGCCCCAGGTCCCACCTTCATGACTAAATAAAGACTCACACAAAACCATACCATACTGAAACTTCAGAAAATTGTAGTTAAAGGAAGCTTCACAAAATTACAGATAGAAAAACAAGATGCATCTGAGGGATAATCAGGACGGCATCAGAATTCTCAACCATAATAATGGAAAGCAGAAGACAAGACGAGCCATGCCTTCAAATTTTAAAACTAGAATGATTCCCAAAGTACGATTCTTTACTAACTAGACTAAAAATCAGATATGTCAACCAAACAAAGACATTTTTGGAAATGAAAGTTCTCAAAAACTTTACCTCTCATCTGCCCTTTCTCAGAAATTAAGAGCTGATGGAGTCCACCAAACCCAGAGCCTCCCCCAAAGAAGAAGAAATGGGACCCAGGAAGGAGGAAGGAGAAACAAAAGGAATTCACAGGATGATGCTAAGGGGAAGCTTCAGGAAAGCAATTTCTAAGGCCAGAGACCACCAGTCCAGAGGGAGAACTGAGAACTCCTGCAGGATGCCACCAAGAAAACAAACGAAAAGAATCCTACAGGTTGTCTGATTTTACCATAGTGATGAATTTGATAGCTTTAGCAGAGTATCTTAAGGTGAAATAAATAGTAAAGGGTGCATAGAAAAGTAAGAAAATAAATAAAAGTAAAGCAATGTTTAATTCCAAGGGAAAAAATTTAATCATGGAACAATATGGCCCAATTGTGACAAATTTCTACTTAATTGTAATAAAATCAAACAATTACTTGTGGTTCAATAAACGTCAGTGAATATTGTATTATGATTAAATAGAAATTTACCACAGTTGGGTCATACTGTTCTATGATTACAGCTAGATTGAAAGGGTAGGGGAAGATACGTGTGCGTTTTGAGTGGAGCAACTGCAGGAATAACAGAATAAAATCTTCATCTATAAAAGCTAGTTATCAATAGAAAACTTATAATACACACTTTTTAAAATAAAAAAGTAGTCCTGCAAGCTTATTATTAGAAATAGGAAGGTAAATAACAGACACAGCAGCTAAATGATTTCAAGTTGTTGCTTCTATAAAACAGAAATTGAGGGTGGAGGGAAGGTGGAGTAGAAAAACACTCTTTTATCATAATCATCATGATTTTTAAAACTGTATACCTATATTAATGTCATTTAAAATTTCAAAGGAAAATATTTTATCCTAAAGGATCCCAAAGTGGCTGGATTACTCCAACTTGGAATTTGACATTTTTATATAGGTTATCAGTTTTGCATTATAATTTGAGATAATAATTCTGAAAGACGTTGTATGAAGGAATCAGAAAAAGGCCACAACCAGAAAGCTCTTTTCCCCCCATGGCTTAGGAATAATTTGGAAAAAATGGCCTGTATAATAGGCATACTCTTTTATTACAAGCAGAAAAGCAAAATACAGTAACGGTTATTAACAAAACAAAAACAATTACCACCAGCAATAGTGTATTCAGATAATAATTTAAATATTACATTAAGATTAAATGACCAATTATGCCATTTAAAGAAATAGAAACCATAAGGAACTTTCCTTTTATAGAAACAATCTGCTTACAGACACAGCATGACTACTTTGTTTCAACAACAGAAAGCAGGAAGTGATTTGATATTGTCTATCCTGTAAATGAAAACAGTTTTAAGGTATTTGAAAGACATTTATTGTTAAAGGCGTTAAAATACCTACCCAATAAAAGACAAAAAAAATGGAAAATACACACACGGGACCCCAAAAATTATTCTTAGTACTCTGGGAAAATTCCCAATGGGAATTTTTATCATTACTCTGCCTTGCAGCTAAATGGCAGTTCTGATTCTACTATGACTGATAAATTTGATTTTGTACTATAGAGTAGATAAGTAAATTCTCAATGCTTCCACAAAACTTTACTATCTTAGTGTGTGTGTTACCACAGTGTGATTGTTCCAATATAAAATATTAAGGAGCATGGCAAAAAGTGTTGAACTTATCTTTGCCCTTATAATATAATAAATACATAATTCATTATCCTAATGGTTCAGCTACATGATGTGTCTCCACTGAACTATGGAAAATCTGTTAGAGAACATGCATTCATCAGCAATATTATCCAGAAAGCATGCTGAATAACACTGAGCTCTAAAACAATCATAGAGTTGATACATATCTTAAAATAGATTAAATATTTTCCACAATATGTTTCTGTGCTGGAGAATGCTGGTTTTTCAATATCCATTCTTGCTTGCTTGCTTCAGTAATCAGCCCTTCACATTTTAGCTGGGCATATGGCTGCCTAGCTAAAGACTATGTTTCCCAGCCTCCCTGAAGCTGGATGTGGACATGGGACTAATTTTGGCCAATGGATTGTGGACAGACATTGACAAATAGGACTTCTGGTTTGTGCACTCAAAAGTAAAGAGCAGGTTTCCCACTGCCTCTTTCGGAGTCCCCACAGATTGAAAAATAAAAACAGTCATCTTAGACAATAAAACGAAAGCCTCAGATCAAATACAGAAGACATTAGGATCCTGGGTTCCTGATACTGTCAAGCTTCCAGGCCACCCCTGATCATTTACCCAGACTTACAAGAGGGGATATAAACTTCTCTCTTGATTGTCATTGTATTTTTAGACTCTCCGTTACCTCAGAAAAATCTGTATCCTATCTAATAAAGTTTCACCTAACACTTTCCTGAAATATAATTCAGGGGCTCTTGACAACGTACTAAATTTGCCAGACACCTTTTTTCCAAAGAGTCCAATTCCCTTTCCATAATTTTACATCATTTTTCTTCACAGTGTCTCTGATGTAATTTAATAACAATGCTTTAAGATTGACCTAACCCCCAGATTCCACGACCCCAGTGTTCACGTCAGGCTGCTTTCTGCCCTGGAAAACAACATCTGGTTCTGTTTCATACTCCTGGGCAAGCTAAATTCCCAGTTTTCAGGGACCAAGAACAAGATTATTTTAATTCATTTTTCAGAAAAAAAAAATATTTTTCATTCATAGTCTTTGCAATTCACCAAAAACACACTTAATATATAAGATTAATAGACAGTAACTTACAGCTTTTCTCTAACGTTATCTTATGGCGCAAAACGGTTAATATCCTTCTACTGTACACATCTTACCCACAACAAATAGCTTTCTCATATACTAAAGACAGGTTCAGATATTTATAAAGTACTTTTATCTATTCAGAGAGAAAAACACTATAAAACATAAACATTCTGTGGCTCTCAGGTTTCCCCTAGCACCCTATCTTCTCTCTCCATAAAAATTGGATAATTATACCTGCCACAAACTATTGCATGCTGATGTTATGAAGATAAATGAAATAACCTATATATGAAAGCATTTTGTGCTCTTAGGAAGAATAAATCCACCTTAAATCCAAGAAGGTATAATTCTTTATAATGTTTTCCAGGGATTTGCTGAACAGCCCTAGAGAGGTCATTACCCACAACAAACTTTTGGTACTGAAGGACCACCTTTCTACAAAAATCTCATCTCTTGCACCTGACGACACTTTTCGATTAATTAGGGGTAAGTCCAGATGCTGCTCTATTTGGCCATCTTCAGTGCTCTAAAAGAATCCAGATTTTTTACTTCAATGTCTTGCAACAACTGAAATGAACAAAAAGCTCTCTAAATCACAGGTTTCAGTTGACAGGTTAACAGTGAAACCCATTTCAGTCAACTTCAAATGCAAAGCAGATTTGGCAAGAACCAGGGTGGGGATGAGTGGGAAAAAGAAAGCCCTGGTGGCAGTCTGACAACTCCCTCACATCTACTGTCTGCTGTAATACATCAGCGACCTCTGAGGACCCAGCCAGTCTGCTGAGCTTGGCCTCCAACTCAACCAAATGAACATCTTTTAGTTGGCATTCCTTCATTACGTACAGAAATCTGCTTTAGGTACATAGCTTCAGCAGATAATTTAGAAATAAGAATTTATGGTTGTAAATTAAAAGGCCAAAATTGTATGAATCTGACTCATAAATCACAGTCCTTACCCTAATATCCAACACTTTAATGACTCTGACTAACTTCCTATTTACCTTGTGCTGGGGTTCACTAACAGACTTCTTTGCTTTTAGGGGAAGAGCCAAATGTTTCTGCACACCCCATGCTGTTTTAGGAAGTTGCCAAACAAAGAAATAAGGAGTGTGCCAGCTGCCTCTGTACCTCACTGTGTGTATATGTGATACAGCTGAGTCAAAGCATCCCATATCAGATCATCAATTAGCTGTGGGTGATGTGGGGGTGGGGGAGCTTTAACATCTTGGCAGTCTTCCTGGAGCATAGTTACAGTGATGTAAGGTAATGTCAGAGCTGGAGTGATTTGCAAGAGGATCACTGAGGTCTTCAATACAGTTCTACTCTCACTCCTGATGGCTTGTCCCTGAGGTTTCTATCACTGACAAAACACTTAAGATATAGTTCAGGTGTTGGATGTCACTTTTCATTGAAATTTCTCAAAATGCTAATTTTCTACTGCATGGTTTTCCCTTAAGCCAATGTTTTTAACAAGAAAACACTGCTTATCTGTTCAGATAAGTGTTAAAGAAAACAGAAATGACAAGTTTTGAAATAAGCACTACACATTGCCCCATAATTCAAAATGTGTGCTAATTCTATTTACAACTTAGTGACTACTAACCATACCTGTAATTGCTCATTAAAAAATATTTAGGATGCTGAAGAGTCAGAAACAAAAGAAAGTAAACATTCAATTTATAATACACCAAATACTTAAAGTTATGTTTTATAAGTCAATCCTACCTACACCATGCTAGCAATAAAGTATACTCTATTAAAGAATTGCTTCTCAATGTGATACTTTGAAAATGGTTGCCAAGACACTCTTAAACTTTTTCCAAAATCATTGAAAGACCTCTTCTAGTCTTTCTAAAGCAGGCTCAATGTAATCACCACTTTTCCTAGTGATCACGAACTAGGTTGTCCTGCAGCTTAACAGAGCATTATAGAAAGAAAGAGACACACATATATACGCACTCTGTATGCCCTCTGCTAATTCCAACACAGCATGCAATATGAAAATCACAGCACAGGATCAGCTAAAACATAATTAACAACTCTGAAATGAGTCTTGCATTTTATCTACCATGCATCAGTCTGGGCAAAACTACTTTCACTTAAGGAATGAGTTCCATCTACGAGGTAGCTCTTATGCTTCTGAATCCGAGCAATCCAGCACACCAAAAATAATGAAGTCATTTATCATATTCTTTCCATCCACATTGACTCATCCATTCAACAAACATACACTGAGGAGTCTCTTTTTAGCAGACACTGTTCCATGCCCTAAGGATGCAGCCTCCACCTCACTCTGCACTTCAGAATGTGGAGAACCCTGAAGGGAACATTTTTTTTCCAAGAAAGAAGATACTAGTTAATAAAACGAAAAAAAAACATATTATTAGATCTTATTCAGATAGTTTAAAAACAGGAATTTTTCTCAACAGTTAATCACTATCTACATAGTGATTTCATATTTTTTTAACTTTTAATATACTGTTTTATAAAAAAGATTATTAGCTTCATTGAACAAACTACAAGGAACCACATTACGAAGGAAAGTGATAACTCAAATAAATGATTTTGTTTCCATTTTAGAGAGAAGGCACACATATACATGAGTCCACATAACTTTCCTATATCTTACCAAGTTGGATTTTTTTAATACTAAGCTACAGAAAGCAGTAGCATGTGACAGAACCATCTTACATAGAATACAAAGTGCCCTGAAGAGGATCATTTTCCACTGCATTTTCTCTATTTTCACTTACACTCAGAAACATAAACCAGATTGTTTCTTACACTTATCTACCTCCTGCTTTTAGCACTGTGCTGAGAAAATAGGGAGTATATAATAAACAGTAGTTAATTGAATGAAATGTTTTATTATTGTGCTTTTCATTATATTCACTGAATATTTCTTCCATTTACATGACAAAGAATGTTATGTAGGGGCATTTCTTTTGCGGGTCCTCTTCCTCTAGATATACTGGTAAAGCAAGATGGCCTTCAATTAATATTTTCAAGTAAATGTAACAGCCTAGGTGAGAGTTACATGCAACAAAGAATGGCACCAAAACAATGGGTTAAGGTGAACACTGCTCTGTACATATTCAGAATAAGCTAGTATCTATTTCTATTTCCAAAAGCAGATGAAACTAATCACATAACAATGCTGAATAGTAAAGATTTCATTTTTATTCCAAACAACTAGATAGGAGATAATGCCAGAAAAAAAAATGAGAGTTCCTAACATGTTGATATGTGTCTGAATAACCCAGTGAACTCCTTCAGAGATGAAATATCATCCAAAGCAATGAGAGTTTCTCTCAATAAAAATATAGGCAACATTAAAAAGTAAAATTAAACAGAAAAGATTAACCAATAAACTATATTTCTTTCCAGATACATAGCAGTAAATTTTAGTATCTTTGGGGATATTTATGAGATCCATAAAACAGAATTGAACGTTATTAGTAACAACATTAATAAACTTCCCTCACTTTATTTTCAAAAACCTTCAGTAAATAATTACTATCTTTGAAATACAGACTATTTCTACATAATGTATATATCTCACAGAAAGGAGTATATGATGTCCCCACTCTTTACTACTATATCTTATGTTTTCAATGGAAACACTTGCTCTCAAGAGTAAACCTCAAGCCTGGAAAGGTGGCTCATGACTGTAATCTCAGCACTTTGGGAGGCTGGGCTGGGCAGATCATTTGAGGTCAGAAATTCAAGACTAGCCTGGCCAACATGGTGAAAACCCATTTACTAAAAATAGAAAAATTAGCCGGGCGTAATGGTGGACGCCTATAATCCCAGCTATTCGGGAGGCTGAGGCAGGAGAATTGCTTGAACCCGGGAGGCAGAGGTTGCAGTGAGCCAAATTAGCACCACTGCACTCCAGCCTGGGAGACAGAGCGAGACTTCATCTTAAAAACAAACAAAAAAAAAGAGTAAACATTAAAATTCAGTATATGGTTCTTGTTAGGTATTAGTTTCATTATAACTCTGTGATGAAGCAATTTGGGAAGGGAAAAGGGAGGGTGCAACATAAAGGAGCGAAGCCTCCAAAAAAATCACTAAGAAGTAAAAAGCTCCTACTAGCATCAAAACAAATTGCAAGTCACATAATATGGTTGTCAAAAAACTCCATTTTATATTGAATAACTGTAATGTTTTATATTGAAATTTTCACAATTTTAACAAAATTGTCTAAAACCTCTGAATGGCTCTGCTCTTCTACTTAAAATTTTAAAATTCACTTCTGTTCCAAAAGAGATAATGGTCTAAGTTCAAAATAGTCGCTCTCTCTTTTAAATTTCTGCCCACCTTACAAAACACTGCAGAATGCAGTCTACCTGTAAGATACCTTCCAAGATATTGGCAGGCAAGGTGAGCCAGCATATTCCAACAGACAAAATTGCAATGTGATCTTATTTTGCCTCCCACTGTTTTTAACATTTACACAGTGGGTGAAGTTCTTCCCCTGCAATGGCTGAAAAATCATACAATCGTGACCTTTTTGATAACTCTTACGTAATAAAATGCCTATATTTTCTTTAGGTTGCAAAATACAGTCTCAATCTGACCCCTAGAAAGTGAGTCTCCTGCTATAATTAAGTGATGCCAACATCACTCCATATTCCAGCTGTTTCCCCTGTTCCTGGATAAAGCCTCCCACCTGGGAATAGATAAAGCAAATGTGGTATATATACAGCATGGAATCCTACACAGCCATAAAAAAGAATAAAATTATTCCCTTTGCAGCAACACGGATGGTGCTGGAGGCCCTCATCCTAAGCGAGTTAACACAGGAACAGAAAACCAAATACTGCATGTTCTCAATTATAAGTGGGAGCTAAACACTGAGTACACATGGGCACAAAGAAGGGAACCACAGACACTGGGGCCTACTTGAGAGTGAACAGTGAGAGAAGGGTGGATGAGAACTGAAAAACTACCTATCGGGCACTATACTCATTATCTAGGTGACAAAATTATCTGTACACCAAATCCCCTGTGACACATCATCCACCAATGTACCAAACCTGCATTGTATATGAACCTAAAATAAAAGTTGAAAAGAAAAAAGAAAAAATATATTTTTAAATACATATATATATGTTGTGTGCGTGTGCGCGCGCGTGTGTGTGTGTGTGTGTGTGTGTATATATATATATATATATGAAACAATTAAAAATACAAAAAGCACTTTTTAAAGCCTCTCAGTTAGGAAGGGCATGAGGGACACTTTTCCTTTCTGATCATCTCCTATCCTGTTTGCTAGCTGTTCATTCTGAGCCTTCCAAATGGCATTAAGAGATGGGGAGTGATAATGAGGGGGAAGAGGCATGGGGAGCAAGATGTTCTTACTTAAATTACCTGGCATTGTCATCAGTGGGCATCCCATTCTATGAACCTGGAAGATATTCAGAAAAAAACTTAAAAAATAAAAAAAAATTAAAGATGTTAAGAGAAAGAAAAGCTCTTTCATTAGCAGGGTGCCTATGAAGGGTTTTAGAGACATTCCATTGCTGAAGATTCTTTGACCATGCCAAATTTGTTTCTAATCTGGTTGTTTGTTTAACTGTTTAACCGTTTAACCTCTTTCCATACCCTAAGGAACCCAAAGATCCAACTGGAACTTCCATCTGCTATGGTCTGTTCAGAATTCCAGGCAACCATGTTGACCAATGTCTAATATTATTTCACAATGCCTCGACCTGAAGAATGCTATAGCAGGAGAAAGAATGTCGGCTTTAACAATCATAAGACCTGTATTTTGAATTCCAGGCCCTTTATTTCCTGATTGCCCTTGGAGTAAATAACTCTGAGTCTCAGTTTCCTCATCTATAAAACAATACCTTATTTTAATATTTTAAATAATTCTCTAGTCATGACTCATAGAAGGGCATTAATAATTGGAAGACCAATTACACAGAATGCAGAGGAATGATGATCTGGTTATTCATTGCTCATAGCAAACCACCTATAAACTTAGTGATTTAAAGGAATAATTTATTATTATCCTATGGTTGTGTGGCCTCATCTGGGTAGTGCTCTGATATGGTTACAGATGATGGCTAAGATTTCAGTCATTTGAAGCCTTACCTGGGCTGGACATCCAAGACGGCTCATGCACCTGGCCAGTAGCTAATGCTAGCTATCAGCTAAGTGTTCAGCTGACCTGACAACCAAACCACCTACACATAGACTCTCTATGTGGCTTGGCATTGTTACAATATAGAGGCTGAGTTCCAAAAGGGAGCCCTCCGAGAGCAAGCATTCTAAAAGGCCTATTGGGAGGCCGAATGCCTTTATAGAAGTTAGTGCATGACATCACTTCTGCCACACTTTATTGGTTAAGAAATCAAGGCAAGCCCAGATTAAAGGAGGGGGAAATTAAACTCCATTTCATGATATGATGACAGTATGCCCATGTCAGAAGAGAAACAACTGCTTATAGACTATCTACCACAAATGACTGTGGAGGAAAGTGGAAAGCCAAGGAAGGGGGAAAAGTAGTACCGGTGAGTTCCCTAAAATGAGATGTATATGAGGATAAAACTACAAGTTCTGAAATTTTTTATCTTTTGCTTTTAAAATTTCTAATTGTTGTATAAAGTAAACAAAATAGCAGTACTCTGGTACACGTATGGTACATGCTCAAAAAATTTCAGTAACAGGAATGAAGGCATGGAATTATCTGTTTTCTGAAGAAGACAGTAAGAGAGTATAAGAATTAGTGACATAGGTCCCTACTTGTTCTTCACCACATATATAGGAGAAATACTTGCTTTTTATAAGTGATAATAGAGATGCATAACCTATAATATTTGGAGACCACTGACAGGGTGTCCTGTTTCTGTCCAGACGTGGGGATGACTTCAAGTTTACTACAAGGGATTCATGCACCAGTATGTGCTTAGAAACAGAAAAAGACTAAAAAAGCTAGAATGGATTTCTAGAACACTAATTATTAAATCATGGTATCTGTTGACTTGCTTCTATTGTTTTGGAATATGACTAGCAGAATCTAATCTGACAGAAGTGCCTGAGTATCTATATTTTTGCCGAGATAATACTCATCATAAGAAATGTATGTGGTAGATTATAGACAGCTACAAAGTATGTAACACTCCTCCCATTAAAAGATGAGATCCACATTACCTCTCCTTAAATCTTAGTGGGCTCTGTGACTACTAATTGACCAACAGGATATGGCACAAGAGATGCTGAACCAGTTTCTGGGCCTTAGGATGCTGGCAGCTTTCACTTTCTGTCTTTTTGTGATACTTGTTCTTGGAAACCAGCTGCATGCTGTTGAGGGAGCCCAAACAGCCCAATGGGGAGGACCATGTGGGGAGGAACTGAGAACCCTGGTCAACAGCCCATTTAATCTCCCAGTTAACAGCACCAACTTACCAGCCATGTAAGTGATTCATCTTAGAAATGGATCCTGCAGCCCCAGTTGAGCTGTCCCAGTTGACACCACATGAAACGAAGTCAAATCCTATCCAAATTGCAGGTTTGTAAGCAAATTAAATGATTATTGTTATTAGAAACCATCAAGTTTTAGGTTGGCTTATTATACAATGCAATGTCCTAACCTTAGCTGTCCAAATTGTAAGTTTAATATTGCCTTTCCCCAGTAAATTAAAGATAATGAGCTTCATCTAACATGAGAATCTACCATCATATTTTATGGTGAGTAATGCAACAGATCTAAGCTATAACGTGACATGCTATCACGTAGATATTAAAAATAGTGCCCCCCACATGATCACCTTCATCTCTGAATGTGACCCTACTGTCACACATCAGAAGGTAGAGTCCCCCATAGTCATCATAGATTAGCCTCAACCCATCCTTAGCCTTTTGCCTGATTGCTCCCTGTAACCAATGATATCTATTGGTAAGATTAATGATCTGGGCAGTACGATACGTGATTATGAAAGGGAATAAAACTTCAGACTAATAGGGCCCAATCTGTGTCCTCAGCCTCATAAACGGTCCATTTTGACCAATTTAACCTCAAACAAATAAAAAAAGTAACAGAAAAACATATTGAAAACTTCATAAAATCAATTAGGTTGTTTCATACAATAGCATTAAAATGAGGCTCCATTGTAGTGAACCAAAAACATCTAGAGGCCGTATAGACAGTGTTATACCTTAACTTTATAATTAATATTTTATATACGTGGTCTATGGGAAACTGGGAGTAGTCACCAAGTCAATCTACATTGTTTATGTACAATAACACTAAGAAATACCAGTAACACTAGTAACCAGTAACACTGAGAAAAGTCCTAGATCACCAACTTTGTTAGAAACACTAATAGTCGCCTTAAAATTATTTAAATATATATTTTTTATTTTCCTGCAACAGTACTTTGAACGCCTCCATTTGGAGATATATAAATATATATACATATACATAATCTGTAAAACAAGTTACGTGTTGGACAGGGGCCAAGTGGAGAAAAAAAGTATCAATGCAGGATAAAACATACAACAAAAGGGAAGTAAGGAACCATCTACCCTGTGCTTCCAGAAAGCAGAAGAGATCAGAACTAGTGATGTTAGTCTTAGTGAAAGACACCAAAAGGACCTGAGGAAGTGCTCTGTGAAAGCCATGGTTACCCTCTGATCTCACCATGGCTGGCATAGCGCTAGCGAGACAGAGCTTGACAGGTTTCATTCTGGTTTAGTCTGGTGCCTAGACTAGCAACAGATTCATTTCATAATTTTTAACATGACATAGAAGAAAGTCTAAATGTACAATATGCCTGTGTGTCTGGAGATTTTTCCCTTAGCTTGATGCATTGCCTTTTGATGAACATTTATCTCAGCAAATCTTATTTCTGTACCCTAAGGAATTTTCTAGTTCTAGAAGAGCTTTTAAATCCTTTGGCAGAGATTCACTCATCCTAGTAAAACAATAGCTGGCAGATACACACAGTCTACAGGAAATCAGGGTAACAAGTTAGGTCATTTTTTAGGTGAGCTACTTAGCAAACTTTGATTTGTCCTTCACAAAATGAAGATTTGTTTTCTTAAATGAAACTACATTATTTCTTTTTATTCTCTATTCTAAAAGTCAATAAACAAATCATCAAATAAAATCTGGTTTATACCAGCTTTCATGACTCACATCTGGGCTATGTAGCTCACAACAATATTTTCCACCATAATATTTCTGTAAAAATAATCCTAGAACATATTAAGGGAATCCAAAGAAAACAATGTAGTTTATTTGGAGGTCAGCCATCAACACTTACACTAAAACTTTTCTCACCTCCCTATAATTTTGATACCTGACCTTTAGTCAGTAAGATATAAGTATGTAGAATATATCTTTAAAACAACTAATTAGACTATATTCAGTTATTTTGCCTAGAGATCAGGAGGAAAGATGTAAGTAAAGTCAAATCCGAATTAACTCCTCCCCATATACCAATCAGCTGCTAGTTCTTTCTTATCTAAGAATGCCTTCCACATTGTATTAGGATTTGAGAGGAAGTCCCATGAGGGCAGAGGCCACCTTTTCTTGCTCACCATTGCATCCTCTGACCTAACACAGCTCCGGCACCCAGTAAGCACTTAGCACATATTGGGAGGATGAATACAGCCTAAGACCTTCCTCAAAGCCATCTTTTCTACATTCTAAAATCAAATCTATATTAACACCCCTCCTCTGACTTAATAAGTTATTTATAGAAAGACCTTTTTAATACTTTACATGCATGAGTCAACACACTGGGTTCAGATAGATATGTGTAGCAGGGCAGCTAGCTGGCACTGACCATCCAGTCTGAAATGTACCTCTCACCCACATGCTATCCCCTTCTGCCCCCATATCTCTTGATTCTCTTTCCTTGTTTTATTGATCTTTGTAAAAATTATTCTCAAGTATGTTCTATATGTTTAATGTCACTTGTCTATTGACTTCTAACAGAATATAAGTGCATGAGATCAGGAACTTTATGTCACTCTATCCAGTGTTCCTACTGCCTAGGAAAATGTCGGACACACAGCAGATGTTCATTTTATGTAATGGATGTATAGGAAGGAAGGAAAAAAGGAAGGAAGGAAGGAAGGAAGGAAGGAAGGAAGGAAGGAAGGAAGGAAGGAAGGAAGGAAGGAAGGAAGGAAGGGGGGAGGGGGGGGGGGAGGGAGGGAGGGAGGGAAAGAAGAAACTCAGTGGGTTGCCATGGTAAAAATGCTTATGGGTTGAATTGTGTTTCTTCAAAGAGATAATGCTCAAGTTCTAACCCATAATACCTGTGTATATGACTTTATTTGGAAATGGTCTTTGTAGGTATAATCAAATTAATATGATGTCATCCTGGATTAGAGTAGGTCCTAATCCATTATGGCTGTTGTCCTTATAAAAAGAGAAGAGATTCAGACACACACAAAAGGAGGACAGCCATGTGAAGACAGGCAGAGATCAGAGTTCTTCTGCCACAAGCCAAGAAATGCCTGGTACTATCATAAACTGTAAGAGGCAAGGAAGGGTACTCCTCTAGAGGCTTCAGAGGGAGCATGACCCCGCCAACATCTTGATTTCTGAGTCTCAAGAATTGGGAGAGAATAAATTTCTATTGTTTTAAGGCACAGTTTATGATACTTTATTACAACAGCCCTAGAAAACTAATACAACTGGGCACAATAAAAGAAGGGTATATTAAGGGAAGAGTCTCAAAAACCACAGTGGAAGATTGTAGCAAGACAAACTTTGCCTAACTAAAACATTTCCTGTAATATTCAACCAAAGCTGGTTGTAGAACAATGAATAAATGAAAGATGCACTAGGAATTTTAAAAAGGAAATTCTTAGAGCAACAGGTTACATTATTCTTTTTAAAAGCCTAATTATTTTTCTTAGTTTAGTATTTAATCTCTCTTTCCTTAATTTTTAATGCAAGTTTGCCTAACAAATACTATCTTTGGGATGCCTAACAACTTAAGAAATAGACAAATCTGACACTAAAGTTCAATCTCTTACTACGGGCTAATATTTTACCCCATATGCCAAAATGCAACTTTTCAGATGGCAGATATGCAATTTGTTACTTTTATAATTCTATTAATTTTACTGGGGGTATTTTATGTTTAATTATATATTTAATATTTAATTTTTTTGTTTTGACCATATTTTAAAGCAAATCCTGTTTATTCCTTTGGCTATCTAAGCATTAATATATTTGAAATACAAAACAGACAATAATCATACTACTCTAATAGCTATTATTTTTTAAACACTATGTGTTAGACATAGTTATAAACTCTTTTGTAGATTAGTCTTTTAAGTCTAAATAACTTTAAGAGAAATACAATTAATAACCCATTAATAATTTAGCAGGTGGAAACACTGAAGCTTTGAAATGTATAATGCAATGTGTCTCTAGTATTTCACCTTGGTTACATGTAGGCTCTGACAAGCCAGATATCTAGTTATAATCATTTCTCCATAACTGTGGGGGATTGGTTCCACGACCTCCCGAGAATACCATAATCCACGGAGTCCTTCGTGGATTATGTTCGAGTCCCTTATATTAAATGGTGTAGTATTTTGCATATAAACTACACACATTAGGTATTACTTACAATACCTAATACAATGCAAATGCTATGTAAGTAGTTGTTATACTGTAGAGTTTAGTCAGTAACAACAGGAAAAAAGTTTGTACATGTTCAGTAGAGGCACAACCATCCTTTTCTCCTCCCTGAATATTTTCAAATCACAGTTGGTTGAAACCAAGGATACTAAACCTACAGAAATGGAGGCCGACTGTATAAACAAGTCGTATGTAATCTGTCTATATTCCCATAGCTAGTAAGTGGTGGAGCCAGGTTTGTGCTCAGGCGATCTGGCTCCAGAGCCTACACCTTTATGCACTGTTCCATATTCATGTCTTTTTAATGGAGATATGTGTTTTTCCTGAAGTTGGCTCACTTATAGACATTACTGACAGTACTATAAGTCATATAGTAAAATCATTTCTCAGTTGCCAGTAATGGTGAAAATGAACACTCACCTTTTGGATGAATCCTGTAATATGGTTTGTTATGTTTGACAAGATACAATTTGGAAGCTTCACAATACTTTGTACATTAGGAGACATGACTTATTAATGTACCATTAATGGAAAGTGTTACTAAATACTAAAATTCTGCAGAATCAATTGCTGGGTTTTTTTTTGTTTGTTTGTTTGTTTGTTTGGCTTTTGAACTACACTTACTCTCCATGGCAGCTTAAAAAGAGAAGCCCCATGAAAGTTTTAAACTCTATCCAAACCTAGGACAATCCAGCCTCTGTCTAGATGTGCCTCCATCCATCTCAGATTTTGATATAATTTGTCACTCTGCCATGTCCTTGTTCAAATACTGCAGTATGTGCTCTCTCAGCTTTTATGCCAGAAACCACATGAGTCTCCTAACTTTAAGAATATGTTGGGTAAATATTCTTACCCATGAACTGCTTTTGAACACTTAATGGTTGGCATCTAATATTATATATCACTAATTTTTATCCTCTTCACTTCAAAAAACATAAAATTCACCCTTTGAACACATTGCATGTCCCTGAATATGTAAGCCCTGTAACCAAATCTTCAGCTGCCATTCTCATGGGAGTTTTTTATCTAATGAGATTATACTGAACTCAAATCTAAAATAGATTTGCATTTAGAATTAAAGTGATAATTCTTTCTTCTTCATAAAATTTGCTGCCAAAATAGGTTCATAGTTAGAATACCTCCACAAGGCTCTTGATGGCTCACAAAACTTCTGTTTTCTGGACTTGAAATGTGTAATGAGAGGTTTCAGTGATGTCAAACTAGTTATAGGGAGAATCTGATCAGCCACCTTTAAATTTCTAGGAGTCGGAGCAAACCCATTTAAATTTATATTAATGAGTTAGTACAAACTTTCCCTGGGAAGGTTGTCTATGATCCTCAGTTGGAATTCTGCAAGCATAAAAGCAAGTAAGTCTGTCTGGAAGGCTTTATTTATTAAATTACCAAATCACAATAAAATAAAACTAGAAGGAACTGTGCAGATAATCTGTAAACTCATTATTTTACAGGTGATAAAATTGAGGCTGTGGAAGACACTGACTTTACACATGACCAGGTTTCTAGTCCAGTGTACTCTCCACTGATTCAGACTGTTTCTTGCTTCTCAGGGCCTGGTATTCTGAGGCAGTTTCTACCAATAGTCACACAGAGAATGAGTTTTTTTTTTTTTAAGGTACAAAGAAAGACTGAGAACAAATAATTCTTTTAATTATCAGTTTTTACTCTTAGTCTCCACCCTCTGTTCCCTGCTTCTTCCTCTGGTTCTCACCCTCCTCAATCCCACCTTGCCTGCCACACTCCCACTCTCTGTGTCACCCCCCACAAAAGAAACATGAAGCTGGGCATGAGTTCTGTTACTTTTGTTTTAACCTCTCCTATAGCCACGCCCTTATTTTCAATAATTCCTGTCTATTATTTTCCATAAACTTAACAGGAAATTAACATCCTAGCACAAGCAGCCTCCTATGACTTTGTCGACTAATGCCTGAAGGAAAAAGCTATTACTTTCTGGTGGCCAAGTTATAGCTAAAATTTTAGTTTTTTCTTGAGATCACCTTCTATATGACAATATAAAATTACAAAATGCCAATTTAACTTCTGAAAAATCAACTTCTTTTGTTACCCTACTAAACAGAAATCCGTGTTAAAATAAAAATAGTTGTACATTTTTTATCTCTATGCTATTATAATTTTCTGAAAAATAAGTCATTTTTATTTGTATCTGTGTTCAATAATGAGATGGAAAACCTATATGTATTACTTGTTTTCTAATTAGAAAGGAGGCTAGAAGATACTATCTGTCATTTATAGTCTTACTTCTAATCTAATAGAGGCAATGAACCCATATCAGAGCCACCAATTGCTTTGAGTTCTCAATCAATTGAGTCTTTGTATATTCTATAAGGGAAAAATTCATCCAAAAAACACACTATGAGAAAATCTCTGTTTTCTGGAAGACATTTAGTATGATGTCAGCCATCTGAACTGTGGTTCTTTTATTGGTTCATTACATTTTATTTTGAAGATTAACTGATTTTGCTCTTCAGTGAACCCATATTTCTGAAACTGAAGATTTCTTGAGATTACACAGACATCCATTTCGCTTCAGGTACTTGTGGTTTATCTCAACTGATGAGATATTCAGAAATAACTCTACATAGCAGAATTTTATGAACAAAAGCAATTCAAACTAGACACAAAGACTATCCAAAAGGTTTTACACCAGACACACTGTGGTTCCCCCATGGAATGCAGGGAATTTTAATAACATTATTTAATGAAGATCTGAAGACCAGACTAATTCTATCATGTATCAGCTATGGTAATGATATGTTTAATACTGTATACACAGCAGTATCTTAATAGTAGAATTATTTGACAAGCATATAGAAATGTATTTTGCTATTAAAATCAAATCAAACCTGATGAGGATAATGTTACTAAGATTATAATAATAGAAAAAGGTTCAAAAGTACTTTATTGAAATCCAAATTCTGGAAACTAAATTCAAATTCCTTTAGAGCACATGGAAACAATTTTCTTTCTTTTTAGTACTCAAACATATTATGATTTATTCCCTATAATATTGTTATTTCACTGTTTTCAATGTCACATTGCTTATGAGGTTTCTGCATTTGTAATTCCTCTGAAAAGAATATAAGTAGACAACTATTTTACTGATATGAGTGGATATCTTTCCAGAAAATTTTATGGGTGAAATGTAGAACCAAGACTGAATAATGTGGAAACTGAATGTGAGGGTAAGTCTTCAGAGCCATAAACTTCCAGGAAGCAAGAGTTTCCCAACCCTGCACAATTTTATCAATTACTCATCCCATATTATTTAGTACTTAATATGCATAAGATACTAAGTATGCATCTTAATATGCATATGCATAAGATATTAAGTACTAAGTTATATGGGATGAATAATTGATAAAATTACTTAATATGCATAAGATACAAAGTACTAAACAATATGGGATGAGTAATTCATAAAATTCTATAGCAAAAAAAGCCCTATATTACTCTTTGTGTAAACAAATTTTCACTGAAAAATAAAGCAATTTTGAAATTTTTCAAATTTGCCTAAAACCTTTAAATCAGAGTAGAATGAAAGTCCATGCAAATTTCTCCAATGAGTTCTTAAAGTGTAAGCTGCACTTTAAAAATCTATACCTGTAGGCATTACATCCAGTCATTAACCTTGTTTGAAATAGTAATGGATGAAATCAGTTAGTGTTTCCAAGAGCATGCAGAAACACATCTGAACCTAGCATGTTTTTGCTGACCTTAAAATATATAAGTACTTCATTTGTAATGCATAAAACATGCATGCATATCTGTTGTAACAAGAAAATGGGATTAAACGGCAAATGAAACAGAAAATAACGCTTTAACATTTCTATTATTTTAATCAATACTACTTTTGAGTATCAGATTGTAAGTCACTGCAATGCTGTTAACAGTTAAGTGACCCAATTTACACCTTCTGTGTTATGGGCTCTTAACCGGTGTTACTAAAAACCTAGCTATCTTGGCCTTCCTTTCACTGATCCACCTATAAAATGCATGGACTTATGATCATATCTGAAATGAAAAGACTTCATTATTCAGTATCTATATCTTAATGTTCCTATATGTTGATTTTCTTCAGTGTTATACATTTTAAGGACTTTTCATGCCTAAATAAATAAATAAATAAAATGCCCCAATTTTCATAAAGACACAATCATGGGTCAATGTTGCTGTTGTAATAACTCCTACAAAAGGAAGATAAAGAATAAAGTGGTCACAAGTTTCAGCAAAATAGGCATATTCTTTCAGAGAAACTAACAAATTTAAAAATAACATCAACTATTAAGTCACTTTTTGTATTTGTGCTCTAAATAACTTTTTATTCTTTTATTCTTTATTTTTATTTATTTATTTATTTTTGAGACAGAGTGTCTCTCTCTGTCACCAGGCTGGAGTGCAACGGCGCGATCCCAGCTCACTGCAACCTCCAACTCCCCAGTTCAAGTGATTCTCCTGCCTCAGCCTCCGGAGTAGCTAAGATTACAGGCATGCGCCACCACAACCAGCTAATTTTTGTATTTTTAGTAGAGCCGGGGTTTCACCATGTTGGCCAGGATGGTCTCGATCTCCTGACCTCGTGATCTGCCCGCCACAGCCTCCCAAAGTGCTGGGATTACAGGCGTGAGCCACAGCGCCTGGCCAACTTTTTATTCTTTAACCTCAATTCTAACACTTAACATTTGAACAATCATATTTTTAAAGAACTGATTTTCAGAGAAACTTGCTAAACTAAAAGCTCAACTCTATAATCTTTTAGGCCCCTGGTAAGTAATTATAAGAATTTATGTTCTCAAGAATTAATATTAAACTATTTAATTTTAGCAATCAATTTTAATAATTACTACATAAACATTTTAATATGTTTAACTAATAAATTCCATCATCTTTTACTTGCTAAATGTAGGATTTAGAATCCTTACTTCACACACCTAGTCAACTATTCCCTCAGTGACCCAAGAGAGTTTAAAAAGTCATGTTGTCTTTACAGCTATAAACCAGACATATTCCCGAAGGAGGCTGTCCATTTTGGGCTCAAGATTAAGCAAACCTATATTGCTGAATGAAAAAACTGCATTGTTTTAAATAACTCCCAGACAAAACAGATTCTCTACAAATCTACTTTGTTGTTTAAATAACTCTGTCTTGTATATATCTGGAAAGAAATGTGATTAGTTTTATTAATTTTTAAAAAATTATCCAAATCAAATTGATTTCCTAACAATAAGTGTGAGTGGTTACAGGTGTATAAACATTTTGTATTCAGAGACCTAAACAGAATCACAGAAGCTGATCCTCTCGCCTTCAGCTATATCACATATATACCAACTCAAATAGACCAAGAATTAATTCCTGAAGGATGCTTTCGATCTATACAATATTAGGAGACATTTCTTTATTGTCAGCCTCATTTCCTCATGTCACAATTTAATTTGTAATTTCCTGGCATTTAGAGAAATGAAAATTTAAATGTTCTGTTACTGTAGATATTTTTATCTTTCCAAACTATTTCAGCCTATTAATCAGGTCACCAATGTGGACTTACTCAAAAATAAACATTACAATTCTAACATGTCTATTGTAACCAGGCAGGCCTCAATCTTATTGTTGTGTGCTCTTAGAAAGTTGGAATGCATTTTTACATGAAAACATTGGAAATTATTATTATATTCCACATTTTCCCAAAAAAAAAAAACTGCACCAATGATAGTTCTATGTCTTAAATATTGACTTTAGAATACAATATCCCCAAAGTTTCAGGGTATGCAGAATTAGTTGGGGACAGCTGCTAGCAGCTGGCAGCACCCAAAACCAAGTCAGAAAAGAGTTCTGAAAGAAAGTGAGTGGGGACATCTCCCCCACCCCCACCTTGACCCTAACAGTTAGGGAAATGACCTTCATTTGGATAAAGATAATTCCCTTCCTAAAGTACTCTAAGCTTCTTAGTAGAGTCAGAACTCCTTGGAGTACAGGAAAGTGTGCCCTATCTGCTGCATTTACCAGTTAGGTCTTAATAATCAGCCGATTATTTAACAAAACATCTTGTATCTAATAGGGACCAGTAAAGGGGTTAAATGAAGAGATCCTTTATTTCTGTTACTAAATAATGTCTTTTAGAACCAGGCATAGCATACAAACTAGTGTGTGACAAGTGCTGAGTGTAAGATACTGATATCCCTAAAGATTTATGAATTACATATCTAAGAAGTATGCCCATATCTACCGATTTTGAAATATATATCTCAGAATTTATGTCATCTTCTTCCAAGTAAAAACCTTAAAGTGCTATAATGATACTTACTTCATTGCTTGAAATATATTCTGAACTCCTGTCTTGGAATTTTTAATGTTTTTTAATATCCTCAATGCTTGTTTATTTTTTAAAAGTACATATGATTTTTAGAAACACAGGTTTTTCTGAGCCAGGACTTGTGAAAACAGTGATAAACATAATAAATAATACCATTTGTGTTTAAAAAGAAGGAGGAGGAGGAGAAAAAAAGTAATCAAATTGGTATGGGGGTTTGGTCAACCAGGTTCTGAAAAACTCTGAAAGGAAATATCAAAAAAAGGTCATTGGAATTGCCCACTAATATATGGGTAGAACCCTTTAAGGCCTTGGAGAGAAACCACACGTGGAGGTCCTTTAAGTGACTGCATTGAAAGGAACAAGATTATTTATCCTTCTAAGTTCAGGCATATATGTTTAAATATCAGTCATCTTAACTTAAAATCTCACCTGGGAGTTTGTCTATATTTTCATGTATTATGTTTACTTAACTTGGGCTACATCTGTACTCTTTAAAGTTTTAAAAATCATCAAATCCATTTCAGTCAAAGAATGTAAATTACTTGACAAAAATACGATAGAAATTCTTGTTTCTACCAACTCAGTAAAAGAGTGATTCTCAAACTGTAGTGTACCTTAAAAATACAAATGCCTGGCCAAGCACAGCGGCTCACGCCTGTAATCTCAGCACTTTGGGAGTCTGAGGTGGGTGGATGAACTGAGGTAGAGAGTTCAAGATCTGCCTGACCAACATGGAGAAACCCCATCTCTACTAAAAATACAAAAATTAGCCGGGTGTGGTGGAAAGTGCCTGTAATCCCAGCTACTCGGGAGGCTGAGGCAGGAGAATCGCTTGAACCCTGGGAGGCAGAGGTTGCTGTGAGCCGAGATTGTGCCACTGGACTCCAGCCTGGGCAACAAGAGCGAAACTCCATCTCAAAATACATACATACATACATACATACATACATACATACATACATACAAATACCTGAGTCACACTCCCAGAAAGTCTGACTTAATCAGCCTACAGTCAGTCCCTACGGAATCTGCAATGTTAATTCCCCAGCTGATTATGATAGAGGTGGGCTTGGAACCACACTTTAAGAAACAGAGCACTCAGCTCTCATGAGGGTTAGACTCTCCAATTAAATTATCACTTCAGTAGGTATATCTGAGAACTTTGAAAAATAATCCACAAAGAACTCTTTTCAGTAAAATATTTGCAAAGTGTGCATCTGACAAAAAACTTACATTCAGAATCTACAAGGGATTCAAACAATGAAGAGAACAAATAACTCCATTAAAAAGTGGGCAAAAGACATGAATAGACAATTTTCAAAAGAAGACATAGAAATGGCTCAACATCACTAATCATCAGAGAAATGCAAATTAAAACCACAATGAGATACCATCTTACTCCAGTCAGAATAGCTATTACTAAAAAGACAAAAAAATAACAGATGTTGACGAGGATGTGGAGAAAATGGAATACTTACACACTGTTGGTGGGAAAATTAGTACCATCTCTATGGAAAACAGTATGGAGATTTTGCAAAGAACTAAAAGGAGAACTACCACTTGAAACAGCAATTCTACTACTGGGTATATACCCCAAAGAAAAGAAATTATATCAAAAAGAGACCTGCACTTGTATGTGTATCAGAACACTATTCACAATAGCAGAGATACGAAATCAACCTGTGTCCAACAATGGATGACTGGATAAAGAAACTGTTGTGTGTGTGTATAATTTAATTATATATTATTAAATATCTGTTTATATATATACATACACACATACAATTTCATTGTGTGCACATATTTACATATACAAAATGGCATACTATCGTATTCCAATACAATAGAATACATATATATTTATATAAATATGTATACATACTTGTTACATACTAGTCACACGCTAGTTTGTATTTATACAAATATATGCATACTATTGTAATGAAATGCAATAATATTCCGTTGTATTTGTAATATACACACATACACAACAGAATATTATTCAGCCATAAAAAAGAATGAAATCATGTCTTTTGCAGTCACATGGGTGGAACTGGAGACCGTTGTTTTAAGTTAAATAAGTAAGAAACAGAAGTCAAAAACCACATGTTTTCACTTATAACTGGGGGCTAAATAATATGTGCACATGGACATGGGGTATGGAATAATAGACACTGGAGTCTCAGAAGAATGGGAGGTAGGAGGCGGGTGAGACATGAGAAATTACTTAATGAGTACAATGTACACTATTTGGGTGATGGTTACACTAAAAGCTCAGACTTTACCACTGTACAATATATCCATGTGACAAAACTGCACTTGTACCCTATTTTTCTATTTTCTAAAAAGAAAAAAATAATAATTTTTCTCAGTAAAATAAATGTTTCATATTAACTTTCCCACTGAAAAATGGCAGAGATTTATGAAAAGCACCATTCAATCCCTACATATGTTCAATATCAATCAAGGCTTATCTCTTATCAACCCCAAGGAAAAACATCTCAGGTTTCCCCTCTTTGTTAGGGGTGTGGGCCATAATCCTGCGACACACAATCCTAAAAGACCGAATCCTGAATGCTGAAACTCTGAAACACCAAAATCCCTGAAGTCTAAAATCCCTAAAATCACAGTCCTAAAATATCAAAATCTCAAAAATATAATTCTGGGGAAAAAATAATTTAAAAATATTTTAAAGCCATTTATTTACATTTTTAAGGGGGATTTATTTGGGAAACATAAAAACATGGCAGAACACTTGATAGGCCACCTTATATTAATACAATAAAATAGGCGATAATAATATACATATTTTTGCAAGCACAAACACTCAGGTATAGTAACAATAGTTGCATGAGTATAGCAGTTGTGAGTAGATGAACCAGATTCATAAAGAAATTGGTCAAAATGTGAAATGCAAAAACATATATCACTGTAGTTGGTAATTGTGGGCACCCAGCTATATAACTGCAGTTATCTGAAATACCATGATGAATAACCTAAGTCTTTTAACAAGATTGATCACAAACTATGACAGGTCACCACTACATACGTAGTAAGAGTCAAGATCTTGAGAAATTTCATCCTTCACAAATGCAGATGTACAAAAAGGAAATTTC
This sequence comes from Hylobates moloch, assembly GCF_009828535.3. Lineage (NCBI taxonomy): Eukaryota > Metazoa > Chordata > Mammalia > Primates > Hylobatidae > Hylobates > Hylobates moloch. The sequence continues at coordinate 23,533,055 of NW_026652277.1, read as the reverse complement.
TTCATTTCTTGAGGAGGTTTCAATGTTTTTATATACAAATACAATTCTTACCCACAGAGCCAACATTGTGATAACGCACTTTAATGGAGTCAAATTCGCAGCAAAAAAATACAAAAAATTAGCCGGGCGTGGTGGCGGGCGCCTGTAGTCCCAGCTACTCGGAGAGGCTGAGGCAGGAGAATGGCATGAACCCGGGAGGCGGAGCTTGCAGTGAGCCGAGATTGCGCCACTGCACTCCAGCCTGGGCGATAGAGCGAGACTCCGTCTCAAAAAAAAAAAAAAAAAAAAAATGCATAAAACAAGTTAGAACTCTCTAAAATTATTTACACAATTTACACCTCCGGTATTAAAAATGATGTGAAGATGAAATACATAGCATAATGAATTTTTACTATGTGTGAAGGAGCAGTAGTCGTACACGACTGAATAACTTGGCAGGGGAGATTTCTTGTAATTTTTGCTGGCATTTTCACTTTTCTATAATCTTCTAAACACTTGCTGCACTTGTATTTGGAAAGTGGTTATAGTCTACAAATTTTGTAACTATAAGCTGTCCATTTGAAAGTCTGGTTATTGCTCAGCCATTGCAATTAGCGATTTTCTGCTTTGGCAGCATCAATTAATTAGCTTTTAAATTTTTATCTTTCACCATTAAGTAGACTCATACACTTATCACAGCCTTTCTGCAAGGGGACAATTTTACAGCTCTCTTCCACTGTGTTACAAGGAATATGATAAGAAAAAAATGATGTTCGACTTCCTGATAGCAAATCCGTGTTACTCAGGGTTCTCCAGAGACAGAACCAATAGGGCGCATATATAGATATATGAGAGGGGATTTATTAGGGGAATAGATTCATGCAATTATGATGGCTGAGAAGTCCCAAGACAGGTCATCTACAAGCTGGAGACTCTGGGATGCTGGTAATGGTGGCTCAGTTCACATTTGAACGCCTCAGAACCAGGAAAGTCAATGGTATATAACTCTCAAGCCAAGGCCAAAAGCCTCAGGACCTGGGGCACCACTGGTATAAGTCCTGGAGTCCAAAGGGCAGCAGGCCTGGAGTTCTGATGTCCCCAGCGGCAGAAGAAAAGTCTGTCTCAGCTCTCAGAGAGACCAATTTGCCTTCTCTATTTTGTTCTCTCTAGGATCCCTGCCATTTGGATGGTATCCATTGACGTTGAGGGCAGATCTTCCCCACCTAGTTCACTCAGACTCACACTAATCTCCTCTGGAAACATCCTCACAGACACACCTAAAATAATGCTCTACCAGGTTTCTAGGTACTCCTTAATCCAGTCAAGTTAAAATCCAGTCGAAGTAAAATTAAATCCGCAAGTCCGCCCCTTGTCTACTTGGCACCCACATACATCTCTTTAAACCATACTTAATTTTCAAATAAAGACAATAATAAGGTAATAGTTTTACCTAACATGATGCAACTGACATGATGTAACTATCCTTCACACAGCCAGATTTACACTAATCCCTTTCCCCAGAATTTGGCTTCTTGGATTTCAGCACTCAGGATTTTAATCTTTTAGAACTGGGATTTTTAGAATTTTAGATGTTACGGATTTTAAATGTTAAGGATCAAAAGATCCTCAAAGGTTTTGACCTGTTGGAATCTCAACATTTGGGATTATGGTGTTCAGGGTTGTGTCTCTCTGGATTATGACAGGCACTGCTTTCTTAGGCCATCAGAGCAGGCAAAAATGAATTTCACCAAGGCTTTTCCTACAATATGAAAACTTGCTATAGGACTCTCTAGATCCCTTTCTTGACCAGAGACCAAATAGGCTAGCACCATCATCCCTTGATTTGCAGGGCCCACTGAAGTTTTTGGTATTACTGTGGAATTCCAGATAGTACGGTGGCTAAGATGTAGGAAATGTTTTCCATCTCTGTTAGTTTATGAACAGCCTATCTTAGAGTTATTTACATCATTCTTTAAACAAAATCTATTTTTAAATGCCCAACTGCATAACTGACTGAAATGCTCATTTTTATACAATCATATGGTAACTTACAGTACAGATCTAGAGAAGCAGCAAAATTTGGAAGTAAGAATGAACAAAAATGCACAAGAGACATTTTAATATCTTAAAGAAAACCCCCAGAGAGGCATCTGCTGAAAACATAACATAGTTTTAAGCTCTGGGGTACCCCTCTCCCCTAAAAAATTGGATTTCTAAATAACTACATTTGTAAGGTCTTCCTGATTATTCCAGAGGCATTTTGTCACGTAACTCCAACATGACAAACTTATTCTTGTTATTTGCAAAAGTTATAGTGTATAAGATTGCCACAAACACTGAATTCACAAATTCAGAACCATTGCTCCTAGGGGAAATATAAAGTTAGATTCCTGTAAGCCTCTGGTTACAACATTTTCGGCAACCATTCAATACATAACCTTGCTTCATGTATGTTTTTGTTTAAAGATACCTTATTTAATATATATTGTTGATTCATTAACATTGAACTCACTGCCAACAGCATATTTAACTCATGCTTGAACAAAGCCTACCTCACACACGTTAAGTTCTCCATAAGACACATTACAGCCTTCTTGCACTTAGGAACGCTGGAAAGAAGTTCAGCACTGTGTTTGGGGACCATTTCCAACAGCAAAACCACCAACAGAAAGCACAAAAATTGTTTATATTTGGCACTAAATAAATTCTGAAAATGACACTTGGTTACACTATAAGAGCTGAACCAAGAAGGCAGGGCATCACCTTGTTAGAGTGTTGGGCAACTCAAATTTTTCAACCCTCTGCACATGTCTGACGATGGCTGTGCAAGTGCTGTGAATATTGATTTGGAGGGTATGTTGGGCTGTTCTTGCATTGCTATAAAGAAATACTTGAGACAGAGTAACTTATAAAAAAAGAGGTTTAACTGGTTCATGGTTCTGCAGGCTGTACAGGAAGTGTAGGGGCATCTGTTTCTGGGGGACCTCCCTCAGGGAGCTTTTACTCATGGTGGAAGGTGAAGCAGAAGCAGGAACTTCACATGGTGAAAGCAGGAGCAAGGGGTGGGGAGGTGCCACACACTTTTAAACAACCATACTTTGTGAAAACTCACTATCACAAAGACACCACCAAGCCATGAGGGATCCGCCTCCATGACCTAAACACCTCCCACCGGGCCCCACCTCCAGCAATAGGGATTACAGTTCAACATGGGATTTAGGTGGGGACAAATATCCAAACTATATCAACGGGTTACAAATAAATTTTTGCAAGTAGGTGAATTGCAAATACAAAATCAATGAATAATAAGGATCAACTATACTCTCACCATCATGGTCAATAAAGTCATACCATCAACGGGAAGTCCCTATTTTAGATTTGATACATACAGAGCAGCATTTTCTAAGGTCCTTTTTCAGTGATGTAATGCTGCAACAAAATATATTGTTGTACCATAAACAGTGTTATTTGTAACATTTTCAATTATTTAAATCACTCTTGCCTTGTGACAATCAACAGTTGCTGTATTTTATTAAAAATGTATAATGTGGCCTTAATTAAGGCACATGTGTTTAGCACTCTGCAAATGTTTAAGTGCCCAGAAGATGCTATAAAACTTAACAATGATGTTAATAGCCACATGAAATTGTTTAAACTGTCAAAAGGGGAGCATCTATGCCAATGTCAGAATGCCAGTCCAAAGGTTCTATTTCAAAAATGCTTAATCAAAAAATAAAATGAAATAATAAAAAAGCACACTCAAACAGACGTTTGAATTAGGGGTACAGAGAAGAAACGGAAGTAGGTGACAAAGAAATAGATATCTATGACCTAAAACACAAACTCAAAAATGTTGATAAAAATGAAAGTCAATCTGCAAGGTGTTGATTAGAGGTAAAAAATAAATTTAAGGCCAGGCGCGGTGGCTCACGCCTGTAATCCCAATGCTTTGGGAGGCTGAGGTGGGTGAATCATGAGGGCAAGAGATCAAGACCATCCTGGCCAGCATGGTGAAACCCCGTCTCTACTAAATACACAAAAATTAGCCGGGCATGGTGGCACATGCCTGTAGTCCCAGGTACTCAGGAGTCTGAGGCAGGAGAATCGCTTGATCCTGGAAGGCAGAAGTTGCAGTGAGCTGAGATAGAGCGCCACTGCACTCCAGCCTCGGAACAGAAGCGAGACTCCATCTCAAAAAAAATAAAAAATAATAAATAAATAAATTTAAAATTTTTCTTACATTAAAGTTAATCAATAAAATTATTCATGGCCAGTGAGAGTTACAATATAATTGTGACTCATAACAACTGTTCTTACATTCCAGTATTTCAAACCCACCAAATACTCATAGTCAAGCTTCATGTTACATGACAAACTAATCTACACATTTTAGAATTCTACCATGTAGAATTTCTAAGATTTAGCTATTATTTAGTTCAACCTCCTCATTTTACATATTAGTGACCACCAGCTCAGTTTACAGTAATCTCAAGCTGCAGCACATTCTTGTTTGTGGTGTGTATTATATATCAAAGAAGGCAAAAATTCACAGAGAAATCCAGGAAAGACAACTGCAGGGAGGCAGTGGCTCTTTTTACATGACATGAGGTGTGTGGTCAGGGATGAAATCAAACAAGACCATTTGAGTGAGCACTGTAGCTCTGCTTACTTTATTTTTTTAAGCTACTCTAAATTCTGTCCTGACCAACCAAACTAAATGAGATTTTCTAAATAGGTTTATTAAGGTTTATTGGAAAAGATATTTCTTTATTGCTGAGAGGCAACATGGAAGAATGGAAATGAGCGACCTTGCAATTCAGGCAGACCTGGTCTAAACCTCAGCACTCTGTTACTAAACATGTGATTTTAGGCAAGTTAAAAACTTGCTGAACTTGTTTTTTTTATGTGCAGAAGAAGGAAATTAAATTCTTACACAAAATGGTAGTGTTTTGAAAACCAAACAGCTTAAACTATAAAGAATATCTAACGTTGAACTTAGTTATATACAATTTCTCAACATACGATAGTTCTTTGGCCATGGATAATGCCAAAAAATTCTGAAGTCATCATTTCAATTTCTTGGGTTAGCCCAGATGTTACCAAAAATCCAAATATGATTGTCGTTGATTTCAGAAGTCACCCAGTTCTTAATACAACCAATTTGCAGAGTAAGCAGATGGGAACAGAAAAATGTACCTTTAAATCCTAAGTACAAAAATCAATACTTTGTCAATAAAGCCACACCATGAACAAGAGAACATATCATAATTCATGCTGACAATTTTTCCCTCTAAGTCTTTGGCACAATATACTTAGAATTCATCATATGAATTGATTTTCTAACATGACACACTGAAAAAGAAGTAAGATAGTTTGTATTACTATTTCAGTCAATAAAAATTACAAGATGACTTCAGATATTGAATGAGAAAATACTGATGTTAAGTAACAACACTCCTATAAACTGTGGCTGAAATTTTGATTCACCTTTATAACATATAGAGTCATTGTCTTCAACAGAAAGATTTTAGACTGAATTATCCTAATAGTTGTGTTATCGATTAAATGCACTTGTGTAGCTACCAAGAAAGACTTGATCAAGAATGTTAGCCAATAATAATTTCCTAATGTAAGCTGCATCCTCCTTTACCACACAAAATATATCCATTCAATTGGTCTGCAATTACATCCATAGAATTTTTCTTTCTGAGATATATATAAGTAACCTCTGTGACAAATCATGTAATTTGGTCTACACCAGAAAGAACAATACATTATAAATCAGTGTCTCATTTTGCTATAATCGCCTCCTTAAAATAGCTACAACTGGATCAATGTCTCAGAGGCTGTTTTATTATACCCACATTCTTAAAAGCATCAGTGACAAAACACTAACTGACTAAGGCAGAAGAGCAGCTGGTTCTGTGGCTTCATAAAAAGAATGTTCTGAAAACAGTTCAAGAATGTTTGATGCACTTCACAAGGATTCTGTTCTAAAATTTCAAAGCCACATTAAAAAGTGATAACTGCTATCTTCAGTGGAAAAGAGGAAGTCCAAAATGTTAGAATTGGACCAAATGTTAGCAAAAACTATTTTTGTGTTACTTATGAATTCTTCCTTCTTTTCTTCCTTCCAAATATGGCTTTCACCTGCATATTAAGAATTTAAGGACCTGGGGTTGTTTTTATTTCTTTAAGGCAGACACAGCTTTTTAATGCTTATCATCTGTACAGCATTCCAATTCACTTAGCAGGACAGAGGAATGTACTGCCTAATGAAAACATAATTACTTTTATAATCAACTACTTAATAAATGTATTACTTATTTTATTTTGAGGCTGCTAATTCCATGTTCTCTTTGTCTTGTTCTTTCTTTGTCCCTACATGTTAATTACACTTGGTTTTCTTTCCATAGTAGTCTGACTGTCATATTCATTCTGATCCAACCAGTACAAAACTGTCTTACCTCATGAACATCAGGAAACAGAGATATTGAAAGACAGTGAGTATGTGGATTTTTTCTTTTTTCTGACTATTGGAAAAAGTCATATGTAATTCCATTTGTTTGAGGAGGCTCATTGAGCATTGAATAAGCACTGGAAGAACAGATTCAAAAACCCAGTTATAAGCTAATATGTGCAACCTTTAGTAATCCACATTCCTGAGATTCAATTTATTCATCATGTAGGAGACAGGTAAGATTATAATAATACTGACATACTTCACAAAGATAGTGTGAAGAATGACTAATAAATGAGGCCTTTGACATTACTATATAGTGCATGAAGCCCCATTACTCATGCTGCAGTGTTCTACAGTGGGTAATTAGAGGCTTCTAGAGGCCAAAGTACATAATGTACCATACTTAATACTGCTTGATAGGTACAACTCTGTCACCCTTTTCCATCTACTCAACAATTTCGTGGTCTTCAGATCATAGCTACTGCTTCCAAACATAATACTGCACTGTTAAAAAGGTCCACAACTTGAGCAACAGAAGTGCAACAGAATACTTTCAGCTTCAAATACTCTGCTTTCCTACCTATTTACTCCATACAAACTTGTTCTCAATGGTCAATCTATTGCCCCACACTATTTATTGAAGCAGCCTTATTCAATCTTACTGCATTATCACATTATAGAAAAAATAATGGGTAGAAGCCTATGTGGACAAATTAATTTTTTCCATGGTATAACTAAAGTAAATATTCTTCCCACATCAAAATGTCTCTTTGCATAAAGGCCAAGCATTAAAGATAAGGCTTGGGCAAGAATTCTCAATCATCTCCACTCTTCTTTTTTCTGAACTGTTTTTCTCCTTCAAGACTGTGCCTTCCCCTTTTCTAACATTATTCTCCAGAAGTAAGCCTGTTAGCAGTGTGATAGACTCTCCAACATCTACTCTACTCCTAAATGTTTAAAGTAAGCCAACTACGGCAATTTCTTCTCTGTTGACAATTGTTAATATTAGTTTCAGAAAAGAGTAGGTCTATGTCAATTTGGTTTGTTCAGGGTTTCTGGGGGAAAAAAGCTAATCCTGCTCTCTTTCTCTCTCCCATCCCCCTGCATGATAAGAATCAGGAAACATGTCAAAGTTGCTGCTGGCAGCCATCTTAGATAACAAAAAGCTTGCCTCAGTATAAAGCCACCAGAGAAGCACTTCCAGACTGGCAGAATAAGGACCTCCCAAAATTCACTCCTCCCTGAAGGCAATAAGAACACCAGCAAAAATGGTCATAATCATATTTTCCAGAACTCTGGAAATTAAACAAAGGCCTGCAACAATCTGATGAATTTTTATTCAGGAAAAACAGTTGGATCTCTATAAGAACAGCAAATTGTGGAATTTTAACTTAGCCTATTCCCATCCCCTTCTTCCCAACCTTAAATACCAGTAGCCTCAAAACTATGGAAGCTGTGAAACCCCGCAGTCACTGTTTGGGTCAGAACAGGTTTGGAGCTCCTCCCAAAAGCTCCATCCCAGAGACTTGTCACAATTTGACCTGTGACAAGCTCTATTCTCAGGAATAAATTTTTGACCCCACTCAGAGATTGCTAAGCGAGAAAATACCTATCCCCAGAGTGTTTGTTGAAAACAATCAGCAGCAATTTTTTAAGATCTCAGTGGCCAGAGTCAGTGATACCAGTTAGGGTTAACAAGAGACTGACAAAAAAATTGTAATCAAAATCTGGTTAATAAGACATTCATAACAGGCTTTGAAAAGCTCCAATATACTCCTGGGGGATCTAAATAGGCACTTGCATGTGCAGGGCTGTGTGCCTATCCAGGGAAGATCTGAGAAGATACTCATCTCTCATTTCTGATTGACCTTAAGGCAATGCACAAGCAAGAAGTGAAAGCTAAGACAGAGTTGTAAACGGCTGGAGCACTGAAGGTATGCCCCCAACAAACATACACCCACACACAAATACACACACACACACACACACACACACAGCCCCTCTGCAAAGAATGGAAGACTTACTGATTCAAGAAATTAAAGGACATCTCAGTCTAATCATTAGCTGACCACTAAATTCAATGAGCGGATACCTCTGTGGCAATATATGACAAAGAGGAAAGAATTCATCCAGTAAAGTCATAAAACAAATAAACAGCAAGGTGCAGGTAAAACTCAATCTATGGGCATAGATTGTACAATTAGGGCTAAGTGTAATCTCTTGTGTGACACAGATTTTGCAGTTACATTCAGGTGTAATTTCATCTATGGTGAAGGTATTCATTATCTATTTATAGTAAAGTTATTTCTAAGAATAACCTTCTCATTGGCACAGATTGGGCAGTTAGCTCTAGGTAGAATCTCCTCACGACATAGATTCTTCTATACTTCTCCACACCCCATAGTAATTAGGCACTGGACTGAATATACTGTAGGTGCTTAACACATAATATTGATTTCTTATATATTGCTTATACTTTGTTGTTATTTCATTCATATTCATAAAATTAAGGATTAAAAGTTATATCCCATTGTAAAATAATAGCAGCTCAAGAAACCACCAAGAAACAAACACTTAGGTTTTTAAAAGTATAACTTCAGAGAAGTGATTCACTTTACAAAAGATTTCTTCACTTTTGTAATATCACTTTAAATTAGAAGCTCCCACATGCATTTAAAACATTTAATTTATAAAACTTTATGTTATACACAATTTTTCCAGAATATATTTGCCAAATAAAGGAAGATATAAGAAACCAAGATTTATTTCCTCTAAGTAAGAGCTATTTTGAATTTTCTGGTTTGCTAGGCATCAGAGGCAGCAGAACCTGACAGAGAACATTAGTCCTGAATTGAATGAAACGCAAAGCCATTCCCCAAACACCTGTAACTCCTATAGCTCATTCTTAAAAGCTCTCATAAAACTTAAGAGTACAACCACAAATGGCCACTTTTCCATTCAATACTTCAGGAAACGAATATATTATGTTCAATCTATAAGCCTGGCACAAAATTTAGTTGATTGCTAAATATTGTTTATATTTTAAAAAGTCATCCTTATCCAAGAAAACTATTTTCATTCTGAGTCTCCTCCAAAAATTTCTTCTAGAAATGCCTTTTTATTTAGTTCTGCACACTTTAAAATATGATAATCTTATTTGTTTTGAGAACATTTTTGATGCACTCTTTCTCTCCAATGACTTACATTATTTAAATATCATTTATAAACCATGTTAAAAGCTATGGATGCTGGATATGAGTCTTTATTATGTCTAGTTCTCAACGGGAATTGATATGAAAAATAGCCAGACTAGACTCTTTTTGCTCCTCTTAAAAAAAATTGTTTAAGTGTAAAAAAAAATTTCTAGGAACATTGTTATATAGTTTCACATTATGTAGAATGGTCACTGAAAATGAAGGAAATACATCAAAATATCTCATAAGCATGTAAAATTAAAATCTGATTTTTAAAAATTTTAAAAATTTATACTACCAGTTAGTTGAACAAGCTAAAAAGCCAAGTGATCTGAATCACTTATTTATAAGAGATAGCATTTACAATATGCCCTATTTTATAAAAACACTAGATATCATCCCAGGATCCCAGTAGCAATACTTTTCTATCCTTCATGGGAAAGCAGAGAGGAAACAAAAAAACATTTCTAATGTGATCTTCACGTTACAAAAAATAAGTGCTGAGGCATAACTGCTCAAATAAATGGCACAGCTAGGGAAATAGAAAGGAAGGGCAATTTGTCTCCATTCATAAGTGGAGATGAATAAAACATCTCATACATGAGGTATTTAGAAAAGTTATCTTTCAGAGCTCAACATACTGTGGGAGAAAATTAGGGTTCACCCAGATGGAACTTTTCAAATGAAAAATTTACAAGGGCATAAACCTTCAACCAGGGCAGTAAAGAGAGAAATAAAAATCACATGAATAAATAAGAGAGTTGCCGTAAGAGTTATTTAAAGCCAAAATTGGCAAGTTTCCACTGGTACTAATGCACAGAATGTATACTGGTAAAGGAATGGTTTGATGGCAATCTTTTTTTTTTTTTTTGCTTTAAAAAATAATTTATTTTGTGATAAAATATGCATAATGGAAAATTTACTTTTTAACATTTTTAATTGTACAGATCAGTGACATTAGGTATACTCATATTGCTGTACAACCATCACTACCACCCATCCACAGAACATTTTTTACCTGCAAAACTGAAACTCTGTGCCCATTAAACAATAACTGCCTGTTCTAGGCCCCCATCCCAGCTCTTGGCAACCACTTTGTCTCTGAATTTGACTACTCTAAGTACCTCATGTAAGTAAAACAATATATTTTTTGTCCTTTTGTTCCTACCTTCTTTCACTTAACATAGTATCTTCAAGGATCATCCATGTCATAGCATGAGTCAGAATATCTTTTCTTTTTTAAGCCTATATGATAGTCCATTGTATATACATACTACATTTTGTTTATCTATTCATCTGTCAATGAATACTTGTGTTGCTTCTACATTTTGGCTATTGTTAATATGTTGCTGTGAACGTGGGTATACAACTATCTCTTTGAGATCCTGTTTTCATTTCTTTTGAGGTATACACCCATAAGTGGAATTGCTGGATCTTATGGTAATTCTGTTTTTAATATTTTGGTACACTTTTATTATTGGGCTTAGATTTTTTTTTCCTAATCAAGTTTTTTACCAAGCAGCTTTAGGGAGAGAATAGAGAAACACATACTTTTTAAGTATTGCCTCAGACTTTAGGCAGAGTTTTGGCCCATTATGATAATCTCAGTAGCACCCACGTACTGAATAAGTGAATTCAAAGAAAGGTTATGTCAGGCAACTATCTCAAAGTTTTGTTATCTCTGCTTGCAATTTTTGTTCAATCATCAACCAAGTGCTTGAGGGCTTACTGCATGTGAGGCTCTGTAGACTAGTATTAATGAACTTTCCTTTTGTCCTTGCAGTACCAGGTATCACTATCATGCATTTTGGAGCTTTGATCTCAATTTTCTGCCAAATGAATGGTCCTGTGTTTTGTGCTTGTTCATTTACAAACAGAGATCCCTCTGAGCACCGTGGAAGTAGAAGGTGTGTGGTCAGAGAACCATGAATGGGCTGCTCTCTGCCTCTCACAGCAGCTCTGCTTCTCCTTGGGACTACTCCTTGTTTTCCCCATTCCTAGCCCATTCTCTGTATATCTTGGTCCAGATTCCGGAGGGTCTGCCAACTTGTACCCCATCCAGGCATCCATTACCAATATTTATGAAGCCTGCTCTGGTACAGAGCAGGCAGTGGAAATTCCCTTCTGATGATAGATAACAGCTCCTGCATGCAGAGTGGTGGGGGTAGGAGAGTAGAGGTAGCCACTTTCTGGATGGGAGCAGTGTCATGAACCCATTCATAGGCTAACCAGTAACTCCTGAGAGGCCCAATAAGGGCAATGACAACTACTCAAGTCAGACAGGTTTCTACTGATGGAAATCTTTGACCAACTACTCTTAAATCCATCCCATCATTGCTAAAAGGATATGGTCATATTTTGTTTAATGATGAGGATACATTCTGAGAACTGCATCATTAGGCAATTTTGTCATTGTGCAAACATCATAGAGTGTACTTAAACAAACCTAGATGGTATAGCCTACTATATACCTAGGCTATATAATACAGCTATACTATGTATAATAGCTATATTGTAGTAATATTATATTTATATTATAGTAATATAGTAATATTTATATTATTATATAATGTAGCTCTATTATATATGTGTGTGTGTGTGTGTGTGTGTGTGTGTGTGTGTGTGTGTGTGTATTTATTTATATTCTATTGCTTGTAGGCTACAAACCTGTACAGCAGGTAGGCAATTGTAACACAATGGTATTTGTAAGTCTTAATATGGGAAAGTTACAGTAAAAATGTAGTATAAAATATTTTTTTAAGTGGTACTTGTATAAGTCACTTACCATGAATGGAGCTTGCAGGACTAGAAGTTGCTCTGGGTGAGTCAATGAGTGAGTGGTGAGTGAATGGGAAGGCCTAGGACATTACTGTACACTACTGTAGACCTTATAAACACAGTATACTTAGACTACACTAAATTTATTTTTTAAAATTTTCTCTTCAATAGTAAATTAACCTTAGCTATTTACTTTACAAACTTCATCATGTTTTTAATTTTTTGACTGTCTTGTAATAAATCTTAGCTTATAACACAAACACATTGTACACTTTCTTTATAGACTTTTCCAATTTTTAAATTTTTTTGGTTTTACTTTTTAAACCATTTTGTTAAAAAACTAAAACACACACACTTTAGCCAAGGCCTACTCAGGGTCAGGATCATCAATATCACTGTCTTCCACCTCCACATCTTGTCTCACTGGAAGGTCTTCGTGGGCAATGACACACACGGAGCTGTCATCTCTTCTGACAGCAATGCCTTCTTCTGGATGCCTCCTGATGCACCTGCCTAAGGCTATTTTACAGTTAAATTTTTTTTAATAAGTAGGAGAGCAGTCTAAAATAACGACAAATAGCATAGCATAGTAAATATATAAACCACTAACATAATTGTTTATTATCATTACCAAGTATTACGTACTGTGCATAACTGTATGTGCTATACTTTTGTATGACTGGAAGTGCAGTAGGTTTGTTTACACCAGCATCACCAAAAACATGTGAGTAATGCATTGTGCCATGACATCACAACAGCTATGACATTATTAGGTGACAGTTTTTCAGCTCTATTAAAATCTATTAAAATCTGATGGGTCATATATGCAGTTTGTTACTGTTCTAAGCATTGTCATGCAGTGCAAAACTGTAATGTGGCATCCTTAAACTTTCAGGGACATACTTCTCATTAATATATGTCTAAAATCTCCCGTCCTTCAAAAGCCATTACCAGGACCACCAAATCAGATGCACCTCCAGCCCTGTGCTCCATTGGCCCAAATGGTTTTCATCACTCATTGAATTCACACATCCATTTACATCTTTCTTGCAGTATGTTAGTATTTTGCCTTTATAATCAGCGACACAGTAATATCACAGTCACGAAGAGACCCCACTGACAGAAAGACCTGAGTTCAGACCCTGATGCCGTCACTTGGGCTAGTGATTTAATATTCTGTACTTCATCTTCTTAAGTGACCTTATAGGTCACTAAAAGAATTGAATGAAATAGTACATTTAAGTTGTCTATCCAGGAGTCTGGGAGTTCATTAAGTTCAACAATTGTTACTGTGATCACTTGTACACCTTTTTATCCCATATTATAGTATAGATTCTTTCAGAAACAATGGAGAGTACAAATAATTTTTTGAGGGTACTTATTTGCTTTTCCTAAAGTCAATTTGTTATTATTTGTTAATTTGAATAGAGACCAATTCTTCCAGAACACTACACAATGCCTCTGACATCTATTAGTTGAATTACTGTTCATTACCTTAGTATTCATCCCATCAGCCTATCAGCAGAAGAATACAGAAACAAAAGAAAGGAAACCTTTTCTGGGATGTAAGAGGTTTTTTGTTTGGTTTTGTTTTTCCTTTTTTAATCTATAAATGCAAAGGAGTGGGCTACAGAATCTCTAAGGTGTCTTTTAATTCTCACATTCTAGAAACCTGTAATATCCATTAGAGTCAAATAATTTTTCCTCTATTTTGAAGCTACTCCTTTTTAGCTTTGACAACATTCTCCCTTAAATGCCCTCTTTCTTTCCAAAATGTCATCTAATATGGTTTGTATTTTCTAGAGTGTCTTGCCTCTTCACTTTCACCTTCTTTGTGCAATCTTTAAAATAACAGAAACTTTGTTTTAATAATCAAGATCTACTGCTAAAAATTCTACTAAGTCATATATACACCAGGGAGGGTGGTCTGTTTTCTAGATGGTTTCTGAATACACCCTCATTAAATCACCTGGTAGCCACTTAATGGGGGACCTGTGGAGGAAACAAGTCATGTGCTAAGTCAAATCTATGAAGCATTTGTCTAGCCAAAAAAAAAAAAAATTGCTTGAGGAATAAATGACTCAGGTAGACACCACCAGTTTTCACCTTGGCACTCTGTTAGTCCCCATGTCCTTTTGAGCTTACAGATGGTCTTAATTAAAAACAAGTAGTTTTTAATTTACAACACAGGAAACATTTAGAATTTGTTGTAGAAGTAGAGTTAGTGGAACCTAGTAACCCCAATCTCACCCCTAGACAACTACCTCCATAACTTTAATTCATTTGTACAGATTCCTGATGTATTCATAAGTCTTTTTTATTACAAGTAAAATATACTTCTACTGCACTTTTTTTTAAAAAGTCGAAAGTCACCATATCAAGACTTGACTTTTCTCCACCCTGTGTCCTTGAGTTGTGTCAAGCTTGTAGTGGGAGCTGACTACAAAGATCAAGGGCCCTGGGTCTGGAATATTAATGGTTGATAGGCTTCACCTTTCATATATGTCACATTCTCTGTGACATTAGTGTCCCGAGGCTTTGTAAAATGGAATGCTGCTTGTTTTGCACACACTTATCTTCTTGCCATCCAGCTTTTTCTACAAACGCTCTAATAGCTGCTGTTTCACATTTACATTTCCCCTGCTTCACATCATGTGTTTAAGAAACAGTCAATTCCACTAACAATTTTTCTAACAGCCTATTCTGTTCAAAAGTATTTAGCCCCATTTTTTAAAGGCAAATACTAACCTTGGAATAATGAATGTCCTTAACCCACCTGCACTTCACTTCACTCTCTGCAATAAACACACACACCAACACTCAATTTGTCAAAGTTTTTCAAGAGGTGAGGGGATGAGGTTGAAGGTCAAATTACGAATGGTTGTTTTATGGTCTGGGAGACTAGCCAACACTAGTATTCTTAAGATGGAGCTTGAACTGGACAAAGCTTATGGTATAATCCCAGGAGACCATAAGTCACACACTATTCTGGATGATTCTTCCCTGTTCCTTAAAACTCACATTCTATGTAAAAGTTGACTTGATATTGACATTATTTGCATTCAGACACCAACGCTTTTATAAAAATAGATAGAAGTGACTGACTTTTTATTTCACCAAAGTTTTTTTAATTCTTTTATTTCCAGAGTTTGGGAAGTTCCTTATGCATAGTAATTGTTCATTATGAATTTAGCAAATATATTTCTTTTCTTTTATCTTTTATTGTATATATTTAAGGTATACAACATGATGTTTTGATATACATAAGTGATTACCACAGTCAAGTCACTTAAGACATCCAACATCTCACATAGGTATCTTATGTGTGTATATATGTATTAAGAACACCTAAAATCTACTCTTTTAGCAATTTCTAGTATAAATACAATGTTAGTAACTAAGGTTTTCATGCTGGACATTATATCTCCAGACTTCGTCATCCTACATATCTGCAACTTTATGCCCTTCGACCGACATCTCCCTTGTATTACTTTTATGAAATTTTTGAAAAGCTTTTTCTAGGTAGATTTCAGTATCTCTAAAAACTTTCATTTCTTAATATTAAACTATTTGAATCTTCAACTAATAGTTCTATTCATAAACTAAATACAATTTTACAATGTGGGATGGGAGAGCAAATAGGAGTTAAAAAGAGTATAACCTTCAAGTTGAGTCTTCATCTCTATTCAACTCCATGCATCTTCATGCCATCAGTACACACAGAAGAAATGGTTCTGTGAACTTGGAAGGAAAAGGTCTATGAACCAGCTCTGCTTGTGAGATGAGAGGGGACTTTGGAACAGCTGTAATTAAGCTAAGAGCTCTGTAGGACCAGATAGTTACTCTTTATTCTAAAAAAAACAATTTTTTAAAATCCATACCTAAGTTGGAGGGTTCAAATTTAACTCAACTAGAGAAGAGCCACAAAGATAATTAAAGGGTTGGTAGGTAGTATCTATTGGGAAAGAATAAAGAAACTAGGATTATTCCACCTGGTGAAGGGAAGACTGATGAGTGATTTAAAAACATTCTTAACGTATTTGACCAGTTATTCCAATGACCAGCTGTTCTCTATCTACAATGAGGACAGAACCAAAAGAAATAGTCTTAAATTCCAATATGAAAAATGTAGATCAGATCTAAGAAAGATTTCTCTGAGAGTGAGGTTTTTAATATTGGAATGAAATAGCCACTCTGAAGTCTTTAAATCTGACATAGATTACCATCTTCCTGTAGAAGAGAGTTGTGGTGCTAATGGAAGGCCAGAGAATAAATTCTTTCATTGTCATTTCTATACCTATAAAATCTATCGTTTTTAAGTCAGTTTCTTTTGTATCTATTGAGCACGTAGAATTACTTGTGTAAGAAAGTACTGAAAACAGTGAAGTTAACCATCAAAGATTAAAACAGTCTAGTAGATAAGGGTTCTTTTCTACATAGAGGATTCTCAGACCTACACAAAGCAGCTCGAGACTACAGTAAACCCCTACCTTTGTTGATCTCACAGTCATACACAAACACTATCCTCTTTACCTATCCTGGAAGAAGTAAAGAGAAATAAAAAGAAAAAAAAAAAAGCATGTTTTTTTTTTTTTCCACCATGAAAAATAGCTGAAAAACAGGCACTGAATTCCCTAAGTCAAGGTAAACCCAATTCCCTAAGTCATGCACAATAGAAAATCAGTGTCTACACTGATTATCTTTTTCTGCTTTCCAATATTTTAGTATCCATCGACATACTAAAAAAAGCAGGATGATAATATCCTTAAATTCACAGACTATATCAAAAAAAGTGTCACTTTGTAGGCCTTCCTATGATTATACTTCATTTAAAAGTACTCACAAGATCCCACTCTTCCCCTTCTATTGTGGCAATTTGCAACAATTTTAAGCAACTTTGCAAAGTGAATAAAAAGGAGTTGAAGCATCTGCAATTCAAGGCATTTAAGTTTTAATTCACAAACTGCAGGCCTGAGAATAATTATGACGGCCTAGTTATTTTCTGCTATGTTGCACATGAAAGGCATCCAATCACTTTTAAAAAATACCCAAGATGCAGTATTTTTAGAATGTTATCATTCTTCACTTGAGTGATTCAGTAACTGCAGCACTTGCACTGCAGTCCCCAAAAGAGCTTACATAACTAAACATATACAATCACAGAGGCTTAAAATTAAGTGTCTGGGTAGTGCATTGCCTCACAGAATATTTGATGAAGGGCATGAAGCAAATCTTTTAAAATTTGCTTCCCAGAAACTCTTAATACTATGATAATATAGTGCCCAATAAATATGTGGATCTCTAGAAAAATATTTTGTGTCTTGATATCTTTATATTTACATTTTTATAATCTCTATTCAAATAGCCATAAACTAAAAGTCACTTAATACACTGGATAACTTTAAAAATCTGATTTTTAAAAGTAAACCTTCAACTTTCTCAATATGGCATTATAATTGACACAGTTAAGACAAAATTCAAGAGTTCAGCTTCTGTCATATCTTAGGAAGGGTTTAAGTGACTATATTATATACTTTATTATCTAAACCTAGATACTTTGAGAGTAAAGGAGGCCCTATTGATAATTATACCAGAATAATAGGCAAAAAAAACCCCAGAACTTTCCTAGGCAAATCTAGAAAATGTGAACATCCTTATCATAGACCAATATGGTCCAGTTTGTTATAGCCAAATATAGGAATCTGCAAGGTCTCCAGGAACTTACTCCTCCAGGTTGGGACTGGTATACAGGAGGTAATTAACTGGTATGAAGGTGCAGAAAGGAAGTTCATTTTGGAGGTTAAAGCATCTATCAAAAGGCCAGTCTGGAGAAGTCAGCAATGGTGGAAGCCAAACTTGAAATAACAAAGGTATCCTATCATATGTGTGGAGCATGGTGATGACAGAATAAAATGAAGGAACATTTCAGAGTACCAGGCAAGCAGGGAAAGAATCAGTAAGCCCTTGGAATTAAAGGGCTGAATCTAATCATCCAATCACCTATAAGCATTACATGAATACCTGCTATGAACCAAAGTCTACCTTAAGCTTGGGTTCATGAGTATAGCAGGAGCTACCAACACAGAATATCAGCTAAAAACAAAGCAGATGATCGTTTACAAAAACTATAGCACAACTTAAGGATTAAATCTGAAAGAAAAAGATAGAAGTCCTATGTCAAGAATCATGGAACAGGAATAGAACAGAACTTCAGTTAATACAACTATATCCCAAAGGTAGCATCAAAAAAACAACTTGATGATTAGAGACAGGCAAGTTCACACCACATGATAGGGACTTGTCCCGGGGATCAGGATCAGGGTTAGGCCGGCTGATGGAAGACCAGGGGGCCTTGCCCATGGGGAGGAGAGATATGCAGAGGCCAGGCCTGAAAACTAGTTTTTCAGTAGATGAACCTCTAGTTGCTTTTTTGTTAAAAGCAAAAAAAATTTAAAAACATAAACAATACACAAAATGAAAACATTAACAGCAAAATGGGTACCTAAAGTAGGAAAAAATATTTAAGCATGAAAATAGATACTATCATAGCAGATACTTCAAATTTCTAAGGCTGCTCAGATGTAACATTTTAAAACAATGAAGATTATAATGATTAATATTCAAATTTTCCTCAAGGTATTACATGCAAATGCCAATATCTTAATATAAAATTAAGCAGATATAAAATGCAAATGACAAATCTATACAGTAAGCTGGTAGAGCTAGAAAACTACTAGTTCTAGCAGTAAACAAATAGAGTAAAAGTAAGCTCTAGAGACTATATCATTTTCACCTATATCAATGAAATTCTGACCTTAGATAGTCAAACAGGGTAAAGACAGTAAATGGCATTCTAATTGATGAGTGAGTACTCCACCAAATCTCAAGGAATTCTTGTTTTCTCAAAAGTGATTTGATATTTTACTATATCAACTTTGCTACCAAGTTTATGATAATCAGTACATCTATATCTTTATCTATAAATTTTTAAAAATCTGAATAGGCATTCAACAAATCTTAAAATTTTATAAATATTTTAGAATTAAATTGTATTCTTACTTAATTATTCTAAAAAATTGACTCTACTATGCTTATTTTTCTCCTGTATATGATTCTATTCTCTTTTTCTTACCTATTCTGTGTTAAACTTCTTCATTAATTTATTTATCTACTTTATAAACTTGTTAAATCATTAAGGAGGAGGCCTCTGTTCTAGGGTTTGTAAGGGACACAAGGATGAAACCAAACATGAGTCCTATCTTCAAGCTTACGTGGAAAATGCACAAAATATGCCCTGGAATGCAAGTAGGTTCAGAAGATGAACAAATTATTTCTATATAGGAAACTTACATCTGAAATGGGATTTAAAAGGGGAATAATATAATAAAAGACCTAAAACAAAAAGGCTTGATGTTTGTGTATTTAAGAAATGAAAAGTGTTTCAGATCAGCTGGAACATAGAAAAAGGAAGTAAAGAAAGATAAGCTCGAGGCCAGGTGTGGTGGCTCATGCCTGTAATCCCAGCACTTTGGGAGGCCAAGGCGGGCGGATCAACTGAGGTCAGGAATTCAAGACCAGCCTGGCCAACATGGTAAAACGCCGCCTCTACCAAAAATACAAAAATTAGCCGGGCGTGATTCTGTAATATGAGCTACTCAGGAAGCTGAGTGAAGCAGGAGAATGGCTTGAACCCAGGAGGGGGAGTTTGCAGTAAGCAGAGATCGAACCACTGCACTTCAGCCTGGGTGACAGAGCAAGACTGAAAAAAAAAAGGAAGGGAGGGAGGGAGGATTGAAAATGTGGAAACAAGCCCATCATGGAAGGCTTGAATGTCAGGTAAGGAAACGTGAAAGAAGCCAGTTAATGCTTTCATGTAGCAAAACAGCAATTAAGACCAGCTCAAACTATTAGACAAGCCTACAGACAGTCACTTAGGCCTGAATTAGGGAACATGTAATATTGCTTAGGTACAATGCAAGGGCTTTAAAACCAATGAATGTAAGAATCATAGGAAAGGAAGACCTGGAGGAAGTTAACACTGAAAAAACAGTAAATAGATAGAGGAGGAGCATATTTAGCAGATGAAGTCAGTCTTGAACATGCTAGATGGGAAGTAAAACTAAGGCATTCTACATGGGATAACCACCAGGTAGTTAAAAACATGTGTCTTCCACTCAAAAGATCAAAACCTAAAGTAAAGATTTGAGATTCATCAGAACAGATGACACCAAGAGGAAGAATACAGAAACGTAAGAGACAAGATCCAAGAAAAACATCAAAGGATGCTTTTAGCCAGCAAAGGCAAGAAACGGGTCAAGAAGGGAGAGAGCTAAGAGAAAGAAGAGAGTCAAGAGAGCTTACTGTCATAAAAGTCAAGGGAAAGAAAGTTCACAGAAGGAGGTATAGTCAACAGAGTCAACTGCTAAAAGAGTTGAAAAGACCTGAGAAAAACCCGTATTGTCCCACAGTCAAGATAATATATGAGAATATTTTACTTTCTACACATACCTATATAAATGTATTGCTATGATTATAACTACTATTATTCTCTAGTCCTTAGCCAGGGTAATTTGAAATCTTTTATTCTTCATCTAGCTTATTCAGAATTATGAGTATTCAATAGAATTAATATTTCCTTTTTTTAGACTCTCAAACTTTTTATCAATAAATATGCATATATTCAACTATGGTAAAGATTTATTTTACTAACAAGTGTGTCCAGAATATATCTTGATCCTAGAAGGAGGCTGAAATCTTCACTGGTTATCAGGGCAGTTGTGTTGATGAACTCCTCTGTTCCAGCCACCCATTCAACTAGCAGCAGTGAAGACAAGGAATCCAGAGCGGCATTGTACTCAGCTCTATACTCTGCTTGCCTCCACTGACACAGCATTTCAGAAGTATCCCACACAAAAAGAATCAGCATCTTCCTATTTTCATAAATGGCATGAAAATAAGCATCCATCTATCTCCACCCATGCCATACAGTAAAGCCAAGCCAAAGCACTAGTACCTCCCAGCTGCCAGACTACTCCTCCTCTCATGCCCTGCAGGGGATCAAGTTTGTCAGACATCAGTCCAGCTCTCCGGTGAACAGCTGATTAATGAGGGGTGGGTGAAATAGCCACCAAGCAGCTGCACCATTTTTCAGGGACAAACCATGATGGTTAATGTTGATGGGAAGACGAATGTAAGCAAACTGCAGTTAAAGTCCTTGATAAGAAGAAGCACTGCTCAAGCCAGCTCCTGGCCAAAAATTTTCTGATTGCTTTTCTGACATCCCTCATATAAGGGAGACAGTCAGCTAGTGGCATACAATTAACTCTGTGGTTCATGGACTTATTCAGCATATACTTAATGTAAATCCACTAGGTGCCAGACATTGTAATAAGGACTAGATATTTTATCAACTTTAACTTAGATACATGGTAGACACTGTCCAGGAATGTCTTCTTTTGTTCAAATCTAGCCTGGCCTTTAAAAGCCCAGCTCAAATACCAGCTCCTCTAGGAAGGTTTCTCTGAGGCTCCACAGACAAAAGTAACGACTCTTCTCTAAATTCTTACAGCACTCTATTTGGACCTCTGTTATAGAACATGATGAACATCCCACATTGTAATTCCTTATATGCATCACCTCCTAATAGACTATAAGTAACTTGAAGCCAAGATTCATGTGATCTTCATACCTCATGTCTCTAATATATTCATATTCCCCGGAACATAAATGTAGTTCTTTGCATAATTAATGTATTAATGGACTACCTGCTGTCCACCTTAGCCCAACACAGTTAGATGCTTGGGGTGGGTGGGGAGGGAATCGTCTTATTCGCTACAGCCAAAATCAATTCTGAAATTTAAATGGAGAGACAAAATAAACAACAAAAATGTTTTTATGTGTCAGTGTAATACAGTAAATAATCATAATTCCATGTCAATAAGACCGAACACAGCACACTTTGATTAAGATAGGTTTTAACTTCACCTTTGCACCTATTAAAGAAAGGACTTACTAAAAAGAAAAAGTTATTAAATATTCATGACCTACTTAAGCTTTCTAGATGAACTGTTTTTAGGTATTTTTAAAACATCAATTATACTAAAATCTTACATATTCATTGAAACAGGCCAAATAACATTCCTACTTTCCTCTATCAACAAAAGGTTTTGTTAGCAAGGAAATTGGGTAACTACGTACTTGAGATAATTTTAAAGTTATACTTACTTATAAATAATCTATATTATTATACTTTGCAAATTCACCCCCACTTGCTTCAAATGCTCTAATTTAATGAGAGAAATCTTAACATATGGAGGATACTGAAGCACTTAAGGGCTACAATGACTAAGTAAATGAAAGGTAGGAATCAAAACCCACTTTTTTTGTAGAGGAGATGGGCAACCAGTAGTACTGGGGGTATGTTATAGTGGAAAGAGTAATAGCTTAAGAGTTTGAAGACCTAGATTCTAGGCCCCATGCTGGTATGATGAGCTCTTTGTCCTGGGGCAACAAATTTAAAGTTTCCGGGTCTGTTCACTTTTCTAAAAATGTCAGCTTCATAGATTTGCTATAAAATAAGATAACAATAGTCTCATTATGAATTGTTTCAAAGATATATTATAGCGAATTAGTATCATCCAAACAACATAAAGGCTTTAAGGCATAAACATCTGGGGGGGAGGTAAACTTACTAACCATATGTATTAGAGTTTTCCAGAGAAATTGAACAAATAGGAGATACACACACACACACACACACACACACACACACACACGTATGGGGAGAGGGGGAAGGTAAAGAATTAGTTTACATGATTATGGAGGATGAGAAGTTCAAGTCCCAAGATCTACAACTGGCAAGCTGGAGAACCAAAAGAGCCAATGGTATAGTTTCGGTTCAAGTCTTAAGAACTGAGAACGAAGAGAGCCGATGGTATGAGTTCCAGTACAAGTCTGATCCTGAAGGTAGAAGTCTGTGCCCCAGCTTGATGGTAGAGAAAGCAAATTCTCCCTTATTCTACCTTTTTGTTCTATTCAGGCCTTTCAGTGGCTTGGAAGAGGTTTTCCCGTATTGGGGTGGGCAATCTACTTTACTGAGTATACCAATTTAAATGTTAATCACATCCAGAAGCAGCTTCACAAACACACCCACAATAATATTTAACCAAGTATCTGGGCACTCTGTAAATCAGTCAGGTTGACACATAACATTAACCATCACAAGTTCACCCTTGTTAACCCATATACATCCTCTTAGACCATACTTAATCTCCAATTAAAGACAATAACAAGGTTATAACTCTGCCTAACATGATACAACAATTCCGCATAACCCCAAAAACACATTAATCCTTTCTCCAGAAGAGGATGTAAAGTCCTTGAGTTATGTTTCTATCTTTTTCTTGATATCCCATAATTTAAATACTATGATGTAAAATTAATAGTACTTAATACTACGATATGAAAGTGATACATCTTATGTTACATAATAAGGGAATCAGGGAAGAAAACAGATTTTTGCTTAATATATTTACACACACACATACACACACAAACATATTCATAACAAAATAAAGAGGAAATACTCAGGATAACAATAATTCTTGTTTTTGTAGCTGGTCATATGGTCATAGATGCTATCGATAACTACCTTCTTCCACCACTCATTCTGTATTCCCTTTGTCTCCAGCAATCACATCAGCTGCCTATGTTTCTTTACCTGGTAGAGTGACTTAAACCTTCATTCCTGGAGCATCTAGGCTGTTAGCAGTCCTGTCTGGATTGGGTTGTTGTGGTTTTCCATTGACATTAATCACAGGACATGGTAGACTAAGAGACACCCTAGGAGATCCCCTATATGCCATACACTCTCCTCCTTATCTTTGTGGTAGAATGCAGTCTAATTTCCCCTTGCTAGTCAGGGTCAGTCACCCCTGCCAGCACAGTAACTCCCTTCTTTGCCTGTTGATTCAGAGGTATGAGGAATCCAAAGTGGCCAGGGAGCAATCTTAACTTTCATTTCAATGGAATCATTGTTGTGTCTCCCGATAGAAGCATTCTTCGTTTGGGAACTAAGACCTCTAGACCAGCAGAGCATAAGGTCATGGGAACAGGAAGCAAAAATTTTGCTAGTTGGTCACTAAGGGTAATAGTGAGTGGTGCCACTTCCATTTTTACCCTTGATTCCTAGACCCATAAATTCTGGCTATGAGAGAAATAGCACCGTATATTTAACACTGATTCAGAGGATATACAGTTGTTTAGAGAACCTTGCCTCAGCCTTGCAAGGTATTGCCACCTGAAGTGGCACTGTAACTGAGGCTTCAAAAGGCCTTTCCACCATCTTTCAAGCCAGCAGCTTCAGAATGTTGGGGAACGTTGTAAGGCCAATGAATTCCATGAGCATGGGACTTTTGCCCCACTTCTTTTGCTATAAAGTGAGTTCTGATCAGAAGCAATGCTGTGTGTATGCTGCTAGGGTAGATAAGACATTCTATAAGTCCATGGATGGTAGTTTAGCAAAAACATTACATATAGGGAAGGCAAATCAATATCTACAGTGTCTATTCCAGTAAGAAAAAAATGCTGCCCCTTCTATGATGGAAGAGGTCCAGTGAGATCAATCTGCCACCAGGTAGCTGGCTGATCACCCTGGCGAATGGCGCCATGTCAGGGACTAAGTGCTGGTCTCTGCTGCTGTCAGGTTGGGCACTCAGCAGTGGCTGTAGCCAGATCATCCTTTGTGAGTGGAAGTCCACATTGCTGAGCCTATGTATAACCTCCATCCCTATCACAGTGGCTACTTTATGAGCCAACTGGGTGAGAACAGGTGTGGCTGGGGCAAGAGGCTCACTGGTATCTGCAAAAATTGTCACCCTATCTATTTGATAATTAAAATCCTCTTCTGCTGAGGTCACCCTTTGGTGAGCATTCACATACAGCACAAACATCTTCATGTTTTTTGCCCATTCAGGCATATACCTCTTCTCCAAATTTCCTTGTCACCAATGTTCAAATCAGTTCCTTCCAAGTCCCTGACTGTCCAGAAAAATCACTGGATCAACCCATGAATCAGTACATAATCGCATGTCTGGTCATCTCTCCTTCCAAGCAAAGTTTACAACCAGGTGCACAGCTTGAACTCTGCCCACTAGGCGAGTTTCCCTTCACCACTAACCTTCAGGGGTATCCCAGAAAACGACTATAGTGTTATTGCTGTCCACTTTCACGTGGTGCCTGTGGAAACATCTGTAAAGCTGGCCCGGGTCTTTCCTCCTCTCTCAACTGATCATAGCAAACTTTCTGTGAGGCCATAGGCACAGACTGGGAGAAAGAAGTCAAGGCAGCAGGAGTTGAGATCATAAGCTTTTGGGCTGCTTCTTCATGTAACTTGTGTCTTCTCTTTCCTACTGGAAATTGAGTCATTTAGCTCTTTAAATCTAATCAAATGAGAAAGCCAATTCCAGAAACCCCATAACCAATTCAGAAAACTCAAACTAAGGATTCTGTTCCTCTAGAACCACTCTTGGTACCAAAATCTGTATTATGCAGGATTCTCCTGAGAAACAGAGCCAATATGATGATGTAAGGAGATTTATGATAAGGAATTTGTGCACATGATTATGGAGGCTGAAATGTTCCAAGATCTTCAGCCAGCAAGGTAGAGACCCAGGAGAGTTGGAAGTATAATTCCAACCTGAGTCCTAAGACCTGAGAACAAGGAAAGCCAAAGGTATAAGCTCCAGTCCAAGTCTGAGTTGAAAGGCAGGAGAAGACCTATACCCTGGCTTGAAGAGAGGCAGGGAGAGCAAATTTTCCCTTACCCTACATTTTTGTTCGATTCAGGCCCACCCACATTGGGGAAGGCCACCTGCTTTACTCAGTCTATGGAATTAACTGTTTATCTCATCCAGAAGCATCATAATAGACACATCCAGAAAAATGTTTAACCAAATATTTGGGTACCATATAGCCCAGCCAAGTTGACACACAAAATTAACTATCATACCATAGTTCAAAAACTCAAACATTTACTTTAATCTAATTTTTACTCAAAAAATCTAGGTGTTTTTTTCCACCTAGAATCACTCTAAAATCCACTTTTTGACCAATGTCAAATAATAGCAACGTTAGAAAAATAAAGTATTTCTGTTTACAGGATTTTTAAAAGTTTAGGCCGGGCGTGGTGGCTCACGCCTGTAATCCCAGCACTTTGGGAGGCCGAGGCGGGCAGATCACGAGGTCAGGAGATTGAGACCATCCTGGCTAACATGGTGAAACCCCGTCTCTACTAAAAATACAAAAAATTAGGTGGGCATGGTGGGGGGTGCCTGTAGTCCCAGCTACTCGGGAGGCTGAGGCAGGAGAATGACATCAACCCAGGAGGCGGAGCTTGCATTGAGCCAAGATCAAACCACTGCACTCCAGCCTAAGCGACAGAGTGAGACTCCGTCTAAAAAAACAAAAAAAGAATTGTTTAAAGAACAAAGGAAGCAAAAACCCTGATGAATCCCACCAACAAGTTGTGGTATAGATAATTTTATGTCACCACAGCCAGAAAAGACTATGTATTGTATTTCTTAATCGCTATCATAATTAAATGTGCCTTTTGCCTCAGTACTCAATTTGATTCTCAAAGCAATCCTATGAGGAAGGTAGAGTAACATTATTACTATTATTATTGTTCATTTCATTTGCCAAAGACATTGAGGCTGAAGGGGGTTTAAATCACTTACCCCAGGTCACAAGGCTGGGAACGCTATTGAGCAGTTTCCCGTGGTCTGCGTTCACATAATAGCAACAAGGTGCTATGTACATATAGGCATATGTTTATATATATATGTATGTGTGTATATACATATACATATATATCTGTTCATGTGTAATATATTTAATATATGCCCCCTCATCTTCACCAACCCTGGATTATCAACTCCTTAAACACAGGAACGATGTTGTACTCATCTTTCTGTCTCCAACAATGTTTACACAAGTGCCTTGCATATAGTAGATAGTAAGTAAATTTTGGTTAAATTGAGCTGAATTTAAAGAAATTCCTTTAATAAGCTTAACTGTTACTATGTTTTGATCAATATGCTTAAAAATAAGACACACTGCCCAGCAAAGAGATTTTTCTAGATTTTTGACAGGGTTTTCAAACCAATAAATATATTAATTCTTTTAAAAGACTTCTGTATGTCTCTAGATATCTCTCCCAAAAAAAAAAAAAAGGAAAAAGAGAAAATTAGCATTTATTGAGCTTCTACCATGCATCAGGCACTGTGCTAAGTGCTTTCGCAGAATTGCACTAATGCAAATACAAGGCTAACAAAATCTCACCTGTCAGGGACGAATTGGAGTCACTGGGCAAGGAAAATGCTGTCTTCTATGAAGTGAAAGCTGGCAGTTGAACTATTTTTTAAAATAAGTATCCTTTTTGGGTGGGAAAATGTCTTTTCTCAATGAAAGTTTACTTGATGGAAGATCTCTGCCACTGGGGACAATATGAATATGACTTTTGTAATTTATCAAAAATTCTGAGCTTAGCAATAATGAAAAATTATTTTGCCCATAAAATAGTACCCTTGTAATATTTAAACTCAAATATTTCAAGGATAACTTCATCTTATATTCCAAATGAATTTAAAAATAAAACTTAAATCACAAAACCCAAAAAATGCCCCATTGCTAAAACAAACCCAGACCCAACTGAAGTTGAAAATTTGGTGCAAAGCTCACAGGCCTTGTGGTTTGGGTGTTTTCCAGATTTATTTCAACTGCTGCTCTAAAGCCATGGCTCTCCCCTAAGTGGAGTGTCTCTGAATGGGAAAGAGGGTGAATATCTGTAGTTGGACAGACTACCTAGAGAATCCTTACGGAAACCCCTTCCCTCCTCACAACTACACCATCTCCCAAATGAGAAACTGCTCATTCATTCATTCTAGCAATCATTATTATGCACTAGACTCTTTTTAAAAACCTCTTTCCCTTTTCTAGTTTTCCCCTAAGCCAGAAGAAAAGTGAGAAGCTGATAGAAAAATGAAAATAGCAACAACAAATAAATTCCTCTCATTAAAATGCTTAGTAATTTCATAATATTGATGCTTTCTGACAATCTCATCTATATATGAATACTACATCTGTTATATACTCCAACAAAACTTGCTTTGAGTTTAGAATGTTTCAATTCCATTCTGCTCTTGCACCCTTAGTAAGTTAAGTAAAATGAATATTTTACAGAAGATTTCAAGTGGCAGTCCAGAAGTCACAAATGGCGTTTAGAACAGAGCATACCTAGTTCCCACATCATCTGCTCATCAATGCTAATCTCACCTCCTCCACATGAACCTGAAACCTTTCCTAAAGTAGCCACGTGGAGAAAATACATGTGGATATTAACATTTTAAGCATAGTTGTGTGTGTGTGTGTGTGTGTGTGTGTGTGTGTGTGCGCGCGCGCGCGCGCGCATGCGTGTGTGTGTTTGAGTACAAATTTAACCTAGAGAGAAGAGCAAAAGAGTTTACCATATTGCTTTAAAGTAGCCTTCTGGTGCTATATGTCTGATACTTTGCAAAATTAAACTTGATCAATAGTTAAATGGTAAGATTTATTTCATTCAGAAAATGTATGGACAGTTAAATAAATTTTCTTCAAATCAAATTCACCTTGGGTGAATACGTACAGTTGCAAATAGCCTAGCCATAAGCGACCTTTAAGGCATCTTCTCAAATCAGGTACACGTCCTTCAGCAGAATGAAAGTGCACAGGGTGCCAACGTGGTACAGGCTCCTAACGCAGCCATGTCACATGAATATTTGAGAGGTAACTGAATTTTTGTGATCTCAAAGGGTTTTTTAATTTATTTTTAAAAAAATAAGAGTAGAAAAAGCAATCAGGGATAATGATTGAACAAGTTTTAGTTCCATGTCTTATTACTTACATTTTTCCAATTTCACAGAAGCCTCATTTCTAGACCAGTGATTGGTTGACATAATGTTAACATGCATGGAGCTTTTGTGGCAAAACAGTGAAAATACCAGGTATTAAAAGACCTAAGTTGACCTCTCACTTGCCACTATCATTATAGGCATCTTGGCAAGTTCTTTTAAATCTTTAGGTCTGAGTTTCTTCCTCTGTAAAACAAGGTGGTTGTTCTAGATCATACCTAAACCTCTTTCTAATCTATATTCTGTGATTATTTTTAATATTTTATCTTTGAGATAACTGGAATCTAAGAGGGTTAACTGAATCAGGGAAAAGTCTTCTCTGGGTCACTTCTAATCCCCTAACAAGAACTTAACTAACTTGACCACACTGACAAGTTCCCCTTAACAATTTTATCTAGGCTCATCTATCTACAGAAAAAGGTGGTTTATATCATTCCGTATGAGTCAGTATTTTGCCGAGATAAGTACTTTTCACAATAGCATCTGTTCAATCAAATGAAATTCCTAGCCTAATTGCTACATAAAAGATCATTATATCATTTGTAACATCTGTACAAATAAAATTTCTAGATATGTAAGGGGTTTGGAAGATTTTATATTTCATATATCATGTTCCCACAACTTGTCTTCATGCTGCACTTAAGAATCCAATGCGAAGATAAACTTTCACCCTCAGTCTGAAATGTAATTTCACATAAAACCAGTTTATTATTACATCTCTTTGTAGTTCCTATCTTATATTTTTAGAGTATTAACTCATTCCATGCTTAAAACAAAGACAATTACTGTGCTATTCATCTATGAAAGATGATCATGTACAGTTTAACATCTGGTAAGCAAAAGAAAATCATGACTACTTCTCTTAATGTAGGAAGAGTCCCCATCAGGAAAGCAACTTGAACTAAAAAGAAATACCTGGATAGGAAGAAAAGGAACAAAAGGAGCAAATGAAACTTGTCAGGGGACTACTGTGTTCTATCTTTCCGCAGACTTTTAGTGCTCATAGTAACTCCATTAGGTAGGCTGTTTCCATTTATAAACGAGTAAACCAATATCAAAGACATTGTTATTCCACAACTAAGCATGGTGTAGTCGGAATTCGGGCCCAGCGTGGTCTCCCTCAATGAGGTTATGCTGCCTCCAGATTAAAGGTAATGGGACAGCATATGCAGTTTATGATGAAGTGGGCATGTAAAGGAAAGAGAAATTAGTCCCAGATTGAGACTTCAAAGACTGTACACTCCAGAAAAGAACTGTGAAGGAGGAATTAAGACAAGAACCAAAATTTAACAGTGGTCACCAACATGGAAAAGGAAAGAGAATTTCAAACGAAGGATGGTGGGAAATGTTAAGCATTAGGAAGTTTGTAAAATATGAGAACACACTGACCATCTGTTAGTGATATCCCCATTAACCTAAGGAGACATCTATAAATCATCATTGATGCCTTCTTCTCCCTTACCAATTAACAGAGCCCAGTTGAGTTCCAGACCTGCCTTTCCATTCTTCTTGCTCCCACCCAATCTCAGACTCATCATTTCACAGCTGAACAAATGTACTGGCTTGGTCTCCCGTTTGTGCCTTGGTCCATCTACACTTCATATTTTATGGCTTCATATTCCTAAAACACTGTTTTGACCATATTACACTTCTATGCAGAAATCAAAATGGTTTTCCATTACCATACAGTATTCATCCATACAGTCT
The DNA here is from genome assembly GCF_009828535.3 of Hylobates moloch. Classification (NCBI taxonomy): domain Eukaryota; kingdom Metazoa; phylum Chordata; class Mammalia; order Primates; family Hylobatidae; genus Hylobates; species Hylobates moloch. Next base: position 23,501,988 of record NW_026652277.1, on the reverse strand, counting down.
TTTCCACTGCCTATATGCATTTTTATATTAAAACTGAATCCCAATATTGCCCTAGTCAACCTGTGGGCTCTATGACCATTTTACTAGCTGTTTGACCTTCTGTAAGTTAATTATTCTATCTGTACCTCAGTATATCATCTGTAAAATGGGAATAAATAACAGCATGTACTTCATATAATTATTTTGAGACTAAAATATGTAAAACACTTGGAACAGTGCCTGCACTGCTGAATAAGTTCTTTAAAAAGATCAGTAATCACTATCATTGTTACATTATTAAGTTTATAATAAAATAATGCAATTATAATTGCTATTGCCTTTTTGGCCAAATACTGTATAACACCTCAACATAAATGTTATTAACAATAATAATGATAGCAGTGTTGGCACCAAGATTTAAACACAGGTAATATGTCTTTAAAGTTATGCTTTTCACCACTATGCTATAATCCCATTAAAAATTATCTGATTAATGTCACTAAAATATAACTCCAAGCATTTGTTCTTTCTATTTTTTATATCTAAAGGATCTTCTCATTCTCAAATTATCAAATTCTTAAATATAATCATTAGAATTCCAGCCCAATTACTACCCCTTTTAAGACATCTTTCTTACAGCTAAAATTCATGGTCTAACAGTTTTGAATTCCATTTACACTTTCATCTTCATTTTATGTGGCACTTATTAATTTATTGTTAGTAAATTTTAACCCACTATATTTTCATATTATGTCAAAGTTTACAAATCACTTTTAAGTGTATCACTCCTTATGTTTTATTTCTCTGTGTAAAGCCCCTCAGGGCAGGGACTGTGAATTACACCTCTATGTAATGTCACTCTCCCTTAGTACTGCACCTTACATAAAGGAGGCCTATACAGATGTCTGTGTGGAGATTATTGATCCCTCACATGCAAGTAGTTTCAATAGAGCGGTTGAAAAAAGTAACCAAACTACTTTTCACAATGAGAAAAAAAATCAATCAAGGTATTTAGATACTAAATCCCATTTTTCTTCAAGAAATGGCTTTTCAACTTTAAAAGAATCCATTTTCATTTAAAATGTCTGTTGCCGCAAACTGTCACCTGTTTTTTCCAAATACATTGTTGGTACTTCTTAATCACTAGAAAAATGGGATTTCATTGCCATGGTGACTGGAAGAATAAGTCTGTAGACAGGAGCTATAATTCTGTCACTGTGACTAATGGCATTTTCCTTTCCTACATCTTTATTTTGATTTAATATATAAAGTCCAAAGACAAGGTTGATTAATTTCAATTACACAAGGCATTACCCTAGTTCTGCTCCAGTAGGAATGCCACATTACACTTCAACAGCACAGTCTTACCAAGACTTATGGCTACCTCTAAAGATTATAGTTAGAATTACCAAAAGCATCAATTTAAACATGTAATATACATTCATGTTTATATTTCTAAGTATTCACATTCACATAAACAACCTTTGATGTGTGTGCAGGCAGATACGTACTATTTCCATTTTTTATACCTATCTCTGGCATCTATACCTTCCTCTGGCATCCCATTAAAGCAACACCAGTTTCAAAACAACAGAAAAACAGAAAGGAAAAGACATAAGCAATGTAGCCAGAGGCTGCCCTATCATCCATGCATTGCATGCTTTGCAAGAAGAGTCTTGAAAATGGTAATTTAGTTTACGACTAACAGGCGATGCATGAACTCTTTCTCAAATTTTTACTGGAGAGCTAGAATTCCCATTTATGAGTCAAGGTGCAGCTGTACCAGGTACAAAGTAGAACAGGTGAAAAAACTGTCCTTAGTTTAACCCAGTTCCTTATACAAAGCTGCCACAATTTTCTACATCAATATTTTGACGATGTTTTCTTTGCTAGATATCATATCGTAAGTTCTTTGAAATATCTTTTTACTCAATAGGTATTGGTCAACAGCAAACAAGAGAAGAAGTATTCTCATAATAAGCTGAGTCCTTAATTTGGAGAGAGCTACATAGAAAAGTAACCGGGAAAACAGTGGGTTAAATTTTTTTTTTTTAATTGGGTACAATGGGGAAGGAGTAACGATTTTGGAACTCAAACAGGAAATAAACATCTCTACTCATACAAATAACTATTATTGTTTTAATATATCTTATCCCCCCTCCCAAAGTCTTATCTTGAAAGTATACTGTTTGTTTGGGATTTGTTTGGTTGGTTGGTTTTTCTGTTTGTTTTTTTGAGGCGGAGTCTCTCTGTGTCACCCAGGCTGGAATGCAGTGGCATGATCTTGGCTCACTGCAAGCTCTGCCTCCCAGGTTCAAGCCATTCTCCTGCCTCAGTCTCCTGAGTAGCTGGCACTACAGGTGCATACCACCATGCCCAGCTAATTTTTGTATTTTTAGTAGAGACGGGGGTTTCACCATGTTGGCCAGGCTGGTCTCGAATTCCTGACCTCAAGAGATCCATATGCCTCGGCCTCCCAAAGTGCTGGGATTATAGGAGTGAGCCACGGCACCTGGCCATATACTGGTTTTTGTTTGCTTGCTCTCTTAAGCTGTATTACAAGAAAATTTAAGGTATATGAAATAGGTAGACATATTATATAAATTATGGCATAACTTTATCATGTAAATATTAAGAACAATGTTTATGAAGATTTTTAATTACATGAAAAATGTTTAAATTATATTAAATGAAAAAGTAAAATAAAACATTATGGCATATCTCAACTATGAAAAAAATGTATTTTACATTATAAAAAGCAAAAGGACACATGCTAAAACATTAACGGTTGTCGCCATGGGTGAGTAGAACTATTTTTCCTGTAAGTTCTATATGCTACATTTTCTCCCAAAAAGTTTATATTAATTTCACAATCAGGAGGGAAAAAAAGCAATATTATAAAAGAAAAAAGATTTTCAAAATTTAGTTTCAGAGGAAATATCAAGATGAAAGGACTAGCTCTATTTATTTCTATGTGTAAAAGTAATCTATAAATTACAAGAATTATATAAATTATTGCTATTGTTATTGCCATTTTTCAAAATAAAGCAACAAGGGATATTTCTGATAAAAACTGGAAGGTAAAAACCATAGAATTGCTTAAGCTGCCTTACTTCATATTATTGTATTTCAAAATATATTTCCTTGAGATTTTATTATCTTTAGTCTTAAAATCAAAAATAGCATTCCTCACATTACACAGTTTAACTCTAGACATTATAAGTGATAATTATGTATTTAATTGAAATCAGCTTTTAAATATAAAGAAATTAGGCCAGGCACAGTAGCCCATGCCTGTAATCCCAGCACTTTGGGAGGCAAGCGGGTCACTTGAGGTCAGGAGTTCAAAACCAGCCTGGTCAACATCGTGAAACCTCATCTCTACTAAAAATACAAAAATTAGCCAGGTGTGGTAGAGCACACCTGTAGACCCTGCTACTTGGGAGGCTGAGACACAAGAATCACTTGAACCTGGGTGGGTGTCGGGGAGCAGAGGTTGCAATGAGCCAAGATCATGCCATGGCACTCCAGCATAGGCAACAAAGTAAGATTCTGTCTCTAATATAAATAAATGTAAAGAAATTCATTTTGTTTCCCTTTAGTAGGCAAAGTTTGTTCCCTTGAGCATCTCTGCAAGTATCTGTTATGGTGCTCCCATAGCAGATTGTTATTGACTTACACAGGTAATAATAGCATAGGCAAGTAATATTTTGATATACAATAATTTCTTTATTTTATTTTTTTTTGAGATGGAGTCTCACTCTATCACCCAGGCTGGAGTGCAGTGGCATGATCTCGGCTCACTGCAAGCTCCGCCTCCCAGGTTCACGCCATTCTCCTCCCTCAGCCTCCTGACTAGCTGGGACTACAGGCACCCGCCACCACACCTGGCTGTTTTTTGTATTTTTAGTACAGACAGGGTTTCACTGTGTTAGCCAGGATGGTCTCGATCTCCTGACCTCGTGATCTGCTTGTCTCAGCCTCCCAAAGTGCTGGGATTACAGGCGTGAGCCACAGCACCCGGCTGATATACAATAATTTCAAACATCCTGGTCCCACGTTGTTTCCCTTTCATTCCCCTAAAGTAGGGCACTTTTCATCAATGCAAGAATAAGTGGTTAAAGAACATGCCTTCATGCGCCAGCATCATCTTGATTTCTAACCTGTTCATTTGAGAGCATTTCCGCATCCTCCCACACATTCATTTACCTACTATATTTTTAAATGCATGAAATAATGCAAGCTCTAAAAGCCTCCTACAGGCCAGGCGCAGTGGCTCACAATTGTAATTCCAGCACTTTGGGAGGCTGAGGCGGGTGGATCATCTGGGGGTCAGGAGTTCGAGACCAGCCTGGTCAACAAGGCAAAACCCCGTCTCTACTAAAAATACAAAAATTAGCTGGGCATGGTGGCATGCATCTGTAGTCCCAGCTACTCAGGAGGCTGAGGCAGGAGAATCGCTTGAACCCAGGAGGCGGAGGTTACGGTGAGCAGAGATCACACCACTGCACTCTAGCCTGGGCGACAGAGTTAGACTCTGTCTCAAAAAACAAAAAAAAAAGCTTCCTACATTAGCCATAACCAAGTTTACCTATTAACAAAAAAGTTTAGGGTAAGCATCATACTATATGTTAAGAACCATTCCTTTCAGTTCATCGATAAAAGTTATTAATTTCAGAAGCAAAATTTCATCCACTTTGCAAAATGCATATTTATTTCTTTAGAGTTTCTTTAATAAAAGTAACAATATAGACAAAATACTGAAATAGTTACACACATTAACATCCCCAAAAATCATACACAGTGGTTTTAAGTTAAGCACAGTAGTATTTTATTAGAGAAAATAAATGTCTGGCAATTTTTCTATCAAAACCTTTCAGGCCAGGCGCAGTGAGTCATGCCTGTAATCCCAGCACTTTGGGAGGCCGAGGTGGGCGGATCACCTAAGGTCAGGAGCTCGAGACCAGCCTGACCAACATGGCGAAACCCCATCTCTACTAAAATACAAAAATTAGCTGGACATGGTGGTGGGCGCCTGTAATTCCAACTACTCAGGAGGCTGAGGCAAGAGAATTACTTGAACCTGGGAAACTGAGGTTGCAGTGAGCCAAGATCGCACCATTGCACTCCAGCCTGGGCGACAGAGCAAGACTCCGTCTCAAAACAACAACAACAACAACAACAACAAAACCTTTCAAACTAAGAGCAATGTATTTAAATTGTTAATTACGAAGTCTTTTACAATATATCATGTTGGGGAGCTGCTGGAGATATATTTTAAAAGAACACAATAATGAGCCTTTAAAGAGCAGTAGTCCTTTCGTTAAATTCAGTACTAAACTGATTTTTATTATCCCAGTTAATGACAAAGGATGGCATACTCAAAAAGCTTCAAATACTAGTAAGAAAAATAATTAAAATATTAGAAAGCAAGGGTTATATGAAAGAGGAGATATTGGATAGTGGAGGGAAACGGGGAAAACTTGATAATGATGTAAGTGTATTGAGCTCTTGATTTCACCTAAGAAAAATCAGAAATGAGTTTATATTAAAGCAGAGAAATATAAGTTAGATATTAGAAAGAATTCCCTAAAGTTTATTGGTTTCTACACTCAATTGCCATGGAAAACTATAGCTCTGTTCCCTTGGAAATTGCTAGCAAATTGATGGACAGAACAACAAACTGAACGTTGTTTAAAACAAAGCCCTCTCTGCCTCAGGAATTTCATACTGTATTGCTGCCTTGCTTTCTGTCACAGAGCACTGGGCCCTCTGCTCTCTACTACTTACTTTTACTAAATACTCTTTTCTCCTACTGCCTTGAGAAGGCATTCGGCAAAATGACATAAAAGATACTGTGCTCAACCAAGAAGGAAAAACAAAACAGCACACCTCCTCAACATTCATTCATTAATACTTGCTAAATGTCCTCTATGGACCAAGCACCATGAGAAACCATGAGAAGCTCTTGGCATACGATGGTGAGCAAGACAGTCACTTCATTCGTGTCACTTAGAGCCTAATGGAACAGAAAAATTGTACAACAAGAAGTAACAAAAAAGGATTTTAAGTACAAATTATTTTTAAAAACAAAATTCTATGAAATTCAGATTTCTGTAAAAACATATAAGCAAGAGAACTTAAGCTTCAAAAAAGAAGAGAAGCTTAAGCTTAGAATTAAAGGCTGAAGAGGGTGAAGGCTCTCCAATAACATCTTGGGTGAAGGCCAAAAAGTTGAAAAAAGAAAACAACAGAAAATAGTGCAACCAGCAGAGGGAAGGGTGAGAGACTCAGCTAAGCAGGATAATGAAAACCTCAGCCTGTTAGCCGTGCTGGCATGGTTGGGTTTTATTAGGGATTGCATGGATTTCACTTTAGAAAGAACACTCTGGGTATGTGTGGAGAACACACTGGAGGAGAGCAATAATGGAGCGGGGGAAACCCACTGGTAGCTGTTACCATCACGCAAGGAACAATACTGGTTGGCAGAACTAAAGGAGTCACAGAAGGAACAGGGAGAAATGGACAAACTTGAGAAAATCGGGAGGAAAATAGACAGGACATGGTGAATGAAAAATTATGGGTGGTGCCAGGGAAGTCAAGAATAGTTCTCAAGTGTCTGGTGTGAACGATGAGCATCATTCACTGAGAAAAGCCTGGGCGAAGAGCAGATTCAGTGGGGAATGGGTAATGATAGATTCAGTCTGAGCCATTTTTAATTGGAGATGCCCAACTATAGATCAGGCCCACTGGTCAAATTCCCCCAAAGTGATTTCAAATGAAATCCAGCAACATGTGATATCATTGGCACTCCCTGGTTCACAAGTATCTTCAGCAATCCCACTCATTCCCACCAATGAGGACCACGTGATTTTTACTCTAATGTTAAATAAATAATTAATTTCATTATAGTTTATAAAGATCAACATCACTTTTCATGAAGGAAGGAAATGTTTTCCAACTTAGAAACACAGCCTTGCTAAAAGAAATTAGCCTTTCTTTTAGCATAAAAGAAATTAACCTTTCTTTTAGCATAATTTCTAGTTAATCTACTTATAATGCTTTTTTATATAAAGAAGATGGAAAGTAAGTTCAGGTCCAAGTTCATGAATCATGCTCTTGTTCAGACATATTTGGCATTTCCAATTTTAGCCACGTCACTAAGATGGAAAAATTCATGATTTAGTAAGCTGAGCAAAGTTCACTGATCATCTAGTATTTAATTAGAAAATCCTCCAGTTTTCAGGGCAAACCATGAGCTATATCTGTTTTAACTCTCCTATTCTGTTAACCTATCTATTAACATTTGGGAGCTGAAACACTGCACAGTATTCAGCATGAGCTACAGCTTTGAATTAATGATCACATAGTCAATAAATACTCTGCACTGAAGTCCAAAGGACGATTTAAACAGCCCTAGTTCCTTTAAACAAATCAACTACGCTTTCTCTTTAGTATCTCTTTTCAATTAACAGTAACACTTTCCTTATACTTTTTCCATTAAACTAAAGTTATAATTGAGGCAATAAATTTCTATTCTCGCATGTGTTTTCTTACAGTAATAACAGTACGTGTGTGTGTGTGTGTGCGTGTGTGTGTGTGTGTGTGTGTGTTAAAGAGGAGAACGAAGTGTTTGTGTTTTTATGTCATTTGAACTATATAAAGAATTCAAGATACCACAACTTGAGAATACCAGTGATGTCAGGATTCTTCTCCAGAACAGCCACTGTTGCAGTCCTGTGCTGCACACCACCAGACCTTCCTAAATGTTACTTTCAAATCGTTCATCTGCTTTCTCTCATTATCTGCCTGCTAAATGGTAATTTAAAACAGGCAACATTAAGAGGATAAGCACTCAGAAAAGCAACCAAAAAAATGGAAAGAATGTAACAAATTTTACTGGTGTACATTTTTTAAGCAATAGAAACTAGAACCAAGTCATGACAGCATGCAGCCCTTTCTCTGGATTCCTCTCAGATTAACCTAGCGGTTTTCCATAGCCCTGCTCTTCTCTCAGGTACTTTTCTTCCTGCTACCAATACTACCTCCAAACATTTCCTGTGTTAAAGTTTTTTTAAAACAGGTCTGCTCTTGAAGACTAACAGGTGTACCCATTAAAGAGTTAAAAGCTTGAACTTGAATAAGACATAGCTAACTTCTGCTACTTAAAAGTTATATGACACATGAAAAGTTTTTTAACTTCTTTGGGCTCATTTATCCTGTCTATTAAATCGGGATAACAGGTTATTGTAAAAATTAACTAAGATAATACATGAAAAATATGTTAAAACAGTGCTTGGTAGTCAGAATAATGAATGTCAGCTATTATTTTTATAATTTGCTTGGCAGGCTATGGATGAACAGCTGAGGAAGTGGACAAGCTACAGTTATTCTCTAGAAATGATGAGGTGAAGATGAATGACCTTCAGAAATCTTCACATGACAATGGAGCGATTTGAAGAAGGAATGCCAATATCAATCTCATGCCTTAAGCAGTGTAACAGAATGTTTTAAAGGCTCCACTGACCCTAAAATATACTTTGTGGATTGTTTATGTTGTTGGCACTAAACCTATGAAGATATGGGGGGCTGGGGAGGATGTACTAATAATCTAGGACAGGCTTTCATAAATAAATGGTTGCCTCCTGACCAGTCGGCATGACCTCAGTTTGTAATGTTTACATCCATTACTACAATCAAAAAAAAAAAAAGTATTCATTGTAGGAAGAGAAGATAAAGATTACTCTCAACCATAGAAAAGGTGACATGAAAACGTGGATACAAATCTTTTTTCTGTACATTTGAATTACATGTTTTCTTCAAGCAAAAACCAAGTAGCAATTATAGTTATAAGCTGAACCCATGACTTTTGTGCTGTTAAGCTTTTTTGGGACTCCTCTGGGAGCCTTCGCTATTGCACTCCAAGTTATTCTGCTTTATGTCTTAATTAGATTAAACCGCATCACTTGAATCTGAGATCATCTTAAATCTGCCTGCTAGATGGCGATTTAAAACGGGCAACATTAAGAGAATAAGCACTCAGAAAATCAACCAAAGAAAACCAAAAGAATGTAACAAATTTTACTGGTGTGCATTTTTTTAAGCAATAGCAACTGCAACCAAGTCATGTCAGCATGCAGCCCTTTCTGTGGTAGAGAGGCTAATGAACCCAAACGCTGACCTATAGCTCTTAAAACCACACAGGAAAAGTCCACTGAGTTTTCTGTGGGTTTATGAAAAATGATATAAATATGATATCAGAAACTCTCATTCATCGAGCACTAGTGACAAATAATACTGCAAATTCTCATTCTCATAACTGGCAAAATTTAGAAAGCCCAATAAATCAGGTTAAATCCTGTATTTACCTGTTATTTGAATAAAAGCTTTCTAAAGTCATGGTAAACAAAAAACATTTTCAATCCAAAACATTAAATGTTCTCTCCTATTCAATTGTATTTGTAAAGATCCAGAAATCTAAAAAAGAAAAACAAACCAAAGAAACTAGAAAATAACCCAATTAAAAGAAAATCTTCAATGTCTCCCATCAAACTAAATGCATTTCCACTGTAAGTTTTTAGTGTTATAATCAAACAATATATTTTAGCTCTTCAGTTTCTTCTTTAGTCAGTATAGTATATCTCCTTTATGGATAACATTGTACATGTTGAATCATCCCTAATCCAAAAATCTGAAATCTGAAGAGCTCCAAAATCCAAAACTTTTTGAGCACCAACATGATGTCCAAAAGAAACACTCTAGAGCATTTCAGATTTTGGATTTTCCAGATTAGAGATGGTCAACTGTAAGTATATAATGCAAATATTTCTAACTTAAAAAAAAAATCTAAAATCTGAAATACTTTAGGTCCCAAGCATCTCAGATAAGAGATACTTGACCTATATAAAACAGTCTAAAAGAGCTTTAATCAGATCTGACTTCATCTGACGTTTGGATCTAGTCTATATTGCCTTTCCTTAGTCATGACATACATCAGTCAAGATCACTTCATTATTACAAAAAAAAGTTTGTATTGTAGGAGAAATAATTTGGAGAGAAATCTAAAACTTTAAAATGTCAAGCTAAATTAACCATAAAATCTGCACTGCAAGTAAGTCATTTTACTGATTGAAAACTCACCTTTGAACATGTTAAAATGAGGTGTGAATATCTGCAATATATTATAAAGAGCACATTGTTTTATCAAAGCACAATTACTTTTGTCACAGGTAATAGCATAGGCATTAAGAGATCTGGGCGACTGAAGAATGTCTGCAATAATCTGAACATTTTCCTTTTTCTTTGCTTTGCTTTCTTTTCAGGAGACTATTAAAATTAGATAAGCATTTATGTCTATTTTTTCATGATTCTTGTATCCATTTGATGCTGTAAATTCTTGTTGTTGTGAGGTGAGAAAATGATGACCTCTGCCCAAGTTTATAAAGGATATGGAACACAGCTACTTGCATGCATAGGACACCTCTAGAGAAATACACAAGTTATCAGTTACTGTGATTTCCTCTGGGTAGATGAGCAGTTTGGCTTAGGGGTGGGTAGGACCTCTTTTACCTTTTTGTTCCTGTACAATGAACCTGTGTAACCCTTTTAAAAACAACAACTATTCTAAAATTAAATATATAGAGCCAAAGACATGTGCAAATTTAAAACTATCATTTATGAAACAGATTACATGTCAGTCATGATAACCTAATATGTATAAACCAGAAGAAGCAATTTCTAAAGAAGATTTCTTCCACTGCTCAAAGGAAACAAATCCAGATGCTTTGAGGCACAGCAAAGCTAGCCCCAACGGTGTGAGCTGGCTCAACAGAAGAACAAGCTGCCTAGCTTGTGAGACCAAAGGCTCCCTCTTTCTAAGGAGGTCACTTCCTCAACCAGGAGGCTTCCTGTGGCTCCCTCCGTCATGGTTACCTCACTGTTAACCGTCCCTCCACCCATCTGTATAAAGATGCAAATTCTTAAAGGGCAGGTCCTTCTCCTAGAGCCTGCTCCTGGAGAATACAGTCTAGCACTGCTTCATGACATCTCAAGGATTTTGGCACACTTGGTTACTTCTCCACTCTTGAGTTCCTCAATTATTCTGATCTCATATTTTACCATGTGACACTAACGGTATACGGAACCAAGCCCCTTTTGCACAAAACTAAACCCATTTGTTTACTCAGTAAATATTTTTTGAGACTATACTACGTGTCAGGTCCTGTGTTAGGCACCTGGAAAACCTATGGCATATAATTATTTCAATAAATATTAGAATCTAAAGATCATAATTATCTAATATCTTGCCAGCATAATCACTATAACTCACTTATTGAATCCCCTCCTATGGGCCAGCATTGTGCTAGAATGCCTACTATGCATTATTTCTAATTCTTAACAGATATTAGCATTTCAGTTTTATGGATCAGGAAACTGAGACTGGAAGGATTTTAGTATAATTTGCCAAGCCCAGAGAGTGGGTAAATAGCTAAGCTAGAATTAGGGGCAGGTCTATCTGGTTCCAAAGCCTGAGCCCCTTCCACTGGCTACACCACTGCTGCCTCAATGGAAAACAATCAAGATTCTTTTTGCATCCGTTTTCAATATAATGCTATTTTTCTTTTTTATTATTATTGTTACACAAAAATACTTAGGTGCAAATTTCCTAGTAATGTAGAAAAGCAAAACTAAAATGTAAATTTAATGAAGGTCAATAAAATAAGGTTCTTGGTTAAAGGAAGCTGGAAGAGAAAATGCCCAATTTTATAGTGTACTAAATTCTACTTCACCTAGCTGAAAACTATATTACATATTTCCTTTGGCCTTCTTTTCTCTTTGACCTTAAATAAGCAGCTAATAAAGAGAATAAATAGTCTTTCCCTTGGTAAAATAAATTAGGTGAATATGGTTCTTTCACTTAGGTGATGAAGCACTCCCAGAAGACCAACTATGTCAACATCCACCCTGTCTTCACAGTAATGTGAAAATCCTATCTACCATCTTGGATTTGCTCTTTGGAGGCCTAAATTTTCAAAGCCTCTGTAATTCATTATATTAAATATTATTGAGTGTCAGTCACATGCTATGAACTATGCAGAAGAGAAATTTGCCCAGCATCTTTCCAGGGAGTTCTTTACATCAAAAACTTCAACCCTGAATACCATAGTGATTTTTCATACCAACGATTTCCTTCTCACTTCAAATTTTAAGATGGGGGTTAAGAACCTGAGGAAAAAGTGTATAATTTTATCGTACTCACACTAACCTTTTTCAAATAATTTACAAGAAAAAATTCCTCTCAAAATTCTAGCAATGTTTTTATTGTAAGTGGTATTTTCAGTAAATTCTCATTCAACTTGTTATAAAGTGTATTTTTGTAAATTTTTTTAAAGTTAAAAATCAAAGGTGGGCATGGTGGCTCATGCCCGTAATCCTAGCACTTTGGGAGGCTGAGGCAGGTGGATTGCTTGAGCCCAGGAGTTCGAGACCGGCCTGGGCAACATGAAACCCATCTCTACAAAAAATACAAAAATTAACCAGTCATGGTGGTGTGTACCTGCAGTTCCTGCTACTCAGGAGGCTGAGGTGGAAGAGTCACCTGAGCCCGAGAGGTCAAGGCTGCGATGAGCCATGATCACCACAGCACTCTAGCCTGGGCAACACAGTAAGACCCTGTCTCAAAAATAAATAAAATAAAAATCAAGGTTATATCTCTTTTCTGTTATATTACAACAAAATCATAGAGGAGAATGAAATTGTTCATTGATGTGTGCCACATTGTGTAAATGAACTGCCACTTGCTACATGCCATTATCTAAATATACCAACTTGTTACTGCCCTTTCAGAGCCAAATTTTAAGGTAGGAATACATGCTGGAAATCATTTAATCCAATTCCCTCATGTAATGGATATAGAACAGAGGGAATTATGAGAGTATTAGCTAAGATTAGCCAAATAATCTCCTTTGTAATATGTGTTCACTGGTGTTTGTATTCATTTCCCAACTGTTCATAAAGTTCTTTTTTTTTTTTTTTTGAGACGGAGTCTCGCTCTGTCACCCAGGCTGGAGTGCAGTGGCGCCATCTCGGCTCACTGCAAGCTCTGCTTCCCGGGTTCACGCCATTCTCCTGCCTCAGCCTCTCCGAGTAGCTGGGACTACAGGTGCCCGCCACCATGCCCGGCTAATTTTTTTTTATTTTTAGTAGAGACGGGGTTTCACCGTGGTCTCGATCTCCTGACCTCGTGATCCGCCCGCCTCGGCCTCCCAAAGTGCTGGGATTACAAGCGTGAGCCACCGCGTCTGGCCTCATAAAGTTCTTTGAAAGCAGAGTTTTTCCATCAAATGGAAGTTAAGTATGTACTAAGGACAAGGCGCTGTGGGAGTTAGACAGGCCCAGAAATAAATAATTGAGATGCAAAGTGGTATTACTATAAAGAGCAATGGATCAAGGCCTAATAGAGCTTCCATCCATGCTTGGAAGATGTGCAGAGAGCCTTATCATCTGAACTGACATTTGAGCATGTCATGAAGTATGGGTAGGCATTTACCAGGCAGAGAATGAGAGTCCTGAACATTCCAGGCAGGGGAGACAAAGTCACACAACAGGAATAGAGCAGGTCTGAGGGAGTGAAGGCCTCCATGGCTGGGTATTAAGTACGGTGTCAAGTGGGACAGAAAAGGAAAGTTAGGGTCAATTTGGGCTTCATCCAAAAAGCAATGGTGAAGGAATGGAGGTATTTAAACATGATATAACATTTGCATTTTAGAAATATCCCAATATATGCCCCATGAAAAATCAACTGGGGAAGGGAGGATGGGAAAGGGGAAGGAGGGTATATGAACTAAAGACAAAGGGGATGAAAAGAGGTCAGATGCCACACATTACTTTCTTTGTAATCCACTATAGCCATAGGCTCACTAAGATACTTCATTCTTACCAGATTCTCAATTGATTAAAAAAACAAAGATTATAGGAATTGTCCTCATTACTAAGTAGAAATCTTCCAATAAAAGGTAATGAGATTTTTTAATTAAAATTAATCGTGTAAAAAATATATCCCCAATTGTTTATTAAACTAGATGCTAATAACTGAACATTTTAATGTACCTCAAATTGCTAAGTGCCATGCAGAGTCTTATACAGTCCTATGGAAGGAGCAAATTGGCACTGAATACATCAGTAAATTAGGCTGTTCAATAATCATTAATACACAGAAAAGTAATATAACCTTTATATTTCTTGCTTATTAGAAAACGATGAAATGCCAACTTGTCAAGACAATATGTTCTCATATGATTATTACTTCTGAACATATATATAATTAGTTGGTTGAAAGCAATTATATTTGACCCAGTGGTTTCCAATATTATCAAAAGTACTAAAGACCACCTTTCTCAGTTCAACAACAATCCTATTTTAAGGCTAATAATCACTCTGTGCATCAGCAGAAAACCCATCCTTATAATTAGAAAAATAAGACACTAACACCTCCACCTTGGGCAAAGAGCCTTACCCCTGAGCCTCAGTTTTCTTATATGCAAATTGCGATAGTAATGCCTGTCAGTCTTACTGTCCAAGTTATTGCTTGGAATTAAATAAGACAATTAATGTGAGATCAATTATAAACTGTAAAAAAAAAAAAAAGAAAACAAATTAAGGAATCTTTTAAATACACCAAGTTGTTACTGCTCTTTCATAGCCAAATTTTAAAGCAGGAATACTTGTTGGAAATCATTTAATCCAATTCCCTCATGTAATGGGTATAGGTGGCAAAAAACGGAACTATTAATCCTCTTTCCTCAGAATTCAGAGGACATACAGTTGGTATCACTCACTTGAAAATCAATCTCGGATGGTGTCATATTCCTTTGTATATACATTGCACCATTTTGAATTTTTCAAAGTATCTTTTATTTTCCTTTCAATCAAATGTTCTATTTACGTTTTCAATGAAAAAAAGATAATCAAAAGTTCAAAGTCTACTCTTCCAATTCTCTAATTAAACATACCCTAATTTTCTGTGTACAAATTACTTTCATCACAAATTTCTAAGCCATAAGGATGGACATAACAAAAACAGATGAAAAGAAAAATATATCATTTTATAAGATTCTAATAAATCAACAGCTATTCTTTTTAGCTGTAGACTGGTTTACAGAGAGAGAAATGATTTCCTCAGATTAGTTAACAACTATGGAAAGATTATTTATTTCTATATAATGAATAGCTAATAAAGAGTCTTCCATCTAATATTTTATATTAACATTGTTGAATATCTGGAACATATGCCAAAATATCTTAAAGAAAAGAGATAGACACTTTAAAATGCTAAAAATTATCTTGCCAATTACTTTTTGTTAAAACAAATAATTTAAGAATTCATAGAAATATGCACAGCTATCTTTTTCTTTTTAAAATTAAACTAAGTACTTAAGACCCCTGAAAATATTAATTGGAAAATGACATTTTATACATAACTAGAAAATTACAAAATTCAGCAAGTTAAACTGGCACACTGGATATTTAATGGCCTAGTAGAAAACATACATCTATAATACAAATTGTCTAGGAATATTATACTGTGAATCTTCTTATATAACACACGAATAATTAACTCTATGAAAATTTTCAGTATGTGTTGGCACAGTAAAACCATTGATCATATATTACCACAAATAATTGAGACCCAGAGTTTTTGGTTATTGCACTTCCCTTTCACTGTATTTAAAATATAAAATTAGTTTTTACACAGAAGGTACATGTATACACAATGGCCCTCTTTATGAAGCCAATGTTTTATTAAAACCCCTTTTTGTCACTCTACAAAAGGACACTCTGAGCCTACCAACAAAACAGCTGAAAAGAACAGTAGCAATGAGTAAATGTCCCCCCGCTGGGTCTACAAAAAGTGTATGTTCCCCTCATGAAGAAGGCGTGCATGTAGCATGGCTGGGAAGCAAGTACTGGGTCTATTGTGTATTGTGTATGATCTCAAGTAGAGAAAACCGTCTGTCCTTTTACCCTGAAAAAGGACCCCCTGTGAGCCTCTTCTCACGAGCCATTATAGTTTCCTTCAACCCTGACACTAAACAGGCTTTGAACTGACAGCTATCTGACACAAAAAGTTCACCTCTAGCTATTTTTCCCCAGAGGTTTCATAGGGTTTAGGCTAAGGTGACCACTCATGTCCTAACAAAAAGATTAGTATGTCCCAGCATAAAGTGACACAGAGATGTGTGACCCACTTGCCATACAGAATAGAGAACAGTGAATGTAGTCAACTACAGAATATGCAAAGGCGCCTGAGGGAAAAGAAATGAGGATGGCTGAGGGCTTCTGTCTTCACTTGGAAACAAGTGCTCTTTAATGCCAACAAGCATTCTTTCAAAGAGTTGTAATGATCCTGTCTCCTTCACTCTTTCTCCAAGAAATATTAGTAGAAATGACAATTCCTATTTGACCCCAGGCAAACTTAAAACTGGAGTGCAACATTAGGCTTCTCTCTGTAAAGTTTTTTTTTAGAAGGCAATCACGTGGTAGGGTTGTTGAATTGTCACAGTCCCTAGGGTTTGTCTAGCCACCACCCTGATGCCAAAATGGCAAGAGGCCTTCTACAGCATTTTCAGAGAAAGTCATATGAGCATTTTCCTTCCTCACAACCTCCCTCCACCACCCTTGCTTCTCAATCCACTGGGCAAACACCTACCCATTATTCAGTGTTGAACTCAAAGACAACCTTTTCTATAGACTTCCCTGCTCACTCTTCTCCTCCATATATACTGCTGTCATAGAACTGATAACATTTAATTATCATTACATGTTCATACTGGATGATAAACCCTCAAGGATAAAGATTGTCCTATTTCTTGGCCAGGCGCAGTGGCTTATGCCTATAATCCCAGCACTTTGGGAGACTGAGGCAGGTAGATCACCTGAGGTCAGGAGATCAAGACCATCCTGGCTAACATGGTGAAACCTCATCTCTACTAAAACTACAAAAAATTAGCCAGGCATGGTGATGGGTGCCTGTAATCCCAGCTACTCGGGAGGCTGAGGCAGGAGAATCACTTGAACCCGGGAGGCGGAGGTTGCAATGAGCCGAGATCACGCCGCTGCACTCCGGCCTGGGCGACAGAGCAAGACTCTTGTCTCAAAAAAAAAAAAAAAAAAAAATTGTCTTATTTTTTACACATCTAACACAGTACTTGCCATAGTAGGTGCTTAATAACTATTTATAGTATAATTCTTTTGGGGGAAATCTTACAAAACTGGGTTTTATTCAACTTACTGAGCAGAAGAGAGCACCACCTTGAAGAAGCCTTAGCAGGATCTCCAACAGGGTAGAAGAGGTTAGGGAAGGAAACATTCAGGGTTTTAGCGGCTGGTGTCCGTCATAGAGTAGTTTCAGGGTAATCAGTTTCAGTTAGTGTGGTCTAGGCAGGAATTGCTCTGTACTGCAATTCTTGAATTCTCTCAATGATGGTGAGCCCACCACATGAAAAGAAAGCCATTTTTAAACAACCTTGTTAGAGGGGAAAAAATTCTCTTATTTTCAACAGAAATGTGCTCCCTGTTCATTTCCACCCCGGTACCCAAGTTCTGCCCTGTAGGAGAACTAGCCCACCACACATTGGAAGACAACCACCACACTTTCCTTAACATCACTACCACCAACCACTTCTAGCTCTTGTCCTTTGAAAGCTAAATATTTCCATTCTCTTCTGCGGTTATTCCTAAAAGATAAATTTTAGATGCTTTCATCTTCATTGCTCTCGCCTGGAACTGCTCTAGTTTGTAACCATTTCCTTCTAAACGAAACAAAATACTGCATGCATGATTCAAACTGTGCATCATGTAATAGAACTACTATTTACTTTGTTCCACGAACAATATTTTTATTAATATTGCATTAATTATTCCCCCTTAGCCTTCTCCTTGTATCCCTCTCTCCATGCTTCTAAAACGGATAATGAAAAACGTCAATAGAATTTAGGAACTCTGTTTCCTCAGTGACCATGTATTTAACCAAACAGAGAGAAACTCGTGTATAAAGTCCATTATTATCCACATATTCATACTAATTTAGAGCTTTTGTTAAAAGCCACGGATTAAAAGCAGTTGCTTCAAGTAATTAGTCTGGTTGAAAGACAGAAAGCAAGAGTGGGGCTAGGGTGGGAGCTGGAGAGTGGGGGAGGAAAAATCTTAACTGAATTCTTCAGTTTTGAAACAGATTTTTTTAAAATTTTCTCTTCTGAAAGTATCTAGCAACTAAATTAGATTTGTCCTATATGAAAATATCAGAACAACTTCCCCAGATGACCTGTATCTTCATACACTTCAAACAACAAATAAGAGTCTTTGTTGAAAATACCAACACATAAATCACAGAAAAATTTCACTTAATAGTAAATACCCTGGGAATCTTCCAGAGAACTTAGATTATATAGCATTTCCATGTATCCATTTCTGATTCTACAGTCCAATATTTGAGTTTTCTGGCCCAATTAATACATTTATTATTATGTTACACCATGACTTGCATGTAAACATAATTTCCCATTTCTAGAACTGCAAACAAAATGTGCTATTATTGGCCGGGCGTGGTGGCTCATGCCTCTAATCCCAGCACTTTGGGAGGCCCAGGCAGGTGGATCACCAGGTCAGGAGATCAAGACCATCCCGGCTAACACGGTGAAACCCCATCTCTACTAAAAATTCAAAAAATTAGCCAGGCATGGTGGCACACACCTGTAGTCCCAGTTACTCAGGAGGCTGAGGCAGAAGAATCGCTTGAACCCAGGAGGAGGAGGTTGCAGTGAGCCGAGATCACACCACTGCACTCCAGCCTGGGCAACAGAGCGAGACTCCATCTTAAAAAAAAAAAAATGCTATTACTTTAATGAACTTGAGCTGAAGCAGCATATCTATTCAGGTCACCTCTCTACAGCACAGAAATAGAATTTGATCTATATAATTTCAAATCCAACATAATCTACTTGTCAGAGAACATGCAGCTATGTAGCTTTATAAATGTTCAGTGATTATATCCTTTGTCTGGCATTCATATTTCATATATGTTGAAATCGTATCTTACAAAAAGAAATATTTGGCAGTTTCATCAAAGAAAAAGGCTGGATGCCTTAAACTATTAATTTGTATTGAATTTAGTCCTATAATTCTTCGGAAAATGTTTTCTATGTTTTTCCTAAGAAAGTTACATTTGTAGAGCTGAAGGTCCATTGGCCAGCTCCTTCAGTATTCTGAAAAACTAAATATACTATCAAATATATATGAAATGTATTCTCATGAAAATTTGCAATACAATATGCTGAGTACTTAGGTCTGGCTAATTGCAGGAAATTGCCTTCTGTTAGTGATGTAGTTAAAACAAGAATATTGTTCCCATGGAACACCTTCTAGTTTCAGTTCTGTTTATAAAGAATTTGGTGACTTGGTATAATGTTCACTTCCCTTAAAGGACTCTCTCTTGACAAATGATTCTTTTTTAAGAAAAGCTTCTTAGTCCTTTAGGCTGTTCTAACAAAAATATCATAAACTAGGTAGCTTATAAAATTAACATTTATTTCCCACAGTTCTGGAGGCTGGGAAATCGAAAATCAAGGTGCCAGCAGATTCAGTGTCTGGTGAGGGCCTGCTTCCTCTTGAATGGCACCTTGTAGCTGTGTTCACACATGGTGGAAGGGGCACGTCAACTCCCTAGGGACCTTTTTATATGGGCACTAATCCAATTTATCTGGCCTCTGTCCTCATGAAGTAGTCACCTCTCAAAAGACGTATCTCTTAATTCTATCACACTGGAGATTCTTTTTTAACATATGAGTTTTGGGCAGTGGGGGAGAGACCCAGACACCCAGACCACATCAAAAACTCAATTAATCCTCCAATTTGTTGTAACTGGTTCACAGTTCTATTTTAATTTCTGCATTAATTATATGGCTTACTGTAAGATTTTCGTAGTCAAGGACCAAGGAATGTAACAGATTTTGTGTTTGGCCAGAAAGAAGGGAATTTTAGGATTTTTAAAAAATATACCTCTCTGGCTGGGTGCAGTGACTGACTCACACCAGTAATCCCAATGCTTTGGGAGGTTGAGACCATCCTGGGCAAAATAAAGACTCCATCTCTTCAAAAAATTAGAAGATTAGCCAGGTCTGGCTAATCTGTACACCTCAGTCCCAGCTGCTGAAGAGGCTGAGCTGAGAATCGCTTGGGTCCAGGATTTTGAGGCAATAGTGAGGCCTGATTGTGCCACTGTACTCCAGCTTGGGCGACACAGCAAGACCCTGTCTCAATCAATCAATTAAAATAAAAAATATACCTCTCTCATAATTATAAATAAACTGTGAGTTTTTGAAAAGTAAAATGTTTATAAAAGTAAATAAACTAATATAAAAGATAAATGTGTACACAGGCACATACACACGTGTTGAAAAGCTTTTATCAATTGTATTAATTATTTTTTGTTAATGAGCCATATCCACAACAACCGTGTGAACATTTGCCCTTTATTCTACTATGTATCTACATTTCCTTTTTCTCCAGCATCCTGGAGCTTTACTTTCTTATCTTACATTTGTTTTCTGTAGACCAAATCAGTTCTGAAAATTCTACATTTGGGGTAGCAACATGAGCAGTCTGCTCTAATAAAGAATTCTCAATGTGATGATCCTCAGGATACTGAAAGATGAGGCAGGGTCTAAGATCTAGCAAAGGGTTTACTTTGTCTTATGAGGAAACTAGAGTTCCTAGAGCTTTCCCACAAGTTTAACCTGCACTACCTGGACTGGTCTATCTGGGTCTGCTATAAAAACAAAGATAAAAATTAAAAATGTTAAACACTTCGCAGGACTGAACAATGAAAATGACAACATGATTAAATGTTGAGGCTTCCTTTCTCTTGATCACCAGTGTGCATTACTATATGTTCAAAAGAAGTTTAGAGACAAAAAACACCTCAAATATCCATCAACTCAGACTATTTTAAAAATTACACATCCATTCAACGGAATTCTATTCAGATATTAAAGCAGCAAAAGATGAGACAGCGTCATCTATAAAACATTCTTGCCAAAAATGTTTAACCTGAATCTTACTAAGTTTACAGGAAACCTAAGAAATAGCAGACAAGTGAAATAACACCATGCATAAACAAATAAATTGAGAACATAGAACATTCTAACAAATACAATGCATAAACCTTGACTAGATCTTGGTCTGGAGGAGAAAAGTTAGCTATGAAGACATTCATGAGACCATGGTGGAAACCTGAATATATACTGAATATTAGATGACATTAGGAAATTATTTTCTTAGGTATGATTACAGTATTGTCGTTATATCTTTAGATAATTCATGCTGAAATTCTTTTTTTTTTTTTTTTTTGAGCCAGAGTCTTGCTCTGTCACCCAGGCTGGAGCACAATGGCAAGATCTCCGCTCACTGCAACCTCAGCCTCCTGAGTTCAAGTGATTCTCCTGCCTCAGACTCCCGAGTAGCTGGGACTACAGGCACGCACCACCACACCCGACTAATTTTTTGTATTTTTAGTAGAGACGGAGTTTTACCATGTTGGCCAGGCTGGTCTCGAACTCCTGACCTTGTGATCTGCCCACTTCGACCTCCCAAAGTGGCTGAAATACTTAATGGTAAAGTGTCATAATATCTACAACTTACTTTTGAATGGTTCAACAAAATGTATGTGTTTACATACACATGTAGCTACAGATAGATATAAATATGTAGATAGACAAAGGAAGCACATCTTAAAATGTTACACTTTAATATTAAATAGGAAAAGAAGTTAATTAATTAATTGGGAGAGTACAAGAAAACACTTTACAAAACAGTATGCAAAGGACTCTTCTAAATAAGTGTAGTTAACTACAAGCAATATATATACCAGTTACCATTCACTAGTTTTCAAAGAATAAAATTACAATTAAACTAAAGCTGATCAGGGAATTGCTTAACTTTTCTTGATTAGCCAGAATGCCATCAAGTAACCATACAGTACAAAGGTTGTTATAAATTGACTTATAGTCATTCTCCAAAAACTGTTTTCTTGAACAAACTTCCACATCAGCTCCTATATTTTTACAATTCCATTATTTTCCTTAAAATGGCAAAAAAAATCTAAATTCCAAATAAACAAGTTTTTTTTAAGTGGGAGGGATGGAAAGAACAGTTATTTTGACATTTTAGGCTCCTTTTTAATCAAACAGTAGAAATTTTAATTTCTACTAGCACTCCACCACTCAAACCACCTTAGGAATGTTTAGGTGATCAGACAGTC
The DNA here is from genome assembly GCF_009828535.3 of Hylobates moloch. Taxonomy (NCBI): domain Eukaryota; kingdom Metazoa; phylum Chordata; class Mammalia; order Primates; family Hylobatidae; genus Hylobates; species Hylobates moloch. The sequence goes on along the minus strand of NW_026652277.1, from coordinate 23,479,694 downwards.
CCTTCTAGAAGGCACCTGGATATGAGCTGGTTGTGACCTAAAGGGATACAATGGTTGTTGACTACTAATAATCTACTCAAAACCATATTTTATATGCACAAAGCTCAATAGCATTCAAAAACAGAAAAAGCCACTTCCAAGTTCTTAAATGTTTATTCCATGGTTATTAATCTAATCATTTTGAAGAAAACTGGTCTAAAAGATTATACCCATCTAGTTAATAAGGAGTAATGCTAAAGCAAAGATAACTACAAGAGGGTGTTTTCTTTTAAAACTATACCTTTATTTTAGAGCAATATAAGCACTTTTGTTTGTTATACTACTAAACTTACTTCCTTAAAAACACTTTCCCCCAAGAACAGTGAGTGCTCTTTCTAAGTCACAGTCGAATGTGCTATTGTTAATATAATCATAAATTCTTCTAGCTGAGCCTAAGGCAGCAAAAAACCAACCCACTGGGAAAAATGATGATTTGCACAGTTAAATTATACTTTTGCTTCAAGTTTGTTTTTAAAGCTAGTTCATCTCTCAACAAAATCATTTTTTTAATATGAACACTGACACTCATACTCAGCAATTTTTCGGCTACTCTAAAAAACACAGTAAAATGTTGATGGATTTCTGGCTAGGTTTTAAATCCAGTTCCCCAAAGAGTAAGAACAACAGAAATGAAAGTTCCTGCAAAACCTTCAGGACAAAACGTCAAGAGTGATTATTATTAACAAAAATACTCCTTTGATCTTAGATAACTACAATGTTTTCCCCTCTATGGCACAAAAATGGAGCCAGTAGCAGAAGTGGAAAAGAACTAAAAGGTGTTGCATAAAAATGAGAAAAAATAATGAAAAAGACAAAGCTGAACCCAACAAAACATCACTGATTTGTGGTACAGTGGAAAAATGAACCGGGATTTTGGCAGGAATTCTGAGAAGGTGTCATTTAACTATTTATAGAGTCAAGAACTGTTAAAGATATTCTTCAATATCATTTGTTAATCATTTATACTATGGTTATATCACTCTGCCTTTGAGAGTTCAACACAGTGCTGGTGGGGATACCTGGAGATCAGAACTCACTTTCCCTGGCTAATGTGCCATTTAGCTGTTCACATTACGGGTTCATAAAATTAGAACCAGTAATTCCACCCATAGGTAATTATCAACAATGCACACAGATATATTAAGTTTGCTGTGTTCTAGATATGAAGTCTTGAGAATACTCACTTAAGCTATGTATTATTAAGGCTACTTGATTCAGACTATACATAAAAGGCTTTGATGAAACTAAAATATTTATTGTACCTAATTATGACTAGTTACTATCTAAACTGTATTACTATTGCTCTATGCATGGTAGAGCACTGAAGAAAAAAGGATAAAGATCATATTTTTAAGGAAAGAAAAATACTATAATGTTCTTAATGAACATAAGAACAAGCTGTATACTCTGAAATGTGTCACACACAAAACTAAGCAGCATTAAGTAGAGAGGATAATTGAGTTGAAAAGGAGAAATTTATATAAAATACAAGTTACTTCTTTTTTTCTCCAAAACTGAAAATGTCTCTGTGTATTTGAGTTAGATAGCTGCTATAGCTGAGTTGGGTCACTGAACAAAAAGCAAAAGTTTAGGCTTTAGACCTCACTAAATAAAAAGGGTCTCACTCTATTGTATAGGCTGGAGTGCAGTGGCGTGGCCATGGCTCATACAACCTCAAACTTCTGGGCTCAAGCAATCCTCCTGCCTCAGCCCACCAAGTAGCTGGGACTCCTGGCATGTGCCACCATACCAGGCTAATTTTTTTTCTTTCTTTTTCTTTTCTTTTCTTTTTTTTTTTTCTAGAGAAAGGGTCTCACCATGTTGCCCAGGCTGGTCTCAAACTCCTGGGCTGAAGTGATTCTCCCACCTTGGCATCCCAAAGTGCTAGGATTACAGGCGTGAGCCCCATCAGCTGGCAACGTGTTTTTAAAAATTACTTGAATGCTTTTAGGTAGGTCTTACAATCCAATCTGCTGGCAAGATAGCCTAGTCTAACAAACTTCACACAAGTGTGTTATTTGTCTGACATTTGAGTTTGCCATCTGGCTTTAGACTTTAGTCCAACCCAGAGTATCTTCATTTATATTAACATTTCTTCCCCTTCTCTTCCATTTCTTCCTGCTTTCTAGAAACTCATCAAGCCCTACTTCTGCAAGTTGAGAAACACTTTCTTTACTAACCTTAGACCATCTCAGCTAAAGTTCTGCAAACCTCCAAACTACTTCCCTCCAAATATCTCCAGTGGAAAACATCTATCAACCCACAGAACAGCTTATTGTTAGTTATATTACTTTATCTAAATGGGAAAAAAACAGTGTTCTATGACCAAAAACGTTTAGAAAACATGCTATATTATATTCTCCAGTCTGGAGATTCACAAGGCACAAAACCTATAGTAAATAAATCTGCGTATATGTGTTTAATTTAGTGTATCTCTGATTTATTTGATCTTGAAAACCTTCTTCCTTACATTTGTTAACAATAAAAAGGAAACGGGACCAGGCGCAGTGGCTCTCACGCCTGTAATCCCAGCACTTTGGGAGGCCGAGGCGGGCAGATCACCTGAGGTCAGGTGTTCGAGACCAGCCTGGCCAACATGGCAAAACCCCATCTCTACTAAAAATACAAAAATTAGCCGGGCATGGTGGCATGTGCCTGTAATCCCAGCTACTCAGGAGGCTGAGGCAGGAGAATTACTAGAACCTAGGCGGTGGAGGTTGCAGTGAGCCAAGATCGCACCAGTCACTCCAGCCTTGCCTGGATGACAGAGTGAGACTCCGTCAAAAACAAGAAAAAAAAAGAAAAGAAAAGATAAAGCAATGGTGCTCTGAGGAACACAGTTGAAAGCACTGCAATGCACAGAAGACAATTAAGTAAATGGATCACTGTAAAAAAGCAATTCCAAAAGTGCTCATAAATAGATTACTGGCAACTAAAAGAGAAAAACTACCAGAAAGCCATGGGGCTCTGTGCTGAACTCTCTCATGCTTAGGCATTTTATTACAGAATCAGAAGAAAATACCATTAGTCAGTTTTCATCAAATTTCCAAGTCACATGAAGGCAAAGGAAGCTGGAAATTTATTGAAAGAATAATTATTCCAACAAATTCTGACAAGGCTGGATTTAGGTTTTGTAAACATAGATAAATATTTAGTAAAAATATATATGTAGTCTTGAATTTGTCCCCCCTATGCCCCACCCAGGAAAAAAAAAAACCTATACAATAAAGAGTGAGGAAGACAGGACTTAACAGCATATATAAGAAAAATATTTAAGGATTTTCATCAGTGCTAAATTCAGTATCAGCCAATAGAATTACAAGACCAGCAAGAAAGTTATCATAATTTTAGTCTGCCTTAGTTAGCAGTATAGTTTCTAGAACTAGGGAAGTTTTTTTCTCTCCCATTCTTGCATATGCCTGTCAGGCCATATCTGGAGCTTCACTGAGAATCAGTTGTACAAATTTAAGAAAGAAATAGATGAGCTTAAACCTCTGAATGAATTAAGGGAATTTATTCTAAAAATAAAGCCATCAATAGGAAATATAATAGGTCATTTTAAATACTCGAAGAGTTATCATAGTATAGAGGTACTCAACTTGTTTTTTATGATGTAGAGTGAGAATGGTATACAGAATCAAATGATCCATGCTATATAAAGAGAATTTCAACCTAACAAAAAGATGAAGTTTTCTAACAAATTGTCCAAAATTGAAAGCTCTATTTCAAATGATGATCATAAATTCAATGACTTATGTCACCAACTATTATAGCCAGAATGTCACCAAGGGAATTTAAGAATCAAATGCAATGTATGTCTAGACAACTTTCAAACACACTCTCTCCAACACTGGGATTCTAAAATACTAGCTGAGGCAGCGTTGTCCCTTGAAGGCAACATTATCAGGAATAACGCAATTCACACAATCTAAAAAAGGGATTAATCAGTGCCAGTGGGTGTGAGAAGCTGAATGCTGACTCAAGAGAGCTGATGGTTCAGCTTTCAGGATTTTGCAAGCCCATTGTTAAACACAGTGATTATTAAAACAAATTTTATAAACTTACCATTTAAAAATTACTCTAAAAGCAAAGCTAATAAACACTCAAATATCACTTCCTAATGTTACTTTGTTAACTTCAAATCAATCCTGGTAGGATATTTACACCCCAAAAACTTGCAAATGCACAAATCAGAGTTGGGTTGTTTTTTGTTGGGGTTTTTTGATTTGTTTTGTTTTTTGTTTTTTTGTTTTGTGTGTGTTTTTTTTGAGAGTGATTAAGCATTTATCAGCAGCATACCACATCAGTAATATCTTAGTCAAGAAGAATGGACTGGGCTCCCACATATACAGCTTGAGGCTGGTGGAATAGAAGTAGAAATCAAAGTAATCTTCCTCAGGAAACAGAAAAATTAGAAACAGGAAATAGTATCTGAACTTTCAAAAGTTATCTGTCATCCTATTAAACTGTGGTACAATTATATAATAGTGTATAGCCTTCAAAAAGAATGATGTAAATCAATTTGTGTTAGGAAAATATGCAACAAACTATAGCAATAGACACCTCTGAAGAGAGAGAGATGGGATATTGTGTACCACTTTTAATTCAAATTTTTGCATTCTTGTTATATGCATGCATCATTTAATAATAATAATAATAGTATCATCAAACACAAAGAAAGAGTTCAACCTTGAGGTACACCTTGAGCATAAAGCAACAGAAGCACCTATAATGCAGAGGAAAGAACAGCTTTGATATAACAATAGAAATAGAAATAAAATTCTTAGGCCCCAGCAGGCACTATAACGGATGCCTCCTGGTGAGAAGATGATCATATATCCTGACTGTTCTGACTACCCTTCATTTCCTGTTCTTCTAAGAGAACTAGCTGCAGAGTATATATTCTTGCCTTTTTTATTCACTAGGAATAAGTAAAGAATGATTCTCAACTGGGAATGATTTTTGCTTCCTCTGGGACATTTGGCAAGATCTGGAAACAGCTTGGTTATGGAAGCCAAGGAGTGCAACTGGAATCTAGTGGATAGAAATAAAGGATGCTGCTAAGCATCCTATGATGCACAGACCAGCCCCCAACCATAAAGAATTAACCAACCCAAAATATCAATAATGGGAAGGTTGAAAATCTGTATACCACTGTTACTGAAGGCCACCTAATTCGATCTCTGTTCTTACAACCCAAGGGAGTCTAACCAAGACCCAGAGATTCTGCCTTTGCTAGAAAACATGACCATAGAGTCTGATCCAACATTTAGGAGAGCCAGCAAGGCTCCAATAACTGCCAGAAGGCATCTTGGGGAGGAGTTAAAAATGTGACAGTTGACCTAACAACTGGCAGAGATCATTTATCTCCAGAAAAACCATCTCATTGGTGTGTTAGCAGCATTTCTGCAAAGTATCATAATACACACACACACAAAATCCAAATACCTATTTTTCTGATAACATGTTACTATTTTTGAAGTCATGAAAAGTAAACTGGAATTACGAGTTCAAATACCAATTATCATTGTAGTTTTAAATCCATTAAAATTGGATACGGTTGGCTACAGGCCATAGTTTTGTAACTATTAATTCTATTGCAGTCTTCAGTCAGCTTCTCTGACACCATTAGTTCTTCACCTAATGTTTAGGTGAAGAAATAAGTAGGGTTTAGCAGCCTACTTATTTCTCTAAACAGTCAGGCATTTGGCACAGGTTCTCACCCATAGTAAGTCACAATAAACATTTTATTAGTTAATTTAATAAAAAAATTTTTTAAAGACTGCTATACACATGACCTTTCACCTTTGCCAGAGTCGACTGGCATTAGGTGATACCAGAGGTCAGTTACCATCTACAATATATCATTTTTAAATACTAATATCTAAAATGTTTAATATTTATAATTAATCCCTCCTCTACCTAGTAATATGAGACAACCAGAATGTAACTTGCTTTTAAATGAAGATAAATATTTCCCTACAAAATCCACCAATCCACCTGCAGTTTCAATGGATTCCCCTCACCCAAAGGCCCCATTCTGACATACTTTCTTCCTAGAATGTATAGGCAAGGCCATCATCTAGCTTCAGCCATTCTTCTGCCAGAATCCAAGTCGCCTCAGCCAAAAGGTGGCAGTAACTGACAGGCAGGAGCAGAGGAGAGCATCCACATACCTAGGAAACTGAAGGCCGAGCTGTTTGAGGAGCTGATAAAGTGGGTTGCATGTGGGTAAAAGAGGTAAAGCAAGATCAAACAAGGCAGACCAATGGGAGACATATGGGCCAAGAATAGGCAAACAAATCTTTCAAAGTATGGATTAAAAACAACGTTGTCTGAAGCAACAACACATGCATGAGTAAGATGGAAACTGGCTGGAAGTATCCAAGAAAAAAACAAACTAGAAGATGAGATATCTGAAGTCAAAGCCAGGAGGGCCAAAATAGCAGCGTAAAATCCCAGAGGCAACCATATGCTCATATCAGGCAAATGCTGTCTACAGATGAATGGTTTCTCCATTCAAAAAGGTCCTTCAGTCCTTCCCCTTCCTCAGCCTTACTCAGGCCCAGGAAGAGCTAAGAGTTTCCTCCTCTACATCTCTTGCTACTGAAAAAGAAAAAGGCTAGATATTTTTGTAGATTATGAAACAAATATCATTTATGAGCTCAAAATTTTAAATACAGTAATGGAGTTGGTATAACATGCTCTGTTTGCTCTGTTGCTAAATACATACAGTGAAAAATATAAGACAGGAGCGTGGAATTGATTTACTCACAAACATTTTCTTTTCTAATCACAATGTGGTTCCCTGCAAAATCCGTTATGATCAAAGATGCTCTTTAACCCCTTTGTATATCTTACTTTTCTGGTTTTTTTATATTAAATATTTATAATGGGCCCTATTATTAATAGGGTGGTTCCCTGGAAGTACAGAAAAGGGAGAAAGGCTAATGTAACTGCCTGTACATAATTTCCCAAAACACAAGGCAAGGTCAGCAACTCCTTCTTTAACATTAGTGGAACTATTCATTGGTACCTAAATACAGGAAGCAGTGTCTTCCAAAGTGGTGTCCGCCTCAAACAAATTGTCAGTGTTACAATTTTCCATTTTACACTGATGTAAATCATATCAGTAATGCAAGCATAGCAGTTAGCACCACCCCATGGGCCTAGCAGATAAAGTATATAAAGCCCAAACTCGGAGGAACTGTCTTTTAAATAACTAATTTTAACGGAAATGAAAACATTCAGCCCCCCAAATCCATAGGTTAGGAATATGAAAGGAAACAGAATAATAAACAATCATTACTACCAGGAATACTAAATTTTATATATATATATATGCACACACACACATATATATATACAAAATTTTTGCTTACCTAAAGAACTGTTTCCTATGTGGTTGCTTTAGTAATGTAGGAAAAAATTTGTACTACTATGGAAAACTATGCATTGTCTACAGCACATCTTTCCTATGTATCTGATTCTGATTCTTTGAGAGCTACTTTATAACTGTGTAAGTTGTAGATAATTAATAGAAAAACAAAATTACTTTTATCTATAGACATGCAAACTCTGAGTATAACTGACTCCCCACTGTGAAAAAGTCCGTTTTGCCTCCCTTTGTACATCCATTTCAACGTTCCTGAACTAAAAATATGTATGTCTTTAAACTCTCCTTTGAACTGGTTATAATACCTTACTAGTTCCTTCTTTAATGATTTAAGTAAAATCTTTAACACTTGTTAATTTTACATCTGTATGAAACTCATAATTTTATTTTTTGAAATTCATATTTTAACAGTAATTTTTGAGAAAATAATCAGCTACTTTTTGAAAGGTGGGAGAAATATTGATATTTGCCATTGATATTTTCTCAGTTATGCTGCTAAATTGAGTCATGAATATAGCTGTCACCCAGCTAGAGGTCTAGAGGCTTTGGGGCCCAGCGGTGATGAAGCTCCAAATCAGAAGCTGACAGTAATCCAGGTAAAGTGTCATCAACAGAATGGAGGCAAAATAGGGGTTCTATCCATGCTAGAGAAGGGGAGGGAAGATAGGGGAGCCCCCTGAGTAGAATGGGGTTCTTATTTAGGAACACATAACATCCTCTGTTTTTGTAGTTTCATAGCTATATGGCTACCTCCCAAAGACAATCCTGTCCACTCTGCTTGCCAACCACAGATCACAATAAGGCAATGCTTGTTGATTGAGGGCCTGTTTGCTGTATTTACTCTTGGTTTTTTAGGAATCCAATGAACATTATTCTCATCACATCCTATAAATGTGAAAGAGTGTGAATGTTTAAAATGCTAGCAGTATATTATTACAAATAAATAAAAGTAGAGATGTAATAACTTGAAAATAATGAGAAAAAATGACGTACGATACATATATACAGGGGATACATGTTACTGATTATAAAATTCCTCTGAGATTTCTTCTTGAGGGTTGATGATGGAAGCAAGGGTTTTCTGCTCAAAAAGATGAAAGCTTAAAAGAATAAAACACATTCTGACCCTAATGTGTGATGAGCTCACCCACATAGTACAGAAAGTATACCTCAGGCTTCTCCATTCAACGGCATTTTTTGCTATAAAAATAAATGAACCTTTTTTAAAAAATTCCAAAAATGGTAAATAAATTTTACCACCAATATATAGCATTCCTCATACAGAACTTGGTTGCAGAACCAACCCAATATTCAGAAAAGTGTCCTCAGAAATAGCTAAAACTTGGAGCATTAAATAATTTTGTACAGAGGAAATTATATGCAAGAACATAAGAGTCCTGGTCTCTTTATGGATGTAATTTCTCAATGCTAGAGGTTTCGGGTTTTTCAAATTAAAAACTTCCAGATGCTTAACATGTATGGTAGTACTAAGTCACACTTGTCAGACTTGCTGCTTAAATTCCTGGGAAACTGTCCGTATATCTATAGGGGTTGGGAAGGAAATTTAGGAAATACAGTTTGTTTAGTTAAATCTCTTTTTTTGTAGTTTATAATAGCTTTGGTTGGCATGTATCAGGGGCGTCCAATCTTTTGGCTTCCCTGGGCCACACTGGAAGAAGAATTGTCTTGGACCACACATTAATATTGATAGCCAATGAGAAAAAAAAATTGCAAAAAGACTCATAATGTTTTAAGAAAGTTTATGAATTTGTGTTGGACTATATTCAAAGCCATCCTGGGCCACATGCAGCCTGCAGGGACATGGGTTGGACAAGCTTGTCCTATATGGTCTTTCCAGCCTTTCTTGTTCAACTTTCCTATCTTTGTTGCTTTACTGATAGTCTTTTTGCAGAAGACAAAGTAACCAGCTAAAAAAGAAGTCATTTTCTCTTCCAGTCTTCCTTGAAGTCCATAGTTTGAGACTGTGTATTAAACAGAAAATAAATTGCTCACCAACACTTGATAACTTGAAGAACTGCTGTGTCATTCTGTGTCCTACCAGACAAGTGACAAAGGTGCTTCACTTAGCCAAACAACTGTCCACAGCTAGCTACTCATACAGTAAATAGTGCTGCTGATGACAGTGGGCATTCGTTTCAATGCGAGGTATTGTCTTCCAAATTTTCTTTTGCAGTACTTGTTACAGTATGATTGTAGCCAGATTTATACTTTCTATGTGAAATGTATTGTATATCTCACTCACTATTGGCTAAAATCCTGTTAATTCCTAGAGATATTTTTCCTGTTACTACTTATGTGCAATTCATGTATTCTCATTGTGCCATCAATTTAAATTTCAATATACAAACATCATCATTTTTATACACAACCAAAAATCGAATCAAGTAAGAAAGTCTCAGAGATCTTAGAAGTATCTTTAGAAGATCTTAGAAGTCTTATAATGTACATTTTCTATAAATAACATAATTTAAGGGAGAGTTATTTTTCATATACTACCTTGTGGACTAAATATTAACTATTCATCAAAAAATCAAGTGCTTTAAGTAAATACATTTTAAAAGAATGAATTGCTGTAACTTGGTAATAAAGCTCCATATGAATATCTAGAATTAAAAAATAAGTAAAAACATAAGGGAAGAAATTTGAAGAAACACAGAAAATTGTCATTAAAAGAACAAGAACAATATTGTGACTTGAGGTCTTAAAAAATAAGTGACTTTAAGAAAAAGGATGAGGTGAGATGTAGATTTTTCTAATGAACAGTACCATGCTCAGTTACACAGTTTACCCAGCTTTCCTGTGACACTATTATTACATCAGCTTCCTTGCTAGAATACTCCAACCCATTAAAGAGATGATATTACATCAATAGTCATTTTTAGACTTTAATTTGAATAAATAATTTTACTACCATCATTTCTAGTCATGCTTCCAGTACAGTATTTCAAAGATCACTTGTGTGTTGACAAGTGTAAGTCTTCTGAGGCTTGGACTTTCAATAATTTTCTAATAGTGTCCTATGGAGTCCTAAGGTTCTTTGGAGATGCCTCAGAGGCCAGCATCAGGGAGAGAGGTGGGCAGCGGAAAGAAAGAGCATGGAAGCTATTGGCTTCTGCCTGCTCTAGTCTCTGAGGTCAATCAGTGTAGCTAACATTGCGTCCAATTTCATATGATGGGGTTTCTCATCTAATTTCATTTTTAAAAAAGGTTCAGCCTTTTAAAGAAATGTTATAAAATCCCTGTTCTAATTAATCTCCGAGATTTGTACTAGTTTTAATATGTTATGGCTCACAAAGTTCTCAGAGAAAATGTTTAAAAAGCATGGAGATGAGAATAGTAATGCATGGAAAGATATGCACTATATTAAAAGCCTCAACCAACATTTTCAGATCTTCATCATAAACATCTTGCTGTTTTATAGAGAACTTTCAATAGAGAGCTCTACGATGAGCCCTAGAGATACACAGATACAAACCAGAGGCCCTGCCAAGGAGCTCACAAGTGAGATTGGTAATACAGCTGTACCATGAGACCGCTTACCTGGGAAGAGACTGTAAGTATATCTATAGGGGTTTGGAGAGCCCATAAGTGACATTGGTGGTAGAACAGAATTATACCATGAGGCCACTTACCACTTAGCATGCGTCAGGATCTGCCCACAAAAGTCACTTCATCCTTGACCCACTTAACCCACTTGATTCCCAATCAAGTTGATAACCATCCTGAGAAAAGCAGTTATTTAAGAAGCATTTTTCCATTTGAACATCATCTGCTCTGACCTTGTGCCCTAATTCTTTCAGTAAAAAATGATTTTTAGTGTTCCAAAGTTCACTTAGGAGCCCTAGAACTGGCCAGCATTTCTGGCATGACTTTAAAGTAAAAGCATTGGTTTTTCAATGTAGTTTGTGGAAATCAGTTTCATCTTATGATCATATCATATATTATCTTAAAATGCTGGCTGGAATCTGGAGTCCCTGAGATGACAAATTGGGGCATAATTCCTGGAAGGGTAATACAAACAACTTAACCTTTGACAGCTCCCAGCATTGACCTAAGCCATCAGAATGCTGAGTAAGAAATGGATCAATTTTCCTGACATATTTCACTGCAGCATCTTAAAGATCAAAAATGGAGGTATAATACAAAGCTATAACAGAGAATTCCTCTGGCTCCCTGACTATTGTCCAGAATTATATAACAATAAGAACTCTAAAATATCAAGCTTTCTAAGTATGATGATAAAGAAATATGATTCTGAGAGATAAAGGGATAAAGGGGGCTTTTTCCTCCCCTCTTTTACTCTCCTTACACGTGAACTCTTTGGTAAAGAAGGGAAAAAATAGATTTTACCCCTTCCCTGACCAGCTACTTTTAGTTAGACAGATTCTGACTCTCAGTATTACCATAATGTACAAACTAGAGCTGGCTACAATTCATACAATTTACTCAGCCACTTAGACTAAATGTGAAAATTGTGTTTTAAAATGTGCTGACCACATTTCAAATGCAAGAATAAAAACATTGTGTATATAAACCAGGAAACTAGAGCTCCTAAAATCTAAATGATTAACATCCAAATGAACAGACATAGTCTTGGCATTCATGACAAATAAGGTCTACATCTACTAAACATGCCTTTATAGCAAAAAGATGAATTTCTCAACAAGACTAAAGAACACAATAAGAAGAAAAATTAAAAATGCGTTTCAACTCTCATATTATGTGGCAACTTAACGTTGAAATGAAGACTCCAGATGACATTATGTCAAAAGCATGACAGTGATTCCAAATGATTCTGGATTTTGAGAAATTCCAAAATGTAAGTACAAAATCCTCAACAGGTAAGTTCAATTACATTTAGTTCATTTATTCTTTCTACGGGGACACTGGCTTAAACTTCGTATCTGTGAATTTATCTACTAAATGAACGATTTGACTAATATAAATGTGAAATTTACTAGATTCTTTTAAATATCTTAAAGCTGATAGGACACTAGCGTTTTCAAATACAGGTGGAAGAAATTCCTTGCTTCCTCCATGAATCTTTTTCATTTCAAACAGAAGTCAAAAGATAGAAGTCAGCTAGGGGTTTAACCGGGAAGGAGGCAGAAGTGAGGAAGTGCTGCTATTCAGCTCAGTTCCTCCTCCTAGTGGTCACAAGGGGGAGGTGCCTGCCATCTGGTGCCATTTCCTCAACGGCTTCTTTCGTTTAAATGACTCACAGAATAGTCATTTGGAGGAATATATGATGCCAATGAAAAGTGCTCAATTTTAATTTGTAAGTGATTTCCACTTACTTCTGCTTCTCACTCTTCTATACTTACTTTTTTAAAACAGTCAATTTTAAAATAATATTTCTTAATTGCAAGATTTCTGAATAAATCCCAAATGAAGCGGTAACTATCCATGTCTAAGAATTGAGTATGCGGGCATACTACAGTAATTTTTAACACAAACCAGGGAAAAAGTGCTAAATATTATGGTGTGTTAAACCACCACATGGAACTTCACCCATATTGGCAAATCAGGGAGGCTGGGGGATGCGTCTATATTTAACCATTGCACACTAGGCTATAGCCGCAGCTCGGATTGACTCATACATTGTTTTCACATTCTCAGCTTCCTTCAAACCACCAAGTAATTGTTTATAAAGTGATAGTATGAAATAAAAACCTTTCTCATGATAGGTTCTGGACAGTTTCCACTCAGGATAACATAGATTGATGTTATTTGGATAAATGTCCTGTGAGATTCCCTGAAACAGGAAATGACCCCCTGGGCTGCAAAGCAGTCCTGATTCTGACATATTTCCCCATCATCTCTCCATTTACCTAATCCTGTTGATAAGAGGATGCCCCTTCTCCATCCCTAGACCTAAGCCTGACATTCAGATACTATTTTCATTAACATCATGTAGTTGATTTTGCACAATTACAAAGCAATCAGAAGCACAGTAGGATATTATGGCCCTGAGAGGCTTTTTATGTCTACATATAATTTGAATGAGCTAGAATGAATTAAACTCTATACAGAATTTGTATCCTTCTTTTAAGTAATTCCCAGCTCATGAAAAAGTAGAATTATTAAGGTAAGAAAGAGAAAAGAGTAGTTTAAGAATTAGCTTCTTAATAACTTGTAGACAAGAGAAGCAAGAGAAGCTAAGAAACAAGAACATTGCTTCAAGAGGCAATTTGTCATTGGCCCTTTGGGTGACTGGGCATTTTTACCAGCTGTCACTCCTGGACCAACTAAAAGTGTTAGACCCAAACTGTTGTACTCATTAGGACTGAAACAATTTAACATGGATGCTTGAAGGCACTTGGATGTCACATTGTATTGTCTGGCCTTATAAGAAGAGAGGAATGCCTGCTATTCTCATTTAAATACAATTTATAGCATTTTAATTTGATTTCTTTCTGCAAACTGTTTCTGACTATTCTTTACCTTACATAATTGAAAATCTACACATTATTATCCCCTTACTTGATGCACTCTTTCCATAGATTGTGCAGAGTGTTAGGATAAAAACATACAGCATAAGTGAAAAACCATGTATAGTACGAAACACAAGTTTTATGTGAGAAAGTAAATTTATGTTAGAAAGGTAATTTAAAGATTCTTCTTATACAATGGGAAAGAGCACACAACCATTAAGCTACAGTTAACATTTATTTCCACCCAAAACTGAGAACACAGGCAACAAGGTCAGTCACCAGGGGCAATATCATTTGCATTTATGAATCTTGCTTGCCTATGTGAATTGCTTGCCTACATGTATTCTTATTTTGTACACCATCATTTTCATGGACTTGGAATGTATAGAGAGACCTCAGAAGTTATCTAGTGTATCTTTTTTATCTCTAGTTAAACTCTCCAAGCAAATGACTAGCTGTGTTACATTGAATGATTATCACGAATGTACAGGAGCCAGGTCCAGTGGTACTGTTCAGTAAGCCAGACATGAAGTTTCTCTCCTTATTCAACCTATCTCTCCCTATTTTCAGGAGAAAAGTAGAAGAATAAGCCATCATCCTCTTGTCTACAACAACCCTTTATATATTAAAAGTGCCTTTTTTGTGTTTCACATGGGGTAAGTATACCAGGTATCAGTGTACCTCTATCTGTTCATAAATTCTTGCAGAGCTAAAAGGCAAATCAGCTTTTTATCCATTGCTAGAGCTTTTATTTTCATCAGAAACCAGATTTTCTCTATTGTGAACTTCTAGAAAAGAATTATACTTTTTTCTTTATTTTCCCCAGAGAAAAGAAAAATAAAATCTTTGGGTTTACAAAAATGGAAGAGATTTTAGTCATCTGCCCCAAAGCACACTATATTTTTCTTGGTTGCACCTGTCATACCTGTACATTCATGTCATTTTTAAAGAATTGTCTGTCATCCTCATCAAAATGTAAGTTTCTTGAGGGAAGATACCAAGTCTGCCTTGTACATCAACATTTTCCCAATGTCTAGTACAGTATTTGGCATACAGCAGCCTTTTCATTTAACCTGAAGAACTGACAAATGCCCTTCAAAATCATTCTTGTCCAGCACTCCTATTTTGGAGATATGAAAATAGAAACCGTAAGAGGTGTTCCTGGAAATGACTTCCCAAAATTGCATAACAAGTTAATGACAAAGCCAGGATTAGAACTTTGGATTCTTTATTCTGCATCCACATTCTTTGTTCATTACACCACAGAGGTTCTTATACCTAATATCCTGGGCAGGCAACACAACTGATGAGTAAGATACAGAAATCTTTGTAATCTACACATCTTTTGGTTGGCTGCCTGGTTCCCAATGTTCTTTATCAGTTGAAACATAAAAACCTTCTCATAGATATGCCTGGTTTATGCATATTTTATGTAGGACTCCAAGAACAGAACCCAAAACTAAATTCTACAGCCATAGCAAAGAGCCAACTTATTCTTTCCAATTAGAGTTGAATTTTACAGAGGCCAAGCCACAGATGCCAGCTGAATTTCTCTGGTTCGGCTACTGCTAAATCAAATATTCTGCTAAACACAGCTTCAATTTGTATGGAAATTTTAAAATTATTGTTTTTAAAATTATCATTTGGGGTTTCTTTAAACCAAATTTTTTTTAAATAGAGCCTTTCTGACTGCATTAAAGAAATAAATGCAAGTTTCCCAGGGTGACAAGATGATCTAAAACTGGATTGTGGTAATGGCTGCCCAACTCTATTAATCTGTTTAAAAATCTTAAAATAGGTAAATATTATAAATTTTACTGCCATAGGCTATTAAAAATTGAAAAGGAGTCACATAATTAAGCTACTTCTTTTTGGAAACATCTGGTATTAAAACTGTAAAGATATTCTTTAATATCCCCATGGTCTTTTAAGCCCAGGTCCTATCCACTTCAATCATGGTTTACCTAAAAGGTCAAAAGTTTTCCCTGCAGTTTTTGTACGAATAATTTAGGAGACTTATATAAATATCAAAAAAGAACCAATCTTTATTTATATAGCACCAAGAAATACTGACTAGTATGATTATCTGCATGAATAATCTACAGATATATTTGTTTAATTAAGTATAGTGTTCTAGTCCAAACCTGCCATTAATTAGCCACTGGGTTTTTAGCAAATTATACAACATCTCCAGGTCTCAGTTTTCCCACCTATTTCATGTGTCTCTGTAGATCACAGCAGAACTAAGTAGCATATAATATACTAAAAAGAATAGTAATTGCTATTGTCTAATGGATAGCCACTAATATACCAGACTGTTTAGGTAAACTATTACCCAAAGGAAGGTATTATTAGTCTTTTTTTTTTTTTTTTTTT
The DNA here is from genome assembly GCF_009828535.3 of Hylobates moloch. Taxonomy (NCBI): domain Eukaryota; kingdom Metazoa; phylum Chordata; class Mammalia; order Primates; family Hylobatidae; genus Hylobates; species Hylobates moloch. The sequence continues at coordinate 23,463,428 of NW_026652277.1, read as the reverse complement.
TTTTGCAGATGAGGAAATTAGAACATAGGGAAGTTCATTAGTTTGACCAATGTCACATAGTTATTTAGTACTAGATCCAGGATTCCAATCCGGAATTATCCAGGTCCAAAACCTATACTTATTCTCTATTCCTTGGTAGACTGGGCTTTTGGTTCTATCAGATGTGGGCATGAATCCTGACCTTACCTTTACTATGTTAAGTTAATCATCTTCTCTGAGTCTCAGTTTCCTCATCTGTAAAATGAGACTACTAATACTTAAGTCAGGGTCATTGTGAAAATTAAATTAGAGAGTACATCCCCTGCCATTAGAAGCTATTTTTTAAAAACTGTCTTTTTCATCTCTCTCTTACACAGGTTCCTCTTTGTGCATAAAAATATATCTATAAATTCGATGATTACCTTAGAGCCTACCTGAATAAACCTCACTGGGACTGAGTTCTATCAAAAGAAATTAGAGTGAACACAAACAACGCATCATTGCTTCTTTGCTATCAGTCCTTGGCTCTGTGACTAAAACTGTCAACAAGAGTGTCAACTTCAAGGGGTGGGCATCTGTCCACAGGAACTGAGCTGAGGTCACAGACTTGTCTCACTCTGCCCTACAGACAGATGTCTAGGTGACAACTCTTAGTCACTGCAAACCAGGGTTAGGGCCAAACCAGGTGGAAGTGCTGAATCTCTTTTCTAATCCTCTTGGTCAGCCCATTCATTCCCTAAGACAATTCCTCACTGACCATATTTGAAATAAATAGTTTTCCCCAAGATATTATTTTCAGCATAATGTCCTTATTTTGATGATGTCTGATTATTCCTCAAGCAAAACAGAGTGCTTCCATAATAGCAGTTTGTCAGCAAGAAACCTGCTTGATTCTGCATATTAGAATGCACACCTTCAAATGTTTACCTTGGAAGTTGCCAGGTAAAAACTGATGTAATGTGGAGCTCTAGTGGTGGCAAGAGGTAAAGCAGCTATTAGTGGCAGCCAACAAAAAAGCGTAGGAACGCTCCATTTAGTATTACGTTCACATGCTAAGATGAAAAATGGTCCAAAATAATCTAAGATAATATACAGTAAATTTTAAATGTAATAGACTTCTTTTAGATTGCAAGTTAGACTTCAGTAGCTAGCCTACATTAAACATCACGAAACAATTATCTCTTCTCAAAAAATGGAACTCAATGTTGTGGTTGTCACTTTTCTATTTTTACTAAGTTTATTAAGAATTCTATTAATTAAGCACTAGCTATTTTTCACAGAGCTGGTAAGAATATTGTATACAAAAAAATGCTGGACTCTAAGTGGTATGATCAGTGAAGTCCTGTACCAACTGTCCTGGGAATTTAAATAATCCCTACAGACTGATGAGGTGGTTGTGAGTTAATTCTCACACTAGAAAAGCGCCTTCCTTGAATATCTGACTTCTGAGACATTTTCCAACATAAAACAACTAAGAATGAGACCTACACTGCCAAAGGTTAACTCTGTTTTTCTGGTACCTAACGTATATGTCTTCTTGATCAAAAGGGCTTCATTTTAAAAATATAGCTCTATTATGTTCAAAAATTTAACAGAATATAAATAGTAAAATTTGTATAATGTACAACCTGGAGTTGACATTTAAAATTTCTAAATGTGGTGCCTTGTGTAGCTGTGCCAAAACAAGTTATCATGAGGGGGAAAACGTTTCAGAATATGAAAAAATATAAGAACTTGCCTTTTCATATATAAGCACCTAAGTATCATGTTGCTTAATACTAAAGAAATTTTAAGAGATTCACTTTCCATGAGTGATGATAAAAGAAATTATCATGCTCATAAGTGTATTAACAATGCTTATCTGAAATAAACATCTCAACTCATGGGAGTTTTTCATGACTTACATGAATTGAATCCACTAGATGTTTCCAATGGCCATACTCCAAGGGCTTCTAAATTGTTAGGTCTAAGATGACTACCAAGCCCTCAAAGGTCCATGAAGGAAGATTTAATGATTACCCAGGGGGTCTTATTCATGATGTCCTTCTTCTCTGTCCTTTTACTAATATGCTGCCTTTAATATAGTTCCCTGAAGCTACACAGGAAAAAAAGGTAAAAATATAAGAGCCTCTTCTTCAAAAGTCATTGAGAATGCAAGAGTTTGTAATGGGAAGCTCAAGATAAAGAACTCATTTTCTTTCAGTCATCATCTCTAGCTATAGGTTAGGAGATGGAATCTTTTTAACAGAATAGAAACAGCAGGAAAGGAAGTGAAGGTGGTTTACTAACATAATCATATGCCAAAGGGAATAAACCAAAACAAAAAAAAACCCTACACCAACACAATATGAGCAAGCCAGGAATTCAGAATCTAACAGTTCTACAGTCCTTTTCACTGTAGACATTAAGACAATTTAATTGAAGAATATTTTTCAATCTGTGAATCTAAGAAGTTTGTCTTTGTACATCACCTTGCCTATATTTTCTTTGGTGATTATCTCTATCTCCTTTGCTTTCCCATAACAGGCCTTGGTATGCTGCTTAAAATAATATTTGGGGCTTTACTTGCCATCCTTTTGAATGAGACATGCTGATTTTATTAAAGCAAGTTAGGTCTGCATTCTTTCTTTACTATTATTACAGGTAGACTTGACAGACACAGGACCTTTGTTTTAAAATGCTCTGCTCTGGAGGAAACCTTGTTAAATAAGTTCCATTTTACCTGCTGGGCAGTTACATTCTGAAGGTGCTTCTCTTGCGATTCTTATTTTAGCCATATGTTCATAGGATTTCTGTAGGAAAAGAAGAGTTATTAACAATCATTAGTAGCACTGTAGCGGGATGGAGTCTTTAGGGACTCTGGCCATACGCCTGATTTACCGGCATTTCATAACCTGCATAACTAACATTTACATATGTACTTGGACTCTAGTCAAGAAAGTAACCATTCCTAAGTCCTAAAAAAAGAAAATGACCACTGATAGGGTATCAAGATTGCTGGACTTGTATAACATCTTTCTACATTCTTCCCTACCACCACTCTCTCCCTCAGCTGAAGCATATGCAGTCAATGTAAAAACCTAGCACTAAAATGTTGCAGTACTAGGTAAGCTGCGGCTTACCAATAACAGCCAATATTTTATACATGAAGGTCAACTGCTTTCTTTATCATGCGAGGCTGCAACTACTGCCAAATAGGCTCCCCGCTAGGGTAAGGTTCCAGAAAACCCCCTTACTCTAGTCTAAAGGTGCCCTTAAACATAACATAGATTCCTTTCAACTCTCAGCTCCAAGGGCTCTGCATTCATAAATACCCCGGCACTGCATCCTTTACCAAAAATAAAGCTACTTTAAAAAAAAAAAGTTTAAACTTTTAATATGAAAAGATTCAACGTGTGAAATTATTGATTTTAAATTATATACGAGATTATTTTACATTTAAGAGTGATTACCTTTTTTGTATATTAATAACATCTATGACCCTAACCATCTTATAACATGTAAAAGATTTATCAGATGCTATCTCTGCAAGAAATATTCTCTCCACGATTGGGTTTGACTTAGGACAACTAAAAAGAGATAAAATGCCCTTTCCGAACGCCTTTAGACCTTCCTATGTGTTTAATACGCAAACATTAAGAGAGTGAGGGAAGATTAGAGATAGGGATGGGGACATCAAGGGATGTGCACATATAAATATATGCTACAGTGAGCATAGATCCTTGGCCAACACATGCACACGCGCGCGCACACACAGCCACACCAAGTATGCGTACAGTAAGGGTAGCGGCTAGTCATGCACACAGACTCACGCTTGTACAAGATGTTACCCACGTGCAAAATACCCCAGCCTCTCACACCTGAGCCAGAAGTCGCTCCACTTTCTCTTGCACCATAGCCTTGAGGTGATCCAGGGTATCAGGCAGCAGATGAATGGAAGGGGCCCCTTTGGCGGATTCGAGAGCGACGATCCTCGCCTGGAGGTCGTTGGTTTTCACACCCAGGTACAGGCAAGACACCACGGCCACCACTGACAGGAGGGCCACCATGACGGCGCACGGGGGCATGGTCCGGGCACAATGCTGTTCGGCAGGGCTCGGGTCCTCGGATCCGGGCTCCCGGCCCCCTCCTTTCCCTGCGTGCTTCTTCAGCAGCATCGTGGCGGGGTCGGCCGTCTCGGCTTCGCTTCCCACCCTCTACACCTCAAATAATCCTAAAAGGAAAGAAAAAGGTCGATTCCTCCAAAGTTCAGTCCCTGTGGCTGCACAACTAGTTGGTGGAGTCAAGCCCACGAGCGGATATGGACCCCTGCCTTGCTCAGCGTCCAGACCCGCAGGCGTGCACCATCCCCGCTTTCTTCTCTCCTCCCAGCTGGAAGTGAAAAGCACCCTCCGTCCGGGGACTGGGTGGCGGTGGGGTAAAAAGCAAGACGAAACCCACCCAGGCAGCTCTTCCGACTCCCAGAGGACCGACACCTCTTCCGAGGTCCCCGACAGCGGCCGCTCACGGTCCGAGGGACAGCGGCCGAGGCGCCGCGCGGGGCCGCGGCTCGCCCTGGCCACGGAGGACCGGACCTGTTGCGCCTCTGTGAGTTTGCCTTATTTCTACCTACTCGGTGTCTTTCGGAACGCCGACCTGTTTCCCACCTGCATTCAGTTCGAGGCAAAAAGGCTGTGAGAGCACGCTACAGCGCAGCGCGAAAGGGGCGGCTAAGGGGGAGAAGAGAGAGGAAAACGAAATAAACCCAAGGAACCAATGCTAGTTGCGAAGCCGAAGTCGCAGCTGCCCGAAGGATCTCCGCAGCCCTGCGTGCTCGAGCCTTAAATACCCTTCGGGATGCTCGTGTGAGTGAGTGAGTGTATGACTGCGCGCGCGCTCCGAGCACGACGTCCCTCCCCCGACCCCCTCCCGGCGCCCGTCGTCCGGCCTGCAGCTCCCGCTGCTGCGCGCCCCCCTTCGGAAGCCAAAGCAGGAGCCCGCCTTATTATCATAATATATTCACCTTGGCCCAGCACGCGGGCCGGCCCAGGGAACCCTTCAGGGGGGCGGGAAGCTTGGGTGGGAGCGGGGCAGGAGGTCTGTTATTAGCATAATGTATGCAAATAGCTGGAGCGGCCACCGTGATTGGAGAGGAGCCTGGCGACCCCTCCCCCTGCGCTGAGTAACTTCAGCGTCCCGGAAGGCCACCTCTCCGGCCTGGGCCAGGGGCCGAAGCAGGGTCGGCTGCGCAAGAGGCGGCAACTTTGGCTTATATTGACTCAGCCCAGCGCCCCCTTTTTATCCCACTTAAAAATGGAGAAATGGCCTCCGGGAAGAAGATGTGAAGCGGAACGCTGTATCTCTCCTGATCTTCACTCAAAGCAGCCGTAGGAGCTCTTGCTATCTCGCTCATGGTGCAGCGTTTTTCCCTCCTCCCTCACTTTCCCACATGCCCAGAAGCAAAGTGTCTGGCCGACGTCTGAGGTACATTTCCCCACTTCCCTTCTCTTCCCACTGCAGCCCGCAGATTGTCCAACGAGGGGAAGTTTTCCTTCCCCTCCCCCAGTTTCCTTGTCTTGACGGCACTGAGTCTCCTCCCAGCTCTGTATTCCTAGTCTGTACTAGGGTGCTAATGTGTTTTCCTGATTCCCTGTTTTGCGGGATTGGAAAAGGGAGTGTTGAGGTATACACATTTCTCAGGATTTAGGAAAGGAATGAAGAATGAAGTCAGTTTTTCCTCTTACCTGACTCTTCTCATGCTGTTCTCTCTGGATCAAATTACAAGGTCTCTAATGAGATTTTGGAAAGTTGGTAACAAGTAGCATTTGACATCTAATTGACTTTGGGGAAAACAGAAATCCCACCTCTTATTCCAAAGAGTTCCTTCTTATCTCCCTATTAAAAAATACCATATATTTTTTCTATTCTCCTTAATTAAGCTAACCTGAAGTCGTTGCTTACGATTGTAAACAATCAACAAAATACTTCACTAAGTTGGTCTTTCACATGTGTAAACGGATATTGCTAGGTATGAAGCAAGGTAAGGAAATAACAGCATTAGAGGAGGAAAGAGACTAACATTAGAGGAAAACTCAATGAATTTTGCTATAAAGTCAAAACCATAATTCATTTGTATTACACAGTGGTTCTCAAAGGATGGTCCTAGACCAATAACATCAGCATCACCTGAGAACTTGGACAACATTAAAATTCTAGGTTCCTACCGCAGATCTGAATCAGAAACTGCTACTACCACTACTGAAATAATAATAATAAAAAAAACACCCAGCAATCTGTGTTTTCACAAGCCCTTCAATTTTTGATATATACTACTAAAGTTTGAGAACCACTGGTATAATACTTTCCAAAATATTTTCAAATACTTTTTGTATATGAACCTCATAACCCTGCTATGTGAGGATTTACTGTTCCTCTTTTAAATATAAACAAAATTTTTGAATAAATTTTAAAATAAAGAGATAAATTTCAAGTCACATTTAACTGTGATTAAACATGTTTCCAATAACAGGACCCAAATAATGGGTACAAATATTTTAATGTACCAACTCTTTCTGTAACCTCTAACTATTCCTTAGTCTCCTTTGCAGGCTTTTCCTCTTTCATTTCTCTGAAAGTTGGTGCTCCTTGGGTCTCTGTCTATTCCATCTTCTCTTCTCTGTATGCTCTCTCCAGTAGAGTTCCCATTACACTGATGAGTCATAAATTCATATCAAAAGCCCAAACCTCTCTCCTGAACCTCAGATCCACATAGCCAGTTGCCTCTTTATCATCTCCATTTGGATGTCTCCCTCTCATTTCCAGTGTAACCTGCAGCTTACCTCCAAACTCTGTCTGCTTCCTCTGTTTCCCATCTCAGCCAATGGAGTTGCCATCCATCCAGTCTCCCCAAGCCAAAATACCCAGTAGCCGGCCCTGACTTCTCCCTTGCCCCTCTCTCCTCATCTATTTAGAGTCCTTCAATACTTCTGGTTGTCCTTAGGGCAAAGATCTTACATCTTTCAACCCCCACAACAAAGCCCCCTGTCTACCATCTCACCAGCCTCATTGCTCATTCTTCCTCTCAAACTCTCCACATCAGTTTCTCTGAAGTATGGAGACAATGAGAATAAAGAGCTTTTTCTTTTGGACAACATACCACTCTTAAAATTTCAGTAGAAAAGCCATTTTCTGTCTTGACTGATACCTACAGTAGGTTACACATTTAATTTGTATGATGCAATGTTCTTATAGCATGCTTTGTGTAAATTGGCCATGAGAAGGTACATTAACAACTCTGGCAAGCCTTCAGCACTATTAGATCTTAGTAGAGAGATAGAGTTGGAATTTTGTGGCTTTGAGATCTTTATCCAGAGGATTAGATTTGCTTTATGTCTTTGGTGGGCACAATACCTCAGAAATGTATCAGCCATTAGCGCTAAGATTTCAAAACCTGGTAGATTCTCTGCATCAAGCACAGAGAACGTGTGGATCAACAAAGCTCTGAGGGTTTGAACGCATGCTGTTCTGTAGATTCATCAAAGCATAGTTATTTTGGTTCCCATGTGGAGGCTTCCAAAAAAGTAAAAATAGTACTAAAAATGCTATAGTCTAGCTGACTCCAATTTGCCTAATATCAATAGTATTAATAGTAAAATGCAAACAGCTGGCTATAGGACAGGTATGCAGTGGGAAGAATAATGGAAACCCAAAGATGACCATGTCCTAATCTCCAAAACAGTGAATGTGTTACCTTGCATGCTGAAACAGATTGGCAGATATGATTCAGTTAAAGATCTGGAAGTGGGGAGATTTTCTTCAGTTATGTGGGTGGGCCCAGTGTAGCACAAGGGCCCTTCTAAGTGGGAGGCAGGGTTTCAGAGTAAGAGTCAATGTAACAACAAAAGCAGAGGTAAGAGTGATGTGAATACTGGTATAGAAGATGGAAGGGAGTCACAAATCAAGGAATATAAGCAACTTCCAGAAGTTGCAAAAGATGAAGAACAAGTTCTCCCCTAGAGCCTAGAGAAAGAACAGAGCCCTGCCAACACCTTGATTTTAGGACCTCTGGCTATCAGAACTATAATTAATAACTTTGTATTGTTTTAAACCACTAATTTGTGATAATTTGTTATAAGAGCAAAGGAAACCAATATCATCGCAATCACAGGAAATCAATGTTCATCTGCTACAGCCTAAGTGATATTGGAACCACCATAATGCCCTATAGCTCAAGCAGGCCCTGTAGTAACAAAGCCCTGTCAAATGTTTATACATTTCTATTTCATTGACAGGCCCACTGGGAAAGGATCAGAGAGATATGCCCTCTCTCATGTCATGTAAAATTAGGATGCCCTTTATGAAGGCATATTAAACTGAATAAAATAATTTCTGTTTCCTTGATTCCTCCCATTAATGCAACTCAAAAACAATAAATCATCCAAGCTGTACAGTCACTCTCATCTCTCCTCCCTACTAATGCTAGCATAGCCAGGATCCTGACCCAGGACTCAGCATTGCTACTGTTTTATTTATTTATTTATTTATTTATTTATTTTGAGAGTGCATCTCACTCTGTTGCCCAGCTAGAGTCCAGTGGCATGGTCATGGCTCACTCCAGCCTGGACCACCTGGGCTCCCACCTCAGCCTCCTGGGTAGCTGGGACCACAGGTAATCACCAGGCTAATTTTTTATTTTTTGTAGAGATGGGGGTCTCACTGTGTTGTCCAGGCTGGCCTCGAACTCCTGGACTCAAGTGAGCCTCCTGCCTTGGCTTTCCAAAGTGCTGGGATTACAGGCATGAGCCACTGCACCCAGCGCCCTGCTAGTACTATTGTTACCCATCTCCATGCCAGAAAAAATGAAATAAAGACTAATGACAGAGAGGCACATCAGGAAGTTAAAGAAAGAAAGGAAGCACCTGGAGAAAGAGCAAGAAAAGATAAGGGGGAAAATTGAGACAGAAGAAAGGAGATTTTTAAGTGGGTAAATTGTTGATTTTTAAAAAAGAAAAAGACATAATCCACTCCTATATACCTCTAAGAGGCTAATCTTTAAAGGAGATAAAGCATAGAAGTGAGAAACTAACATATATTAAAATTTCTGATGGTTTATATGTATTTAGAAACATTATCTGCCCAAAGTAAACAGCTGAGATAATCATGGTATGCTCTTTGTAGCTATTAACTACATTGCAAAAAAATTTTTAGTTTCATTAGAAAATATATTTTAGCACCATTAGTTTTTGAGGCTTAGGTTTTTATAACCACAATTTTAACCAAAGTTCACCAACAAAGCTAACAAGCAGAAGCAAGTGTATGAAGAGATTTGTGGCCATCTTTTTTTTTTTTTTTTTTTTTCACTGAGTTTCACTCTTGTTGCCCAGGGTGGAGTGCAATGGCATGATCTTGGCTCACCGCAACCTCTGCCCCCCGGGTTCAAGCAATTGTCCTGCCTCAGCCTCCCGAGTAGCTGGGATTACAAGGCATGCACCACCACGCCCAGCTAATTTTGTATTTTTAGTAGAGACGGGGTTTCTCCATGTTGATCAGGCTGGTCTCGAACTCCTGACCTCAGGCGATCCGCCCGCCTCAGCCTCCCGAAGTGCTGGGATTACAGGCATGAGCCACCACGCCCAGTCCGTGGCCATCTTTATATACCCACAACCACCTGTTGCGTCCACTAAGTACCTTAATAAAGAAAATGAGAGAATACACTGTGTACAGTATTAAGCATGTTATTTTATATTCTTCAGATGAGAATGTGAGCTCATGGAAACATCTTTTAAGAAGACAAAGTTTCATAAAGGGAATGAAGTAGGCAGCAAAGAGTTAAGTGAGCTGAAACTTAAAAGATGCAGTTCTCCCACAGCCAGGAAAATTTCAATAAATCATAAACAAATTATAAATATCTTTAGGAGCAGAAGAGCAGAAAAGGATTTGGCTCTTAGTGACAGGCTGAAAAATTCTTTTTCAAACAGATCAAGGAACTGATCCTATTTATACAAGCCTGGTTAAGCAAGGGGCTTACAACTGTATGAATGCAATAATCTGGATAATACAAGCCCTCCAAAGTATCAATCCTCTGTGCAGAGTCAGTTTCATGTTTGTTGTTTGTTCTTGTTTTGTTTTATTTGGAAGGAGGAGGTATTTTTTTTCCTCAAATCTTAAATAACAAGTTAATAGCCCCACTTAATGGGTTCTTCCCCAAAAGTCACCAATTATATTGCTAACTCAAACAAGAGGCAACTTTTCATTGAACTTCCAAATCAACTTTTTCTTATAATGCTACATACACTGAACATGTTCATATCATTGAGTCAGTGCATGATTAAGAACACAGAACCCAAGGCCAGTCTGCCTGCATTCATTATCCAGCTCTGCCACTTAATAGCTGTGGGACATTGGGTAAATTACTTCACTTTTCTGAGCCTCATTTTTCTGGGCCATATATAAAACAAGAATGATAATACTGAAACATTAGGATCTTTTGCTGGAGTGGTTTGTGAAGGCATTACAATGCCTGGTAGATATTAAGTGCAATATACATTTACCTCTTGTTGATGCTATTGTTATTATTACTTTAAAAGTGTCAGTTTATTGACCTATAGACTCTGAAAGGCAAGAACACTGCATACAATTATGCTATGGGGCAACGGTATATCCTAATCGTGATTTTAGTCCTATTTCAGTTTACAAGTATAAAATAGCATCAGGGCAACATTTCAGCTACTGGATGATTTGGAAAAGTCCCTACAACAGGCAACCATTAATGTATTTGATATCATTTTAGATTAGTTTTGCCTGTTTTAGAGCTTCACGTAAATAGAAGCATACAGTATATATTCTTGTTATTTGTTTTTGGTGGGGTTTTGTGGGGGTTTTTGTTTTGTTTCAGACAGAGTCTCACTCTGTCTCCCAGGCTGGAGTGCAGCGGCATGATCATAGCTCACCGTAGTCTTAAACTCCTGAGCTCATGTGATCCTCCCACCTCAGCCTCCTGAGTAGTAGTTAGAACTACAGGCAGGTGACACCATGCCGAGCTAATTTTTTTTTTTTTTTTAGAGATGGGGGTCTCACTATGTTGCCCAGGCTGGTATTAAACTCCTGGGCTCAAGTGATCCTCCCACCTCAGCTTCTCAAATTTTTGGCATTACAGATATGAGCCACTGTGCCCAGCCATAGATATTCTTACGTGCCTGGCTTCTTTTGCTCAACATGTTTTTGAGATTTGTCTATAGTGTTATATTTTGTTCATTTTTATTATGACATAATATTCCACTGTTAGAATACACCATGACTTGTTCATCTGTTCACTTGGTGGATATTCAAATTGTTTCCATTTTTTGCTCTATAAATAAAACTGCTATGAATACGTATAAACAAGTTTTTATTTTGTATATTTCAAAAACAGAGAAAACAATTTCATGTCACTTAGAGATAATGATTAACTAAGACACTTTTTATAAAGAAGAACAAAAAAGAGAATGTGATTCTATCAGATAGTAAAATATATTATAATGGTATAGTAATTAACCCAGTTTAGTATTGCTTCAGAGATAGAAATTAAACCAAAGAAGTAGAATAAAGACCCACATATATATAGGTACTTAAAATGAGAATGAAATAACACTGCAGAGGGGTAAGGAAAAGGTGAACTTTTCAATCCATTTTGCTATATATTCACACAGAAAAAATGAAATTAAATTTTTCTCCATAGAATTCACAAAAATTAAAGGGAGATGATTTATAAACCTAAATATAAAAGATGATAACATGAGGGATCTTCAAAAAGTTCATGGGAGATGCATGTTATTAAAAAACTATGCATGGATTTCAAAATGTTTTGCACCAAAATAAACTCATACTAATTTGTTAGACCATATCTTAATAGGGTCTAGTTTGAGGCATTAAGGATAAAACATCAGTTTGAAAAAAGTCCCCATCAGAACAACAGGAGTTCTCCTAAAATTGAAGCAAGTAAAGATACCAAATTTATGGAATTTATGGTGAAGCTAGGTGGAAGGATGGTGAAATCATTGATGTTCTACAAAAAGTTTAAGGAGACAGTGTCCGCAAAGAAATCAGCAATTTGCAAATGGATAACTCATTTTAAGAAGAGACAAGATGGTTTTGAAAATAAAGCTCCAATTTATCATCATAAATACATCAATTTGTGAGTGTAAACCAAAAATTCTAAGCCCCCCATCCAGCTGCATGGACCCCTCCTCTCAGCCAAGGGCATTCTAAGGTAAACCTGAAACACTAGTTCAGGCTATCATGGGAATGGGTGGTTGGACATGTCTCATTATACCTTTCTCCCATTAAAATTCAGGCACAGCTGACCAGCATTAACATTAAAATGAGACTGTAAGACTGACAGAACAGTCTTTTTATAGCAAGAAGATACCAGCATGACAGATAGCAAGGCCTGTTAGAAACCAAAGTATTTTACCCCAAAATATGTTTCTTTGCCATATCTTGAAACAGCCCTGCAAAGTTGTCTCTTGTGGGGAAAATCTACATTTTGTATAGAGAATCCCCTTCCCTTTTCAGGCATTTTTCCTGATCCAGGAGAGAATCAACTGGGAGTTTGGCACTTTTTTGAGTCTAGAAAGAAAGATTTGCAACCTGTTCTCTCTGAAGCCTACTGCCTGGAGGTTTCATCTGCATAATGGAAACCTTGGTCATCACAACCCCTTATCTTAGCCCAGACATTCCTTTCTATTGATTCTAGGTCTTTAGACAGTAATTTAACTCTTTCAACCAATTGGCAGTCAGAAAATAATTGAATTCACCTATGACCTGGAAGCCCCTGCTTTGAGTTGTCCCACCTTTCAGACCAAACCAATGTACATCTTACATGTATTGATTGATGTCTTATGTCTCCCTAAAGTGTGTAAATCTAAGCTGTAGGCTGACCATCCCAGGGACATGTTCTTAGGACTCCTTGGGACTGTGCCCCAGGCTATTAGTCACTCATATTTGGTGCAGAAAAAAACTCTTCATATATTTTACAGTTTGACTCTTTTCATTGACATGAGAAAAAAAATTGTGTTCATCCCCTAATTGAAAAGGACCAACAATTAAGAACAGAGACAATAGCCAACATCATAGACATTGCGATTGGTTTGGCTTACACAATCTGATTGTAAAATTAAAGTTGAGAAAACTTTCTACTCAGTGAGTGCCAAAACCATTGCACCCAGATTAGCTGCCAACAATAGCAAAGCTTTCAATGAAAATGTTAAACAAGTGGGATCAAGATCCTGAAGCATTTCTTTGAAGAACCATAACAGGAGATGAAACATGGCTTTACCAGTATGCTCCTGAAGACAAAGCACAATCAAAGCAATGGCTACCAAGAGGTGGACGTGGTCCAGTCAAAGCAAAAGCAGCCCAGTCAAAAGCAAAGGTCATGGCAACAATTTTTGGGGATGCTTGAGGCATTTTTCTTGTTGACTTTCTGGAGGGCCAAAGAATTATAATATCTGCTTATTATGAGAATGTTTTGAGAAACTTAGCCAAAGCCTTAGCAGAAAGATGCCCAGGAAAGCTTTACCAGAGAGTTCTGCACCATGGCAATTCTCCCATTTGTTCTTTTCTCACTTAACAAGGGGAAATTGGGAAGAGTTTCTACAGTGCTGATTTGTCTCCTTCTGACTTCTCTTTGTTTCCTAATCTTTAAAAAATCTTTAAGGGACACTCATTTTTCTTTAGGTAATAACGTTAAAAAAGACTGCATTGACATGGTTAAATTCTCAAGACCCTCAGTTCTTTAGGAATGAACTAAAGAAAGGTCTGGATGATTGATGACAAAAGTGTCTAGAAATTGATGGAGCTTAATTTGAGAAATAAAGTTTATATTTTTTATTTTTACCTTTTAATTCCATTTTTCCATGAACTTTTTGAAGATCCCTTGCATAAAGCATTTAAAAGATAATGAAGGAGAATGTAATCATGACCTTGGATTGAGGCAAGGTTTTCTAAATAATATACATAAAGAGCTAGCCACAGAGGAAATGATTGATAAATTGCAATATATTAAATCAAGATCTTCTGTTTATTAAAAAAACTTAAAATGATTGAAATACAAGACACAGAATGAGAAAAGATATTTGCAAAATATAGAAATGAAAAAAGACTATTATCTAGAATGTATAAGAATTCTTGCAAATCAGTGCGAAAAAGCACCAGACAACTTAATAAAAAAAAATTAGCAGAAGCTTAAATAAGCACCTTCACAAATGAAAAATAAAAAACAGCCAATAAACATTTTTAACTTTTAAGTTCAGGGGTACATGTGCAGGTTTATTACATAGGTAAACTATGTCACAGGAGTTTGTTGTAAAGATTATTTCATCACCCAGCTATTAAGCCTAATATCCATTAGTATTTTTCCAAATCCTTTCCTTCATCCCACCTTGCACCCTCTAGTAGGCCTCAATGTGTGTTGTTCCCCGCTATGTGTCCTATACTCTCATCATTTAGCTCCCAGTTATGAGTGAGAACAGGCAGCATTTGATTTTTTGTTCTCCTATTGGTTTACTAAGGTTAGGCATCCAGCTCCATCCATGTCCCTGCGAAGGACATGATCTCATTCCTTTTTGTGGCTGAATAGTATTCCATGGTGTATTTGTATCGTGTTTTCTTTATCCAGTCTATCATTGATGGGCATTTAAGTTGATTCCATGTCTTTGCTATTGTGAATAGTGCTGCAATTAACATACACATGAATGTCTTTTATAATAGAACAATTTGTATTTCTGTAGCTACATACCCAGTAATGGGATTACTTGGTCAAATGGTATTTCTGTCTTTAGGTGTTTGAGGAATCACCACACTGTCTCCCACAATGGTTGAACTAATTTACACTCCCAACAATAGTGTATTAATGTTCCTTTTTCTCCACAACCTTGGCTGTGATAGCCACAGGAGATAGACAAATTTCTAGGCAGACAGGATGGGTCCTTGGTGAAACTCAATCTTCAAGCCAAAGATAGTCTAAAGCCTGAAAACTGAGCTACTCATTCAGTATAGAAGCCACAGATCTGAGTGAGAACTTCCATCCCCACCTTATCCACTCTCTCTCTCAATAGGTTCTTTCTGAATGATGTCTTTTAACCAATTGAATGGTGTCTTTTCCAAGCCCACCCATAAACCAATCAGCACACATTCCCCTATTCTAAGCCCATAAAAACCCTGGACTCAGCCTCACTGATGACAATCTACTTTTGGGTCCCCTCTTGCTCCTGAGAGCTTTCTTTCTGTCACTCAATAAAATTCGACTCTGCCTTACTCACTCTTCAGTGTCCATGTACCTCACTCCTTTTGGTCATGAGACAAGAACTCAAAACTCGTCAAACTGCAGGAGTGAAAGAGCAGTAACACTCCCTCCCACTCGCTGAACTACAGAAGTAAAGAAGTTGCTTGGTGCCACTCTCTCCCTCTCGCTGAACTACAGGAGTGAAGAAGCCACTGGGAGCCACTCCCTCTCACTCACCAAACTATGGGAGTAAAGAAGCTGCAACATTTCTGGAGGCTCTTCCAGGTCTTCAGAAGGGTGAGTAAGAGCAGACCTGTGACCCTTTACTTTCATTTCTGAGGATTCTCATCCTCACATTTTTTTTGAAAACAGATAAAACACCAAGTCTCTGTCAGACAGTTAAGGGTGAATAGACCAACTGCCAGTCTACAAGACTCAGAGGACAGGCTTGCTGGGGAGGACATTGTCAGTCCCCCTTCATCCTCAGGTGTTGGGAATGTTGGCCTTGTTCCAATCCAGTTTCCTTTCATGGAAGTCTAGCCATTACATGAGATTGGAATAAGTTCCTGAACAACTGAAGGTATCTGGCCAAGGCACACCTTGGCGTTACCTGAAGGCTCCTGGACCAGCTCCAATCCCCCACAGCCCATTCAGGTGCCAGGCCAAGGCTTTCAGTCCTTCCTATCTAATTTTCTTTCTTTCAAGAGTGTCCTGACTGCTATTCCCTCTTTATAGACAATGTTATGGGTGTTTTTGCAACCAAAAGAGATACTATTACTGGATAGAATGAGGATTTGGCTTAGTCATCAGGAGTGTAATCCAGAGCAATGTTGCTTCTGTCTATTCTTAGAAATAGAGGAATGTAACAATTAAGAGAGTTTTCTTTCCCCTGTTGAAGAAACTCATTACCACAGAACAAGAGGCTATTTCCCCCAGGCACCTTCCCTCCTCTGCATTTAAGTTGTTTTTTCCCACCCTGTCAGGAGTCAACATAATCCTGAGAATACAAGGAGCTTTTCTATGCAAGGGATTAATGTTTTCCTTTCGGGAGGCATCTTATTAGGCCAGGTCCCCGATTCCCAGGATTTCCTTTCTTTCCTTTGTTTGAGGAGGATCTGGTTCCACACCTTCGTCTTAGTATTACTCCATTGTATTTTCCAAGCTTCGATTTGGAGCCCTATAAAGAAAACTAGATTTGAGAGACCAAGGGCAGTCAACAGCAAAAGGCTGGGGCACAGCACAGGTAAGAATGACTATCCCTGCCAATTAGGCCTTCCCACTTCATGGGTGGAGGTCATGTTCACATCCACGATGTAAAAGCCACGAGCCCTTCCATGGCACTAGTACTAGGTATTGAGATTCAGGGGATGACTTGAATTCAAGAGGATAGAGGAGAGTCTGAAGGATACCTTTTCTCCTCTCTCTCTTTTCAGATGGGTAACAAACTATTTTCAGCCTGCACTCCTCTAGAGTGCATTCTGAATCACTGGGAATCCTTTGACTTGCAGATTCTGAAGAGAAAATGTTGTATATTCCTTTGCACAAGGGCTTGGCCAGGTTATAAGCAGCAGGATGGAGAAGCCTGGCCTCTGGAGGGAAGTATCAACTTTAATGCTATCCTGCAGCTGGACCGTTTCTGTAAACATGTAGGCAAATGGTCTGAGGTCTCATACATGCAGGTTTTCTTTGCCTTGCAGGATAATCTGGACCTTCGCTGATATTGTAGGATAGATCCAGCCTGCCTAGCAGTCATCTTAGGAGAGGCTGCAAAGGACAGTCCCAGGGAAGTAAACCCCAGAGGTGCCTCCAGCAGGGGGATCAGACCCCTCCAATCCTACTCCTGGTCCATCATGTCCTCCCTATCCAGGTTCTCTCTCAAGCTTGTCCTGTCCTAGGAATCCTCGTTTCAGGCAGGTCCCAGCCTCACTCATGCCCCTACAAGAGATGCCTTGTGAATATGGCCCCATTAAGGTCTAGATGTGTTTACTCATGTCTTTTTTCTACAGGACTTAAGACAAATTAAGGGGGATCTTGGTAAGTTTTCAGATGACCCTGATGGGTATATAGAGGCTTTCCAGAATTTAAACCAAGTATTTGAACTCTCCTGGAAGGATATTATGTTACTTTTGAATCAAACCTTGACTACCACTGAGAAGCAGTCAGCCCTGCAAGCAGCAGAGAAGTTTGTAGATGAGCTTTGTATCTCATACAGTGCCAAGAAAGGGAGAGGAGATGCAAGAAAAAGACAGAAAAATCTATTGGCCACCCTGCAGGCTTACAAACCCCAGAATCCCAAAGATGCACCTGTTAACTGCAACAAATGTGGCAACCCAGAGAATGTTAAAAAGGACTGCCCAGGCAGCATGAGGAAGCCACCTCGACCCTGTCCAATCTGTGGTGGGGACCACTGGAAGGTGGACTGTCCCCAGAGATGCAGGTCACCAGGTCCAAAGCCAGTCTCACAAGTGTCTAACAGGATTGATGGGCCCCAGGGCTCCTGGCTCTGACAGCTGAGACGGCCATTACCATCCAGGAGCCCTGAATGATTCTGGAGGTCGAAGGGAGGAAGGTGAACTTCCTCCTGGATACCAGAGCAGCCATTTCTATTCTCCTCTCCAATCCAGGCCTCCCTTCCTCCCTTAGCATGACCATGAGGGGTGTCTCAGGAAAGCTTTTAACCTGATATTTTTCCCAACCCTTTAGTTGTAGTTGGGGAGACCTCGTGTTTACTCATGTCTTTTTAATCATGCCTGAAAGCCCAACTCCTCTGCGACGAAGGGATATTTTAGTTCATATGTGAACCACCATCCTTATGGCTCCAGGACACACTCCTTGCCTCCACCTGGTGGAGACTGATATCAATCCAGAAATTTGGGCAACTCAAGGGAAAATTGGCTGAGCCACAACCACCATACTGATCTGGATCCACCTTAAGGATCCCACCTCCTTCCCTAACCAGAGAAAATATCCCCTAACACTAGAAGCTAGGAAAGGGCTAGAAGCCATCATTGATAACTTGAGGATGCAGGGCCTCCTCAAACCCTGCAACAGCCCTTGTAGTGCCCCAATATGGGGAGTACAGAAACACAATGGGGATTGGAAACTGATCCAGGACTTCTGCCTCATTAATGAGGCTGTGGTTCCAATTCATCCAGTGTTCCCAATCCCTATACCTTCGTAACTCAAGTACCTGAGGGAACTAAATGGTTCACAGTCCTGGACCTAAAGGACACATTCTTTTGCAAACTGCTACATCCTGACTCCCAATAATTTGTTTGCATTCAAGGGTCTCTCCAACTAGACCACCCAGTTAACCTGGATGGTGCTACTCCAAGGATTCTGGGATAGTCCTCACCTGTTTGGACAGGCATTCTCAAAAGATCTCTCTGGGTCCCTTCATCCTCGGGTTAAAGTTTTACAAAATGTAGATGACATTCTCCTTTGTGCCCCAACTAAGGAAATCTCTCAGGAAGACACTAAGCCTCTTCTTAATTTTCTAGCTAACAGAGGATATGAGGTCTCAAAATCTAAGGCTCAGCTCTGTCAGACTTCGGTGAAGTGCTTAGGTCTAGTCTTGTCAGAGGGACCAGGGCACTGGGTGAAGAAAGGATTAAGCCTGTCTCCTCCTTTCCCTTCCCCCAAACCCTCAAACAACTGAGGGGATTCTCGGGCATGACAGGATTCTGCAGATTATGAATACCTGGGTACAATGAGATAGCTCATCCCTTGTATCACCTAATAAACTCAGGCAGCCAGGATCACTCCCGAATTTGGGAACCAGAGGCCAGAAGGGCCTTTGACCAAATGAAATAAGCCTTGCTTAGGGCACCAGCCCTTAGTCTTTCCATAGGGAAGTTGTTCAATCTTTATGTATCAAAAAGGAAGGGAATGGCCTTGAGAGTTCTAACCCAGGCCTGAGGTCCAGCCCAGCAACCTGTAGGCTACCTAAGCAAGGAGCTTGATTTGGTAGCTAAAGGATGGCCAGCCTAACTCCACGTGGTGGTAGTGGTAGCTTTGTTAGTGCCAGAGGCTACTAAGTTAACCGTGGAGAATAACAACATAATATGGCAGGACTCCTCTAACTCCTCCTTAGAAGTTGTCTAACAGACAACTGCCTCCTCAAATATCAGGCTCTACTATTAGAGGGATCTACAGTTCAGTTAAGAGTCTGTCTTGGGGCTGGGCGCGGTGGCTCACGCCTGTAATCCCAGCACTTTGGGAGGCTAAGGCGGGCAGATCACAAGGTCAGGAGACAGACCATCCTGGATAACACGGTGAAACCCCGTCTCTACTAAAAATACAAAAAAATTAGCTGGGCGTGGTGGCAGGCGCCTGTAGTCCCAGCTACTCGGGAGGCTGAGGCAGGAGAATGGCTTAAACCCAGGAGGCGGAGCTTGCAGTGAGCCAAGATCGTGCCACTGCATTCCAGACTGGGAGAGAGAGCAAGACTCCGTCTCAAAGAAAAAAAAAAAGAACCTGTCTTGGCTAACACAGTGAAACCGTGTCTCTACTAAAAATACAAAAAATTAGCCAGGCATGGTGGTGGGCGCCTGTAGTCCCAGCGACTTGGGAGGCTGAGGCAGGAGAATGGCGTGAACCCGGGAGGCAGAGCTTGCAGTGAGCCAAGACCACGCCACCGCACTCCAGCCTGGGCGACAGAGCGAGACTCCGTCAAAAAAAAAAAAAGAACCTGTCCCTGTCTAAACCCAGCCACCTTCCTCCCAGAGGAACCTGAGGAGACTGAACATGACTGCAAACAGATAGCAGTGCAAACCTGTGCAGCCAGAGAGGACCTCAAGGAAATCTCCTTAGAGAACCCAGACTGGACTCTCTTTATGGATGGAAGTTCTTTTGTAGAACAAGGGATCCATGAAGCAGGGTATGCAGTAGTCACCTTGAATGACACTGTTGAGAGTGCATCTCTCTTCGGGCACAATTTCTCAACAGCTGAGCTTGAGAGTGCTTGAATCAAGCAGAAGGAAAGAAGTTGGCATTTATACTGATTATAAGCATGCTTTCCTAGTCCTTCATGCTCATCTCACTATCTGGAAAGAGAGACTTTCTCACAGCTAATGGGTTTGCCATTAAATACTATCAATAAATTAATAGACTATTATCCTCAGTTTTCCTTCCATGGGAAGTGGCAGTAACACATTGTAAAGGCCACCATAGGGGATGGATGAAAGAGCTGAGGGAAATAAATTGGCAGACCAAGCAGGTAAATCAGCAATGAGAGGGCCCCAGATTTCTGATCCACTTGAAGCCCCTCTGATCTAGGAGGGCTCCATAACAGAAATAAAAACCTCAATATTCTCCTGCAGAAACAGAATGGGCCACCTCTTGGGGATACACCCTTTAGCCTTTAGAGTGTCTATAATAAGAGGATGGCAAACTTCATCTACCAGCTTCCAGCCAATGGAGAGTTCTTAAAATTCTTCACCAAGCCTTCCACCTGGGAAAGGATAAAACCTATTAATTGACCCAAAGGTTGTTCTCAGGTAAAAATCTGCTAAAAATGACCAAACAGCTCACTAATGCTTGTGAGACTTGCCTTAAAAATAATCCCCTCAATTGATGGCCTCTCCCTGCAAGAACCCAAAGAATGGGAGGCCACCCAGGAAAAGGCTAGCATATAGATTTCAAACATATGCCAAAGATAAGGGGCATCCAGTACCTCCTGGTTTGGGTAGATACCTTCACTAACTGGGTAGAAGCATTTCCATGTTGAACAGAGAAAGCCAATGAGGTAATAAAAGTACTAATTAATGAGACAGTTCCTCACTTTGGATGCCCTAAGTACCTCCAGAGTGATAATGGCCCTTCATTCAAGGCAGTTATCACCCAGGGGGTCTCAAAGGCACTAGGCATACAATACCATCTTCATCATGCTTGGAGACCACAATCCTCAGGAAAGGTAGAAAAGACAAATCATATTATCAAAAGGCACCTCAGAAAACTGTCTCGGGAGACACATCTCCCCTGGATTACTCTTCTTCCTATGGCCCTACTATGTGTTAGAAACACCCCTTTGAAATACCTTCAAAATGATGTATGGACAGCCTTTTCTCACCAATGATTACTTGCTAGACCAAGAAACCTCTTATTTGATTAAACATGTAACTTCTTTGGCCCATTTCCAACAGGAACTGAAACAACTATTGGAGGCCCAATCCCGTGAACTAGGGGGCCACCTTTATTCAACCCAGGGGACCTAGTACTGGTAAAGGCTCTTCCTTCTCTTTCTCCCTCCCTCCCTCCCTGGATTGGGAGGGAATTTAGACAGCAGTTCTTTCTATTCTTTCAGCAGTAAAGGTCACTAGAATAGATTCTTGGATTCATATACTCAAGTAAAGGCCTGGGGAACTGACAGAATTACTTCTGTTGACCGAGAAGACCACCCGAAGTACCAATGTGAAGAGAGACCTCAAGCTGACGATCATAAAAGATTAAGTGTCGGCCAGGTGTGGCGGCTCACGCCTGTAATCTCAGCACTTTGGGAGGCTGAGGCGAGTGGATCACGAGGTCAGGAGTTCGAGACCATCCTGGCTAACACAGTGAAACCCCATCTCTACTAAAAATACAAAAAATTAGCCGGGCGAGGTGGCAGGTGCCTGTAGTCCCAGCTACTCGGGAGGCTGAGGCAGGAGAATGGCATGAACCCCGGGGGGCGGAGCCTGCAGTTAGCCAAGATCGTGCCACTGCACTCCAGCCTGGGCGACAGTGAGACTCCATCTCAAAAAAAAAAAAAAGAAAAAAAAAGATTGTGTCAATAATTAACTTTCCATGGATATCCTCTTTATAGTCTTGCTTATACTTGCTGTTCTTGCCTTTGTTCTGTTCCTCACCACAAAGCATATTTGCCAAGGACCCCTTAATTCTGAATACCCATTAGATTATCTACTCTCCTAAACTGCTATCTCTTCTAAAATGTAACTGCCCTCCCCTATACAAGATTTTATGTATTTCACAAGGATGAAACAGTTCTGGTCACAACATTGTTTTCAGAATGACTAGCCTATTTTACTTCTCATTTCTGTTATCTCTCACACTGGCATGGATTTTTCCTTTTTAGCTCCTCTTTTTATAATCTCATAATTGGTCCATGAATACTTAACCTCCTTGTAAAATTCGTTTCTTCTCACCTAGAGGTCATCGAATGATAAATGGTCATGCAAACGGAGCCTTGAATGATAGCCTCCTTTTTACCAGGGACCCTTAAATAGGCCTCTGAGAGGGATCTGACTGCCATTTCCCAAAACAATACCCCCTGTCAGCATGAAGCAGGTAGAGTAGTCATTATCCCTATCCTAATGGCAGCTAGATATACCTCTTCAGAGGGGGAATTGATAGGGACAGGAGACAGACAAATTCCTGGGCAGACAGAGACAGGTCCCTGGTGAAACTTGACCTTCAAGCCAAGGACAGTCTAACGCCTAAAAACCAAGCTACCAGTTTTGGATAGAATCCATGGACCTGAGTGAGAACTTCCATCCCCATCTTACCCACTCTCTCTCGATGAGTTCTTTCTGAACGATGCCTTTTAACAAATCGAATGGTGCCTTTTCCTAGCCCATCCATAAGCAATAAGCACATATTCCCCCATTCTAACCCCATAAAAACCCTGTACTCAGCCTCACAGATGGCAACCCACTTTCAGTTTCTCTTTGCTGCTGAGAGCTTTTTTTCTGTCACTCAATAAAATTCTACTCTGTCTTATTCACTCTCCAGTGTCTGTGTCCCTCATTCCACTTGGTCATGAGACAAGAACCTGGAACTTGCCAAACTGCGGGAGTGAAAGAGCTGTAACACTCCCTCCTCCTCACTGAACTACAGGAATGAAGAAGCCACTGGGCGTCACTCCCTCCTGCTTGCTGAACTATGGGAGTAAAGAAGCTGCAACATCAGCATCTGTTATTTTTTGACTTTTTAATAATAGCCATTCTGACTGGTGTGAGATGGTATCTCACTGTGGTTTTGATTTGCATTTCTCTAATGATCAGTGATGTTGAGATTTTTTTCATTTGATTGTTGGTCACATATATGTCTTCTTTTGAAAAGTGCCTGTTCATGTCCTTTGCCCACTTTTTAATGGGGTTGTTTGGACAATAAACATTCTTAAATGTGCTCAATCCTATAAGTAATAAGAAAAAAATGCACATTGAAACACCATATGATACCACTGTTCACTTACCACAATGGCTAAAGAGATAAACAATAACAAATTTAGTGGGGGGAGCCAAGATGGCCGAATAGGAACAGCTCCGGTCTCCAGCTCCCAGCCCGAGCGACACAGAAGACTGGTGATTTCTGCATTTCTGCTTCAGGTACCGGTTTCATCTCACTAGGGAGTGCCAAACAGTGGGTGCAGGACAGTCGGTGAAGTGCACTGTGCGCGAGCCGAAGCAGGGCGAGGCACTGCCTCACTTGGGAAGCGCAAGGGGTCAGGGAGTTCCCTTTCCTAGTCAAAGAAAGGGGTAACAGACGGCACCTGGAAAATCGGGTCAGTCCCACCCTCATACTGCACTTTCCCAACGGGCCTGGAAAACGGCACACTAGGAGATTGTATCCTGCACCTGGCTTGGAGGGTCCTATGCCCACGGAGTCTCGCTGATTGCTAGCACAGCAGTCTGAGATCAAGCTGCAAGGCGGCAGCGAGGCTGGGGGAGGGGCGCCCGCCATTACCCAGGCTTGCTTAGGTAAACAAAGCAGCCAGGAAGCTCGAACTGGGAGGAGCCCACCACAGCTCAAGGAGGCCTGTCTGCCTCTGTAGGCTCCACCTCTGGGGGCAGGGCACAGACAAACAAAAAGTCAGCAGGAATCTCCAGAGACTTAAACGTCCCTGTCTGACTGACAGCTTTGAAGAGAGTAGTGGTTCTCCCAGCACGCAGCTGGAGATCTGAGAACGGACAGACTGCCTCCTAAAGTGGGTCCCTCACCCCTGAGCAGCCTAACTGGGAGGCACCCCCCCAGAAGGGAAAGACTGACACCTCACTGGGCCAGGTACTCCTCTGAGACAAAACTTCCAGAGGAACTATCAGACAGCTGAATTGGTGGTCTCACAATAATCTGCTGTTCTGCAGCCACCGCTGCTGACACCCAGCCAAACAGGGTCTGGAGTGGACCTCTAGTAAACTCCAACAGACCTGCAGCTGAGGGTCCTGTCTGGTAGAAGGAAAACTAACAAACAGAAAGGACATGCACACCAAAAACCCATCTGTACATCACCATCATCAAAGCCCAAAAGTAGATAAAACCGCAAAGATGGGGAAAAAACAGAGCAGAAAAACTGGAAACTCTAAAAAGCAGAGCACCTCTCCTCCTCCAAAGGAACGCAGTTCCTCACCAGCAATGGAACAAAGCTGGATGGAGGATAACTTTGACGAGTTGAGAGAAGAAGGCTTCAGACGATCAAACTACTCTGAGCTACGGGAGGAAATTCAAAACAATAGCAAAGAAGTTAAAAACTTTGAAAAAAAATTAGAAGAATGGATAACTAGAATAACCAATGGAGAGAAGGGCTTAAAGGAGATGGAGGAGCTGAAAGCCAAGTTTCGAGAACTACGTGAAGATTGCAGAAGCCTCAGTAGCAGATGCGATCAACTGGAAGAAAGGGTATCGCAGATGGAAGATGAAATGAATGAAATGAAGCGAGAAGGGAAGTATAGAGAAAAAAGAATAAAAAGAAATGAACAAAGCCTCCAAGAAATTTGGGACTACGTGAAACGACCAAACCTACGTCTGATTGGTGTACCTGAAAATGACGGGGAGAATGGAACCAAGTTGGAAAACACTCTGCAAGATATTATCCAGGAGAACTTCCCCAATCTAGCAAGGCAGGCCAACATTCAGATTCAGGAAATACAGAGAACGCCACAAAGATACTCCTCGAGAAGAGCAACTCCAAGACACATAATTGTCAGATTCACCAAAGTTGAAATGAAGGAAAAAATGTTAAGGGCAGCCAAAGAGAAAGGTCGGGTTACCCACAAAGGGAAGCCCATCAGGCTAACAGCTGATCTCTCGGCAGAAACTCTACAAGCCAGAAGAGAGTGGGGGCCGATATTCAACATTCTTAAAGAAAAGAATTTTCAACCCAGAATTTCCTATGCAGCCAAACTAAGCTTCATAAGTGAAGGAGAAATAAAATACTTAACAGACAAGCAAACGCTGAGTGATTTTGTCACCACTAGGCCTGCCCTAAAAGAGCTCCTGAAGGAAGCACTAAACATGGAAAGGAACAATCGGTACCAGCCACTGCAAAAACATGCCAAATTGTAAAGACCATCGAGGCTAGGAAGAAACTGCATCAACTAATGAGCAAAATAACCAACTAACATCATAATGACAGGATCAGATTCACACATAACAATATTAACGTTAAATGTAAATGGGCTAAATGCTCCAATTAAAAGACACAGACTGGCAAACTGGATAAGGAGTCAGGACCCATCAGTGTGCTGTATTCAGGAAACCCATCTCACGTGCAGAGACACACATAGACTCAAAATAAAGGGATGGAGGAAGATCTATCAAGCAAATGGAAAACAAAAAAAGGCAGGGGTTGCAATCCTAGTCTCTGACAAAATAGACTTTAAACCAACAAAGATCAAAAGAGACAAAGAAGGCCATTACATAATGGTAAAGGGATCAATTCAACAAAAAGAGCTAATTATCCTAAATATATATGCACCCAACACAGGAGCACCCAGATTCATAAAGCAAGTCCTGAGTGACCTACAAAGGGACTTAAACTCCCACACAATAATAATGGGAGATTTTAACACCCCACTGTCAACATTAGACAGATCATCTAGACAGAAAGTTAACAAGGATATCCAGGAATTGAACTCAGCTCTAAACAAAGTGGACCTAATAGACATCTACAGAACTCTCCACCCCAAATCAACAGAATATACATTTTTTTCAGCACCACACCACACCTATTCCAAAATTGACCACATAGTTGGAAGTAAAGCTCTCCTCAGCAAATGTAAAAGAACAGAAATTATAACAAACTGTCTCTCAGACCACAGTGCAATCAAACTAGAACTCAGGATTAAGAAACTCACTCAAAACCGCTCAACTACATGGAAACTCAACAACCTGCTCCTGAATGACTATTGGGTACATAATGAAATGAAGGCAGAAATAAAGATGTTCTTTGAAACCAACGAGAACAAAGACACAACCTACCAGAATCTCTGGGACACATTCAAAGCAGTGTGTAGAGGGAAATTTATAGCACTAAATGCCCACAAGAGAAAACAGGAAAGATCCCAAATTGACACCCTAACATCACAATTAAAAGAACTAGAAAAGCAAGAGCAAACACATTCAAAAGCTAGCAGAAGGCTAGAAATAACTAAAATCAGAGCAGAACTGAAGGAAATAGAGACACAAAAAACGCTTCAAAAAATTAATGAATCCAGGAGCTGGTTTTTTGAGAAGATCAACAAAATTGATAGACCGCTAGCAAGACTAATAAAGAAGAAAAGAGAGAAGAATCAAATAGATGCAATAAAAAATGAAAAAGGGGATATCACCACCGATCCCACAGAAATACAATCTACAATCAGAGAATACTACAAACACCTCTATGCAAATAAACTAGAAAATCTAGAAGAAATGGATAAATTCCTCGACAAATACACCCTCCCAAGACTAAATCAGGAAGAAGTCAAATCTCTGAATAGACCAATAACAGGTTCTGAAATTTTGGCAATAATCAATAGCTTACCAACCAAAAAGAGTCCAGGACCGGATGGATTCACAGCGGAATTCTACCAGAGGTACAACGAGGAACTGGTACCATTCCTTCTGAAACTATTCCAATCGATAGAAAAAGAGGGAATCCTCCCTAACACATTTTATGAAGCCAGCATCATCCTGATACCAAAACCTGGCAGAGACATAACCAAAAAAGAGAATTTCAGACCAATATCCTTGATGAACATTGATGCAAAAATCCTCAATAAAATACTGGCAAACCGAATCCAGCAGCACATCAAAAAGCTTATCCACCATGATCAAGTGGGCTTCATCCCTGGGATGCAAGGCTGGTTCAACATATGCAAATCAATAAATGTAATCCAGCATATAAACAGAACCAAAGACAAAAACCACATGATTATCTCAATAGATGCAGAAAAGGCCTTTGACAAAATTCAACAACC